>NW_025544775.1:5882118-5883569 GCF_000003525.1 Blastomyces dermatitidis ER-3
CGTGTGTGTTTGCTAACATGAAGAGAGAAGTAAAAAAACACGATGAGGAAACAAGTGGTATGAAAGGGGAGAGGATAAGCACACGACATGAATTTACCATGAGCCAAGAAGAATATTTCTTTTTGCGCCATGGCTCTTGCTTCACGTTCCCGGCACTTGTTGAAACCTGACGCAGTTTAAGTTCCAAGCTATCATAGATGGATAGTGGGTGGGGCCGGGAGTAATATCCCGGCCTGTCTGCGCACTAAGCTACAGTCCGTAGCTCGGATGCTCCGTACTGTACTGTCACAGCCGATCCTGTTAATTCCGAAGGCCCTCACGGCTGTCCAATTACATAGTACGACCCGCGTTAACTACTTCTCGGTCGGTGGAGACTGCCTACTCCGTAGAGAGACATGCATGATAGGACGCGGCTGATACATGCCATGCCATGGATGGCTCCTGCCACCCACCAGTCTGAGGAATCTCCCGATTGGCTCAATAATCGGCAAAGCCCGCACCACCCGCTAGGTAGCCGGGGCCTAGATGGTTTGTAAGCTACCGCTCACCGGCAACCTCTGGTCGGACCCTCGGTTAGGCTTGCCTTTTGTACGTGGGCAAATCCTGGGCCCTAGGGGATAGAAGGGTCTTTGTGGGGCAACTCAGGGCTGGCCATAGGCCATTTAGAGGGGAAGATGTGGTAATCTCTCTATATATTATAGAAAAACCAACTTTTCCGAGTAAAATGCCCTGTAACGTGACCTCACGTGACATCACATGCACCTCATCAAAAATCCATGGATATGTAGTGGCGCCTGCCAATTGCACCACTCTATCTACTCTCTACCATCACCACCGCCTCTAACGCCCCGTAACACCCTCTATCACTTCCACTTCATACCTCTATCCTCATCTTATCACTCACTCTTACCACCTCTACCACCTCTACCACCTCTACTCTCTCTATCATCATCACTGCCTCTACTGTCTCACAGCACTCTCTATCACTTTCACTCTCTATCTCTATTCTCATCTTATCATTCTACTTCTCTCTTATCATCTCTATTATCTCTCTCACTTCTATCATCTCTATCATCTCTCTCTGTCATCTTTTTCACTCTCTAGCCTCTCTATTATCATTATTATCTCTACTACTCTACAGTCTCTTCTATTACTTTCACTATCTCTACTTCTCTCTTACTATCTCTATCATATTTTGATCTCTGTATTTATAGTATATACTGCTAAATACTCTGTAATAAAATCTTATATGATGTCATATACATCTTTTTGAATTCATGAATAAGATTGAATAGCTGACTCTGTAATCTGTACAGCTCTGATTAATCTGATAATAGTGATAGAGATGATACAGAGTGAAAGAGAGTAGTAGAAGAAGTAGAGATGATGATAATAATGATGATGAGAGGGTAGAGAGTGAAAGAGGTGAAAAGAGTGATAACAGTGAGTAG
>NW_025544775.1:5883913-5915973 GCF_000003525.1 Blastomyces dermatitidis ER-3
GTAGTCGGAGAGGATGGAAGTGGTAGAGGGGGCTGCGCAAGCAGAAAAGCGAGCGTAAGCGAGCATTTGATGCTTGTTATCATTATTTATTCATATTATTATTATTTCGATGAGCACGGGATCTGCGGGTGGATTTTAAGTTTACATACCATTTGTGGATTATCTGGGGAAGTTGAACCTGAAGATAACATCCATGGTCATATTCTCTTATACGACGTACTTAATCAAAAAGGCGGAGCGATGCATTGTTAGCGGACAGGAACAGCGATAGTAACCATGGTTTTTGCCCAGTGTCTGCATTATTGCTTGCAGAAAATGGCCTGCCGGACGGATTGATGTTGTGACTTGGTCCGTGTATGTATGTATGACTGGCAGGCAAGGGGAGATCACTATTCCGTAGTTGGTTGAGCAATGCAGACAGGTTTCAACATTGATAGATTTCCTGCTGCAACGTGCATGTACCCAATATTCCTTCCACCAGATCACTTCCATTGAAGGTTCCATTTGATGATGATATATGCTTAGCTTATGATGGGCCAGTGGAAGATTTGAGACCACATGAGATAAAACTTCAGGGACTTATTATCTGCTGAGGTCTCCTTCGACCTGTCCCAACGGACCCAACACGATGAAACATTGAAAGGTGATAAACTGCGGCTTGTTGGCTCCGGATCGGATAACCATCCCATATGTATGTACATGTACGTCAAGTTCATGTGCTGCTTTATCTTCACTTGATTGCCAGCGAGCAGCTAGTTATTGGCTCTTATTGACAAAGTCATTCAGAGCTACAATTGATGCCAGCTTGATGTACTGTACAGTATGTAGTTACTCCGTATTTTGATTACGCGGCGTATTCAGGCCAGACGGGGTCGAGCAGCTCATTTGCTCTCCACAAAAACGCATCTGTGCGTAAATCAGATCACTCACCCACCCCACAAACCTTGAGGGGGCTACTTGATTTACCGTGTGGGGTATGTTTAGGCGCGTTCAACGGGAAGGGAAACCATACGCAGTACATACGGAGTACAAGTGCCAGGACGGAAACGACCAGAACGCACCCGCAGCTCGCCATCTCAGTTCCTACGGCAGCCTATAACCCACATTTGAGTCAAATGGAATTTTTTGGATGTTTTTCAGTATAATAAGCTTAATTCCACATAATACTCATTATATAGACACACCCCAATTACACTAG
This sequence comes from Blastomyces dermatitidis ER-3, assembly GCF_000003525.1. Lineage (NCBI taxonomy): Eukaryota > Fungi > Ascomycota > Eurotiomycetes > Onygenales > Ajellomycetaceae > Blastomyces > Blastomyces dermatitidis. Next base: position 5,885,112 of record NW_025544775.1, read on the forward strand.
TTCTACTGTAGTTAGTATATTACAATATATGATTTAGTTCATCTTGACTTTCTGTCTATAAGCTTCATCTCATAAATCTCTCAAATTCAGGTATAGAGACTCTCAGTATAGAGGCTCTGGGGTATAGAGACCCCCAGATTAATAAAAACCACCAGTGGTGCCTAACTGCCATTGCGAACTTTTGATTGGTTCAAAAAGGCGGCCAGGAAAATGACACTAATTGTGCCTGGCCCTGATAGAGAGGTCCAATGTGGGGTCTTGATTTCAACCTTAATTACTAATACAATCAGCTTCAATCAATGCGTGCTCATTGTAACGCTAATGCTGCAGTATAAAATACCTATGTGACCCAGATGTCACTCTGGGCTTGCCGTAGTTCCACCTCAGCTCCATCACGGTGTGGGTCGTAAATCGTAGACCCTGTTCAAGGGCAGAGTGAGTCGTGGCCGCAGAGTGGTCAGTCCGCTGTTTCAACCTTGTCCAGCGCATGGCCTGCAGATCATCACCCAATAATAATCCTTCTCAACCTGCTTGTCTCGCCTCACACTAAAGTCAGGAGCATATACAGGGGTGAAGCGAGGTACGTACCGTACACCTCCAATAATAATATAATAATAGTACAGTGTACAGAGTAGTTGGAAAGAAAAAAGCCCGTCGCGAGTTGCCCCAATTTTTTCCCCAATCCGATCCGTCCTAGACCCGAAATAGCGCTCGCTCTTGGAAATAGCGCTCGCTCTTGACGGACCGCTTCTTTACTTCCTTGTGAAGGCGGAGGCGGAGGCTTGGGGTTGAGTGAATTTTTCAACAATAACCCCCACAAGCAAGCTGGGGTGAGGAATGAGACAGTCCAAAAGTCAGGCAGGGTTCACGGACATAGTACCACTTTTTTTTTTTCCCGGGTTACGAAGCAGGTACCAGGCTGCTTTTTGAGTGAGAACTCGTGTTGGGATTGTTTTCGCCCCCCCCCCCCAATTCCCTTTCCCTTCCCCCCCTCAGCTTCCAAGGCCCACCCCAGGTCTCTTGCTTCCACGTGATGGATCCCTTTACTCCAAAAGGTGCCGTATATACCCTGCTTCCATTTTTCCTCCCCCCCAGCGCGCGCCTATTTTGTTTCGTTAGGCCTGTGAGAGCTAATCTCTAGGTCTGATATCCCTTATTAGCCGGCTATGGTCATTATCTCGCGCATTCGTTCGTCGGTGTACCGCAAGTCACTCGTCTGGACGAGCACCGGGTACTGAAAGAGAGCCGCCATGACCGCCGCGAAATCGACACCATGCAATTTATTGCAGCAAACACAACCATCCCCGTGCCGAAAATCTACAACACAAAGTTCGACAAGGAGAAACATATCTCCTACATCGTGATGGAATACATAGACGGCGAACCCCTGAACAAAGCCTGGATAAACCTAACCCAGGACCAGAAAGTCTCCACCTGCAACCAGCTAGTCGATTACCTCACCCAGCTCCAAATGTTGACAGGTGAGCGCATTGAAGCTGTGAACAGCTCTACTGTGCGCGTTGGCCTATACGAATCCCGCTGGGGCGGGCCCTTCGACAGCGAAAAGGAATTCAACGACTTCCTCGCCCAGGGCCTGCAGCAGCACAACCTAACGGACAACCACGCCATCCATTTCGCACACGGCAATCTCAGCCCCCGGAATATCATGGTCAACAAGTGCGGCCGCATCACTGCCATTCTGGACTGGGAGTGGGCCGGCTGGTTCCCGCAGTACTGGGATGTTGTCCGCATGCTCGTGGATATCCCGGGCAAGAGGCAGATGCCAGATTATGCGGAGCATCTTCGGGCCACGTTACCGTACTTGTATAAGGAGGAGTACTCGGCAATGCTGGATGTGTTTCGGGGGAGATCTTCGGGCCCTCATGGGGGAATGCCTGCTCATGCCACGTCTCGTTCCAGGTGATATCGGCCCCACCCCCCTTCTCCTGGTTTTCATTCTTTAATGTGATCATGATGTGCGCACCTGAGCTGTGGGAAGGCTAGGCCTTGTAGGTTATTTATTAATTAAAACCCCTTTTTGTGCATGAAGATGGCTTCTGGTTTTTTTTTTGTGTGGGTGGTTGATCTGTTGCATCACTGCGTTGACTTATCGAGGAAACTGCATGTTCTCCTCTCTTACGATCTCTGCTGTTCGCACTGCGATTTTGATGCTGTGAGGATTGAGTGGCGTTAGGATATTTTACTCGATTTCATGATTATATGATAGCTAAAAATAATTTTGTTCAAGATATTTTTTATTATCTCTCTCTATATATAATTTTACACACAACCATACATAGTTAACAGTAAACTAGCGGGATTACTAAAATTCGAGCCAATGGATGTAGAAGTGACAAAAAGCAAAAGACAGCAAACAAATAGAAGCATTGTACATATTTATTTATCGTGGAGTATATACCAATGTTGCCCAATCGTCCAGACACAGCAACTCAACAAAACAAATCCTTGAAAGATAGACCCACCCCCAGCTTTGGATCGGGAGTCTATATTTAGAGCCCATGCGATATTTCTTGGCGCGATCTGCATACATGTATAACTCTCGGCTCCCGCCTGTGACAATCAGGGGACCGGCAGGCAGATTTATCATTTTGCCATTCCAACCGATCAAGTCATTGGAAAAGATTGTTCAAAGGATTTAATATTTTTATTCTACTCACTCTTCCTCAGTAATATTCAGACAATAATCGTACTGTACATGGATATAGGGCGACGACACCGGAACTTGAAAATGTAAGTTATATGTGGGAGGAAAAGGGGTAAGTAAGTAAAAGGGGTAAGAAAAAGGGGTTTGGGGAAATAAAATCAACCCCCGCCCCGCCCCGCCCCGCCCCGCCCCTCATCTTATTCCGAATCGAAACCCGCCTTTCACCCACGATAATCCACCGTCAACTCCCCATTAAAGACATCCCGCCCATCAAACGCAAAACTCCCACACCGTCTACACCCATGCCTATACAGGCCCCGAACATAGTGGCGCAACTGCAACACCGGAATCTCCGAGTTCGTATGCTGCGTGTACGCACACAGCCGGCCCCTGCCATTGCCATTGCCATTGGGGGTGCCGGGAGTGCAGCAGGCGATTTCCTGGCCCGGCTTGAATTTTTTGTAGGTGGGCATTCTGGCGATTGTCGCCTCGAGCTCGCTGAGCTGGCAGCCGGTGGTGTTGCATTCGTGTTTGCCACGGCAGTTGGTTCCTAGGGCTGTGGTGGAGGTGGAGGTGGAGAGGAGAGCGAGGGCGGCGGTGGAGAGGATGGTGGTGATTTTCATAGTTGGTTGGTGGTGGTTGGTAGCTAACTTTCTGCTCTTATCTATCTGTGGTTGGTTGGTTTGCAATTGGTTTGATACAGTGTGTGTGTGGTGTATGTAGGTGTATCTTTCTTCAAGATATCGTTTCTCGTTTCCTTTTCTTGGGCTTTTGAAAAAATCACTCAATCGAATCCCTCAATTCTGCTTATTATACATTCTGAATAAAGAATCCAGCCATGGAGGAGCCGTTCTCAGTATCGCATCGGCTGTATTTATACCCTCTTTTCTCAGTCCTCGCCTTTCCCGAAGAAATCTAGCCAAGGTCATCAACAAACGTTCAAATGTTCTGATTTTACAAACCTGTCATTTCCCGACTTCTCGCTCATGCATACAGAGTATACTGAAGGTTAAAAACGCTTGTATATTTATATACCTATGTCCGACTATCGCCGGGGTAGCTGCTGATGTCGTTTGTTCCTTCGGAGATGGGGTTGATATTTCTACAACCAGAGCCGTGCTAAACAGTCCGGTTCGGGGAGTTGCTACCTTTTTTAAAAGGAAGAGACAGATTCGTAGGAAAAAAATGGGTTATTGCAGCATTTCGTTTGCTTTTTATTAGGTTATAATCAATTTAGAAATATTACTGATGTTCTGTCTATGTCCTGTCCTATGCTTTGTATAGAATAGAGATGACTAAGTGATCTCATGAGCTGTAGGCTACTGGGGCAAAAGAGCTCAATCACCACCAGCGCACTGCTGGTAGAAGGGCCGACCAACCACGGGACCCCCAACACCCCCCCTCAGACCAGCTATCACAGAGTACAGTACTTCCCCTCAGTGACTCTCTTCAGTGGTCTCCCCACAATGGCTCCTTTTTAATAATGGACTGGACCACTCAGTCCTAGGACTCACAGGACTTCTAGAGCACACTCCTGAAATGTCTCTTAGCACTGTTGTCACGCTCCCGGCCGCGCCAAGGCCCCGTTGCGGTTCCACACGGCCCATCGCTTCCATGCGGATGATTCCATCCCGTCTGAACCGGTTTCCAACCACCCTATGACATCATTCGGATATATCATAGGAAGATCCGATTGATGGATATGAGAACCCCGCTTCTATACAAGGTCAGCAGATTACTTTTCCTTGGCAATGAGGCGCCGCTGAGATATCGCTCCAGCTATTCTCACTCATGAAATGAGAGAAGAGTATCCACTCATTGTCTATATAGAATAGCTAGATGCTGACTTCTTATCAAAGAAGTCAGCAATTTGTTTTACTGCAACTGAAATATATATAAGAGTTACTGTGTATCTCATACAATCTTCTTAGTATACTAAGTATCATATCTGTGATATTCTCACAATAACTCTGTAGTCTACAAGCTCACTATTTAAGTAAGATAGTTAAGCTCACTTATACAGCTTCTTAAACAACTATCTCTATATATCACTGCTAACTAGTCACTGCTTCAGTTTCATTATATTACAATTCAAATCACTCAATCTGATTATATATTTGAATCAGTTGAGCTCTAACAGACTGATATGACCTTATATATCTGTGCTGAGACTGATCTGACTTCACTCTCTGAGAAAAATACTATATCATTCTCTAGAGTGTATACATCTCTATTCTGACAGAAATCTGAGATTTCTGAACTCACTGTATATTTTAATATGAGCTCTTCAACTGTTCTGTCACTGCTGCAGCCTCTACACATCTACATCTATTATAAAGATAGAGAGATTAAGATCAGAGATTTACTGAGATATAAGAAAAACATCTTATCTGAATTTCACAGCTTTATCTGTACTCTTGAATGAAAATTCCACCTTAATCTGAGCCAGTATAATACTCACAAGATATAAGTAATATACACTGTCAATCTTCTTAAGAGTATCTCTGTGACTACTTGAGTCATTAAAAAGAGAGAGCTTGAGTATATTAATACTACTATAACTTGAGAAGAATTTAAGAACTTTCTACTGAATTAAATCAAAGATCACTGTAACTACAGCTTCACAGCAGTGCAGTGATTCAACTTATTATATTAATAAGATAATGAGAATTCTTTCAATTTCAATACAAGATTTAAAGAATATTAAGAGAAACTGACTGATGATTTAAATCAATTAAAAACACAGCTTTATCTTATGAAGCTGACTTATAAGATGTGAATAATAATATCACAGTATCAGAGTTTATTAATTAATTACACTGAGCTTATTAATCTGACTTCTCAAATCTATTTAAATAATTAATTCTCTGAGAAAAAGATTAATAAGATCTCTTCTAAGTAATCAATAACAGAATCTAAACAGTGCTATGACAGCTTCAGTATAGAGAAAATAAAGAAGAATTTTAAGTATTCTGATTCTTCACTCACTGTGAAGAAATATTAAAAAAGATTTGATAAAGATCTCTGTTTTAACTGCAGAGCTGATAGTTACTATATCAGTGATTATAAGAAGCTGAAGAAGAAAAGAAACTGAGAAAATATCTTCTTAAAGTTGACTTCTCTTCTGATAAATGTATTCATAGAAGATAAAGAAAAGAAAGAAAAGAATTAACAATTCTTATATCTTTAAGTTTATATTATGATTACAATGTATACTCTGAATGAGAAGATATCAGTGAGATGTCTACTTAACTTCAGAGTAGATATTAACTTCATATTCTATTTCTTTTCTTTGATAAAGAATTAAAAGAAGATAGATTCATCAGATTATATGAAATTTACAGATGAAATAAAATATCACTATTTTAGTATAATTTAAGCAAAGTGTGTGATCACAGACTTAGAAGAAATCTTCAAGAAAAGCAGTTTACTTCTTCACACAGTTAATATTATAGATGAGAATGTCATTCTAGATCTTCTATAATTAAGAGAAAACAATTCTCTCATTAACTAAGTTACTCAGATATAACAGTATTATCTTACTAATGAAGAGATAGTGATAGAGAAATCTGAAGAGTTTCATTGAAAGAATCTTGAGAAAAAGATTGAGTCAATATACTGTGTAGCAGATGATTGAAACTTGAGAATAGATGAAGAAGTTATCACTCTCACTATAAGAATAGCAGCAGTATTCATCATTGAAGATGAATATATATAACATCTCTTTACAGAGTTTAAGAATATCTTTTTGAAAAGAAAAGCAGCAAAGTTTTCTGATATCAAGATATAATATAAGATTTATCTTAATGTAAGAATAAGTGCTCGCAGGTGATTATTCGGGTGTTTGCAGCTTGACATGATATGTACTGTTAACTACTAGAAGTGTTTGTGATAGGAAGACAAATGTAGAGATTAAATGTATAATAGTATTCAAGCTGAGTTGTAAATAGTATTCACAAACTCCAGTCTATATAGTTGTGTGTAGTCAAGAGCTGCTAGCTCTATTAATTATATGAGAGATAGAAATAGAGATAAAGAATTTACAAGAAGTGAGATTTCTTACATACTTCTCTCTCTCTAAGACTTTATCTGTGAAGTCTTTCACTGAGTGACTTCATAGTCAGCTCAGCACTGCAGTGATACTCACTAAAAATTCTTCATAACTATAAAAAACCTTAGTGAGGAAAAATCTCTTATTACTGTAAAGAGAAAAGAGTCTGTCACTCAGTTTCTTATTCTGCAAGATTCTTTATAACCTATAGATTCTTCTCTGACTATCATACAGATTCATCTTGCATCTTTCATATAGAAGAGTTCTGATTGACTCTTAATTATTTTCACAAGATTCTTGTGTGATTATTACACAGATTCATCTCACAGGTGAATCACTCTCTGTGAGATCACTCTCATTAAAGAGAAACATTTGTAAGTTGATCTTTCATTCATTCTTGCAAATCATTGCTCTTTGACACTGTAGAATTGTGAGAAATTTTCCATTCTTTCATTAACTCTGTAGAATTGTAGAATCAAGATGTTCACAGTCTGTAATCACTCTTTATAGTCATATAGAAAGATTCAGATCTGTAATTCATAATCACTCTTATTTACTAGAGTGATCTGACTATTCTGTGAAATCACTCACAGTGTAAGCAAACCTCTTTAAAGTAGTATAAATATCTCAGATCTGTCTGTGAAATCTCATCTTCTTTTCTCTTTTTCTGTAACAGCTCTCATTCTCACAAACTGTGAGTATTCTCATTCATCTGCAAAGTGTTTTCACTCAGATGACAGAGAGAGAGTGTTTCTGACAATATCTGTATATTGATTCAAGAACTTCTCAAGAATAAAAAATTTTTTCAATTTCAATATCTTTGTAAACAATATCTGACTGCTGCTGAGCTTCTTATGAGCATTCTTATAACTTCTCTGATCACTTTTTATCAGCTGATGAAGCAGGAATGTCACTGTTCATGACTGCATCTTCACTTCTCTCAGCTCTGTCACTGCACTCAATCTTCAGGCCAGCAGCTCATCTCATTTCTTTCTCAGATCAGTCTCTGACTTCAAGCAGCACAGTTTCTTTCTTTGCTGTAAGTCTTCTCATAAGTAATTTCTTACAGACTCTAGCTGACAGTTCTTGTGAAGCTCTCAGTGTTATCAGTGTCTTCTGCAGTCTCACAGACCTATGATCACTCTCTCTCTGCCTGCACAATCTCTGACCAGGTATATGTGAATATGCCTAGATTTCCTATCAATGGTTCTTGCGCTGCAGCGCATTTCTGCAATCTCATTGTCAATGAGAGATGAGTTCTCAAGTATCTGCAAAATCTGAGTAATTAAGATAATGTGAATATCATGAATTCATGACAGAAGTTAACCTGAGCAGATGAGCTCTCTCTCTGCATTCTCATTGTTTCTGAGCTGAATACTTCAGCATAACTGAGAGAGTAGACATAGCTTCATGAGAGATATCTGATCACATGTGCAGATGACCAGTCTTCAAGACTCTGCTGTAACTATGCATACTCTGATATTCAGCTTCTCTAAAGTCTGTACATTTCTGACAGTCTTCATGTCAAATGCAACAATTGTCTGTACTGCAGATATGATACTCTCTACTTCTTTGAAAAGAGAAATTGATAGTTGTGAGAGAGTTGAGTGTTATAAGTGTTGATAATATAAGTGTGAGTTTTCTTTATTTTTTCTTTATTAATCTCTAAATTGCATTTATGACCCTGTTTATTTTCTTGTTTTTTAGCTTTAATAAGAACATGTTTTCTTCTTTCCTTGCATACATCACAGACTGTTCATCTCAGTAGAAACTCATCATCTTATAGACTAGGATTTGCAAATGACAGTATTAATATCTTTGTTACAATCAGGTTCTTAGTGAAGACTGTGTCATTCTGACTTATCAGAATTCATAGTATAAAAGTCATGTCTCAGCTTCTGCAGATGTCTTATCTGCCTGAATAATTCTTAAGTGAACTTATTCATCTTATCAGAATACTCTTATCACTGAACCTTGAATCAGAGCTCATAATCTTATTTCTCTGAGTTAATAATCTCTTTGATCTGATATTCTCTTTCACTCTCTAGTGCTTCACAGATAGAGTGATGAGTCACAGAATTCTCTTCTAAGAATTTCTTATATTCACAGAGTAAAGAGATATGAAAAATATTATATATCTGCAACTCAGATGACAGTTTCAATCTATAGAACTACAAGCTAACTTTCTTCACAATCTTATAAGACTCTGTTCATAAGAGATTCAGCTTCTTACTAGATCTCTGTATAATGATATTTTCTAGACTCAGTCAGACTCTATCATCTTTCTTGAAACTCTTTATAATATGCTTGAAGTCATAGTATCTCTTCTAATACTCTTAAGTCTTTCTCAAGAATTCACAGACTTTCTTCTGAATCTTCTGAATTCTCTCAGCTCATTTACAGGCATCACTACACTCTATAGTGTACTCTCACAGATTCATCAAGATCATTCACAGATGAGTCTCAGTGAGCATCTCAAAGAGAGTTTTATCTATGCTGACATACTTTAAGTTGTTATACACAAACTCTGTAAGTGATAATCAATACACTCAGTCATTCTGATTGTAATTGACAAAGTATTACAGATACTGTTTTAATATACTTATCAGATATTCTATCTGATTATCTGTCTGTTGATGAAAAGCTGTACTTAGATCTTGTGAGATCTTCAGTATAGTTATCAGATCAGATCAGAACTCTTCTGTGAAGATTAATTCTCTATCTGAGATAATATTCACAGACAACTCATATAACTGAATCACATTGTGAACAAAGATGTGAGTCAAATTCTTTGACTTCAAGTTCTTGTGAATGAATATAAAGTGTGTCATCTTGATAAAGTGATTCACTATCACTAGCACACTGTCAAAGCAGGCATTATATATGTTCTTGCTTTCAGAGAGACTTATAAGAGTATTTATTTCTAGCTGTTCTCAAGGTTTCTGCAGAATGAGTAGAGAAGTAAGTTCTTCATATAATCTGAATCACACTATCTGCAAATCCTGATAAATAGCATAAGAATTCACTATCTTCTTCACAAGTTCTTGCATCTTTGATCAGAAGTATTTCCTTGTAAATAACTCATAAGTTCTAGTATCTGTAAAATGACCTGCTAGAGAAGAGTCATGATGCCTTTTAATAAGTTCTACACATAGAAACTCATTCACAGACATATAAATCCAGCTCTCTCTTTACAAGAGATTATTTAAGTTTCTTTAATTCTTTATTTCTGCAGAGTTGATCTCTGCTGTGAGCAGTTTCTGAATATACTGAGTATATTCATTCTTCAGTTATAGTTCAGACAATCTGAATAGAAGATCTTATGAAAACTTATACTCTGTTTCTTCTTATATCAGATCTTTCACAGTGCTTCTCAAAGCCTGCAAATTCTTCAGATTATAGATACTCTCTTCAAGAATTCTCACAGAGATTCTCAGAGTGTTGACTCTCAGTGTTGTAGAGAGTAGTTGTACAGGCTTCTTCCCTCTCTCTTTTCTCTTCTCTCACAGAGAATTGAGAGACTCTTCAGTCAATCTCTTTGCAACACTCAGTCTGAGCATTCTGTGAAGCTTTTCTATCTTCTCTAGTCTCTCTGTGTCTGTCACTCTGATCTTCTTAACATAGTCTGGCCTGTGAGAGAGTTCATTCACTGAGTTCTTAGTTCTCTTGATATGTTCTATCTTGAATCAGAACTCACTCAGTCTCTGAGCTCAGTGAATCTGTCACTGTGAGAGTTTCTTAATTGAAGCAAACTGTTATAAGCTGTCATGATCAGTTCTAACAGTAATTACTGTCACAAGACTCTTAAAGTAGTGATATCAGTGATGAAAGAATTCCACTATTGTAAGAAGCTTCTAATCATGAATGCTATAGTTGATCTCTGCAGATTGCATCTTCTGTGAGAAAAAGGCTACTGAAACCCAGTTCTTATTTGACTGTAGTTGTGAGACTATTTCTGAAATTGCAAAGAAGAAGACATCTGTCTTCAATCTGATTAAGAGTAAGAAATTAAAGTGAAACAGTATCACTGCATTCATGAATGTCTGTTTCAATCTTATAAAGACTCTGTGAGCTTCTGAGATAAGAAAGTTCTTACAGTTCTCTCTTCTCAACAATCTTTTCATTCTTTATTCATGAGATGACTTCTTCTTGTTTTCACTCTTCAGCATGTCTGTAAGAGTCAAGAAGATTCTTATAAATACAAAGATAAACTGTCTATAGAAATTCACAAAGCTCAGAAAGATCTGAATCTCATGAATACTAGTTAACTTCAGTCATGATAGAATAGTCTCAATCTATGAAGATTTCATCTGAATATCATCTGCAGTGATTATATATTCTAGAAAATTAATTCAGTGAGTACTGAAGTTGTACTTTATAAGCTTAATATACAGTTCTGTCTCATCTAAGGTCTTCAACATACTTCACATATACTCAGTGTATTCTTTCTTCTTCATGAAGTACATCATCACATCATTCAGATATATTATCACAAAGATATTCAGATATATACAAAGTGTTTTATTGATGAAAGACTGAAATACTGCAGAGATATTAGTCAGATCAAAAGACATTACTAGATATTTAAACAATCTCAGTACAGTTCTAAAGACAGTCTTTCATTCATTCTCAGACTGTATTCACAGTCATATATATACATTAATTATATTCAGTTGTGTGAATATAACAGCTTCTGTGAGATAGTTGATTACATTCTCAATCAGAGACAGAGAATAGCAGCTCTTTATTATCTTGAAGTTCAGGTTATAATAGTCTACACACAATCTGAGATCTTCATTCTTCTTCTTTATGAACATCACAGAGACTCTCACAGAGGCCTGTGAAGATCAGATGAAGTCATTCTTCAGATTCTTCTTCACATAGGTCTGCAAGACCTCTGTCTTGTGATGAAAGAGCTTATAGATTGATTCTCAGAAGGGTTTCTGTCCTTCTATTAAATCTATTATCAGATTCTTCTCACAGTGAGAAGAAAGCTCAGCTGTCTTAGCTGAGCTGAACATCTCTGCAAGATCTCAGTATTTCTCTGATATCTGAAGCTCAGTTTTCATGACTGTGAGATTCTCAGACACTTACAAAGTCATTACATAGATAGGCTTGTCTTCTCTAATTAACTCTGCAGCATCAACTGCTTCTATCTCTGTGAGTGAGTCTGTCAACACTGATTGAAAGTATAAACCTGACTCACAGACAGCTATGTGCGGATTGTGTCTTTGAAGTCATACAAGTCTTAAATACATGTTATCTGTGATGTCTGCAATAATTACAGTTTTCACAAATCTTCTTCAGATTTCAGAGAGATCTTGCAATTCAAAGATAGTTCTTATAAGTCTCTCAGCTCTCAGATCTGAGTTCTCATATTCTGCTTATTATAAGAGTAGATTCTCAGTCTTCATCTTTCAGCTCATTTACTCTACAAGCTTTAAAGACATCACAGTGATCTGAGATTCTGAGTTCATCAATACTTCTCATACTTACAGAGCAGTAGCACCGCGGTGCAGTCTCTCTCTGTGAGTAAGTATTTTTATCAGAGAAGTAACAGATTCAGATGTCAGCTTCAAGACTCTTAAGAAGGCTGTAGCTGACTCTGTCTGTGACTTCTTAAATTTCTATTTTAATTTGTCTGAACAGTTTATATGAAGATGTTCTGATTTAGAACAGATAAAGCAGAGTCTCTTTTTCTTAATCTCTCTGTTATACACTCTGTTCACAGAAGCTTGTGAAGCTCTCTCTCTCTGCTCAGTAGTCAGATGCAAATCTCTCTGTGTCTTATTATCTTTTTCTAACAAATCTGTTCTCTGTTGTTCTGACTCTTGCAGAGCTGATTGATAATTCACTCTTCACAGATCTGTGACTCTCACAGTGTTCTGTAAGTGATGAATGAGAGTCATCAGTTTCTTCAGAGTCAAGAACTTAGAGCCTTGCTCAATGAGTTTGTTCTGCATGTCTTTATTCAGTCTCTTTATAAACATCATCATTCAGATCTTGTTTCAGAGCCCTGTTTTCACAGATCTCAATTTACATTATAATTTTATAAAGCACTGTGAGTAGTCTTTATCAGATTTCTCATCTCTTTTTCTAATATTGATGATTGCAGTTCAGGTGTTCTCTGTCTGACTCACAGAGTTCTTCAACTTGTTCTCTAGATAGGTCTTGAGAACAGATCATCAGAATCTCTCATAATCATTCTCTAGATAATTCAGCCAGTTCTTGACTTCAGTGTAATAGAGGTCTGTTATCACATAGATAACAGCTTCTTCATCTTTCATGTCACACAGTCAGGCTTGTGAGTCAATTTTAAATACAAACTTGCAAAAGCTTTTATAGATTATGATTCAATAGATGACTTTAAGTGATCACAGCTTGAGAAAGTTTCTTTTCAGTTCACAGATGTTTCTGAAGATTATGTCTAGAGACTTAGTTTGAGAGTGTTTACAGACAGTAAGCATTTCTTATAGAAAAATAGCTTGATTCTGTAGAAGATGCTCAAGAATGTTCTTCACTGAGATTGATTTATTTATAGATTCAGAGAGTTTCTCTGTCACAGATACAGAGAATGATGTTCTGTGAGTGATTAATAAGTTCTCTGAGACTTCTTTTATAAGAGTTATTCATGATTTGAGTGACTGCTTCTGAGTGCCTGCAGTAGAGTTCATAGAGGTTGAAGTATGTGAGTTTCTAGTTCTTTCAGTTATAACAGGCAGTTGCTGACTGACTGAGCTTGAAATGTAAGAATAAGTGCTTACAGGTGATTATTCAGATGTTTGCAGCTTGACATGATATATACTGTTAACTACTAGAAGTGTTTGTAATAGAAAGACAAATATAGAGATTAAATGTATAATAGTATTCAAGCTGAGTTGTAAATAGTATTCACAAACTTCAGTCTATATAGTTGTGTGTAGTCAAGGGCTGCTAGCCCTATTGATTACGCGAGAGATAGGAATAGAGGTAAAGAATCCGTGAGAAGCGGGATTTCTTACACTTAAAGACAGTGTAACAGCACTGTACAAGCTTCTTTATAACTTATCTGTAAAGAAGTTAAATGTTCTGTATAAATATCTTGAAGAAGTACAATCAAAGAACTGAATATATTTATTAAAAAGTCTGACAGAGACATCTATACTCTTTATACTTAAGAAGAATGATAGACTATGTCTATACATAGACTACAGAGATCTCAATAAGATGATGATTAAGAATCACTATTCACTATCATTGATTGACAAGATGATTGATCAATTATCTGAAGTGAAGATATTCTTAAAGATTGATATACAGAATGTCTATCATAGAATTAGAGTTAATGAAGATAATGTTTGAAAAACAGCTTTTTATATCAAGTACAGTAATTTCAAATATCTTGTTTTATCTTTTGATCTTTGTAATACTTCAGTCATCTTTCAGATCTATATAAATGAGATGCTGCAGAGCCTTGTCAATGTCTTTTACATAGTATATCTGAATAACATTTTAATCTTCTCAAAATCAGAGAAAGAATATGATACTCATATTTAAGAAGTGTTAAGTCACTTGAGACAGTATTAACTCTATGTAAACACTGAAAAATACTTGTTCTACATGCAGGAGATTGATTTCTTAGATTATATTATTGAGATGAATAACATTTCAATAAACAGAAGCTGAGTCTTCATCATTGAGAACTGATCAGTGCTGCAGATGTACTGCAAGATGCAGATATTTCTAGAATTTGTAAATTTCTACAGATAATTTATCTATACATATTCATAGATTACTGCTCCTCTTACAGATCTGTTAAAGAGAAGTGTGAAAGACAGAAAAATAGAACTGTTTATTCTCACTTAAGATACTGCTCAGGCATTTGCAGAATTAAAATAAGCTTTCACAGATGTTATAATACTGAATCACTTTAATTCTGACTTACTCAGTCAGTGTGAGACTGATACATCTGAGAATAGAATCTGTGAAATCTTTTCACAGTTGACATCAGAGATCTTTCAACATTGAAAGAATCAGAGAATAATTATCTCTGAGAAAACAGATAATAAATTATCTATGAGAGAAGACTTTTTCATGAAGTCTACAAGACACTGTAAATGAAGATCAGTGACTTTCTTCTTCAAGAAGTTATCACTCATGCAGAGAAGATATAATACTCATAATTAGAAGATATTAGCAATTGTCAAATTCTTTAAGATCTGATGACATTATCTTCAGAATAGTAAGTACTCAGTGTAAGTTCTCACTGATTATACAAATCTGTGTTACTTCTTAATAATAAAGAGTTTGACAGAATATCAAGTCAGGTGAATAAAGCTGCTTTCAGAGTATGATTTCTATATTTAATATTATTCAGATTGACTTAACCCTGCTGACATACTGTTTAAATAACCTGATTATAATATCATTAATACAGAGAAGAATTCTATAAAAGAATCTCTATCATTACTGCAGAAGAAGCTGACTGCAGAGAGTTAAGATTCTTTAAAACTTGAAAACAGTGCTGAAGAGGCAGCTGTGTGACTCAGTATAGAAGATGAAAGAGAATTCAGATCTCTGTAAGAGACTGACACTGAAGATCATGAGCTTCTTATGTCATATCTTATAATCATTGAATTAATAAAGAATAAAACAGTCTACAATCTTTTAACTTAACTACTTTTGAAATTCATTGAAGAGTTACAGAAGAGGAACATCTCTATTACAGCTTGAATTCAAAAGTTGAAGAAGAAAGAATCTGATTTGAACTTGAAAGAGACAGACTCTGAGCAGAGCAGTGCTGCTAAGAAATCAAGTCACTGATAACTAGAAGAATGTGAACTTCTACTACTGAATAATTCAGTCTTCATCTCTTATAGCAGAATGATGCATCAGAAGTTATTGAGAATTTATTATAATAATTCTCATATAAGACACTTCAGATTAGAGAAGACTGAGAAGCTTTTAAAATATAAATACACTTAAGACAAGCTCTGAGTAGATGTCAAAGAGTATGTTAAGACTTACAATATCTGTCAAAGAATAAAGATTCTGCAGTATAAGTAATACAGTGAGTTAGTATCACTGCCTGTTTTAAAAAGCTTATAATAGAATCTATTAATGAATTTCATAGTTGACCTGCTGAAGTTGACAAGAGTCAAAGAATATGACTCAATTTTGATTATTATTAATCACTTCACAAAGATGATCAGATATATCTCTACTTATAAAAAGATTAAAGCCTCTGAATTGACTGATCTGTTTTTAAATATCATTATTCATAATCACAGTGCTCTGAAATCATTGATAACAGATCAAGAATCTCTCTTTATCAGTAAGTACTGATCAGCTTTTTACTATCATCTTATAATAAGATATCTTCTCAGTACTGCATTTCATCTGCAGATCAATGGCCAGACTGAACATTAGAATCAGACATTAGAATAGCATCTTTGAGTGTTCTATTTATATTATTAGAATAATTGACTCAAACATCTTCTAACTGCTGAATTCATATATAATAATACAAAGAATGTAATCTTAAAGATATCTTCTTTCTATGCTTATTATAAATATAATTCTTCATTACTCAGTGACATTACAGATGATGTTTTAAAGAGAGAAATAGATAATCAGAATATCAGATAGATACAGAGAATAGAGTATCTCTCAGTATTAAAAGTAAAAGTGAGATTGAAACTTTTAAACAAAATTTATAAGAAGACAGTGAAAAGTATTCACTATACTCAGAAGCAGTAGATGAAATACTATAATTAAAAACATCTTTTAATAAAGTTCTTAATAGAGAATCAAGTGCTACTTTCAGCAAAGAATATCAAGATAATAAGACTATATAAGAAGCTCAGTGAGTGATAACTAGAATTTTTTTCAATAACAAGAGTAATGAGTAAGCAGATATATGAGTTGAAATTACTCACAGAATTGAAATCAATTCATTCTGTTTTTCACATTTTCTATTTGAAGCTCTATAAGTAATGCTCTGAAGTAGAGTCATCTCAGCTAAATAATATCAAGATTAAGAGTGATACTGAATATCTTATGAAGAAAATATTGAATAAGTGAATATATTATAGCAAGCTTCAATATCTTATTAAATAAGAAGATTATTCATTGTCAGAGAATTTATAAGAATTACTTAAGTATTTGAAAAATACTGAGAAAGAGATTATAATCTATGAGATAGCTAGTAGAGACTGCTCTGTTACATGTCAGAGATATTAAATAAGAAATGCTGCTTAAGACTTCTCATTTTTCTCAAAGAGTTTTTTAGAGATGATCTCACAGTAATGAGTCAGTATCTTATAGACTCTGTAGTACTCTTCTTCTATTTTCTCTTAAAGAATTTTTTAGAAGTTTAATGAGACTATACAAGTATAAAATTTCTGAAGTGATTAATAAGAAAAAGAAAGAGATATTTAAAATTAATAAAAAGATTAATATTAATCAATCTGTAGATCACTGCTAATCTAATAAGACTGCAGTCTGCTGAAAAAGTAAAAAGAGAGAATTTCAGAGTCTACTTATTAATAATTATATCTTTATTAAACTCATTCTTCACTGTTAAAGTCTCTGATATCAGTATCTTTATCTGCTGAGAAGTTAGTGCTACAGTACTGCAGAAGAGTATGAGAAATATATAAAATATCAACTTATTAACTTATAAAGTATCTCAGTCATCTGCTTCAGTTGAAGTAAGATTCTCTTTAATCAGTGATTAATCTCTATAATACTTTCAACAGTGATATCAGCTGATCTCTTCTTAAGATCAGTTATTCTGAGATATTTTTTTATCTCAGAGATTCACACTTTCATCTTCTTTTACAGATGAGTAAGAAAAACCTCTTCAGTCTTAACAGAATTTATTAATATTTAAAGCTCTGAGACTCTTACTCTGTACTACTTGAGTATCTAGACTTCTTATCAGAACTGATATAATATCTTTCTATGAGATAATACTTACAGAGAGACAGAAGTCATTGTTACAGATATAATGAAAATAATAAGAGTGAGAGAAGAAGTAGATGTATAAAATTCTTCTCTTCTTCAGCTGCTTAATACAGTACAGATAAGTAGTGATACTGATCAGAGACTGTATCAGAGTCTTCTTACAGAGAGAAGATAAAGAAACTGCAGAACTCTGTGAACTCAACTCAGCAGTATTCTGAGCAGAGCTCAGATGTGCTGTGAGAGAGAAACTATGAATTGAGCTTCTTAAAGTCACTGTCTCTGAAATCAAGCTCTTTCCGGATTCCTCTTCAAATGATCACACAGGGTCATACATCACTGTATTAGCTGAGAGGGGGGGCGGCGTCGCAATGATGATGAAGAGAGCAGGGGATGAACTGAATGCAGATGCACTGACTGACAGAACTGCTACAGCTGTCAGAGAAGCAGAAGAAGATGTGATAATAAGAGTGATACTCTCACAGCTCATTGATATCACTGTCTTTAACCTGGCTTTCTTGGCAGCTACAGAGGCTGCAGCCGCACCACAAAGACATTTATTATTTACTAGAAAATGTCAGAATAAGCCTCTTATTGTCTCTCAAGAATGATACTCTCATGCACTCACTATTGCAGATGAAGAAGAGGGGGAAAATGTGTCACAGAGAAGAGAGAGAAATCTTTTCAGAAAAATTCTGTCACTACTGTTAACTTTGTCTCTAAAACACATCACTTTTACAGGGAATTTTATACATAGAATGAAATATATTGAGAGATCTGTAAGTCACTTGTTAACTATATTTTTCACATTTTAAATTAATATATAAGAAACTCACTTATCACACATTTAATTTGAATGAAGATGAGAAAAGAAAGATCTACACAGTCAGCAGAAAAACTCATCTATTTCTTTATATCATATGCAGTACACATACTGTTAATCAGTTAGCAACTGTTACTATACAACAAAGATAATTTCTAATTCAGTAATCTTGAGAGTATAGAGACTATACTCTTAAAGAAGAGAGTATTATCACACTCTCAGCTATATCAAGATCTTGTTACAGTTTCACACAGCTTATCACTTTCATACAGATAATTTTATCTCATCTGAACTAGTTTTCAATCACTCTATAACATCATTTGAATATATTATAGAAAGATTTAATTAATGAATATAAGAACTCTGCTTCTATACAAGATCAGCAGATTACTTTTTCTTGATAATAAGATACTGCTGAGATATCACTTCAGCTATTCTCACTTATAAAATAAGAGAAGAGTATTCACTCATTATCTATATAGAATAGCTAGATACTGACTTCTTATCAAAGAAGTCAGTGATTTATTTTACTGTGACTGAAATATATACAAGAGTTACTGTGTATCTCATACAATCTTCTTAGTATACTAAGTATCATATCTGTGATATTCTTATAATAACTCTGTAGCCTACAAGCTCACTATTCAAGTAAGATAGTTAAGCTCACTTATACAGCTTCTTAAATAACTATCTCTACATGTTGTCACTGACTAGTCACTGCTTCGGTTCCGCCACGTTACAACTGTTAAAATATTCAGAGTATTTATTAGAAATTTTTAAGTTCATTCTGAGATCAAACTCATGCATGTTGACCATAGTGAGACTCACACTCAACAGTCTTATAATCTGTAGACTACTGAGGTAAAAGAGCTTAATTATCATCAGCATCTGCTGATAGAAGAGCTGATTAATCACAGAACTCTTAACACTCTCTCTCAGATCAGCTATCACAGAGTACAGTACTTTCTCTTAGTAGCTCTCTTCAGTAGTCTTCTCACAATGACTTCTTTTTAATAATGAACTGAACTACTCAGTTCTAGAGCTTACAGAACTTCTAGAGCACACTTCTGAAATATCTCTTAATACTGTTAAAATGTTCAGAGTATTTATTAGAAATTTTTAAATTTATTCTGAGATTGAACTTATGCATGTTAATTACAGCAGAGCTCATACTTAACAGTCTTATAATCTGTAGACTACTGAGATAAAAGAGCTTGATTATTATCAGTATCTACTGATAGAAGAGTTAATTAACTGCAGAACTCTTAACATCTCTTCTCAGATCAGCTATTACAGAGTACAGTACTTTCTCTCAGTGACTCTCTTCAGTGATTTTCTCACAATAACTTCTTTTTAATAATGAACTGAATCACTTAGTTCTAAAGCTCACAGAACTTTTAGAGTATACTTCTGAGATATTTCTTAACACTGTTAAAATATTCAGAGTATTTATTAGAAATTTTTAAGTTTATTCTGAGATTAAACTCATGTATATTAATTATAGTGAGACTCACACTTAACAGTCTCATAATCTGTAGACTACTGAGATAAAAGAGCTCAATTATTATCAGCATCTGCTAATAGAAGAGCTGATTAATCATAGAACTTTTAATATTCTCTCTCAGATCAGCTATTACAGAGTATAGTACTTTCTCTCAGTGACTCTCTTCAGTGATCTTCTCACAATGACTTCTTTTTAATAATGAACTCAGTCAGTCTTAGAGCTCACAGGACTTCTAGAGCATACTTCTGAAATGTCTCTTGATACTGTTAAAATGTCCAGGGTATTTATTAGGAATTTTTAAGTTCATTCTGGAATTGAACCCATGCATGTTGATCACAGTGGGGCTCACGCTTACCGGGCTCATAACCTGTAGGCTACTGGGGCAAAAGAGCTCAATCACCACCAGCGCACTGCTGGTAGAAGGGCCGACCAACCGCGGGACCCCCAACATGAGCACAGTAGAAATTTAATAATAATAATAGAACTAGATCAGACATTGATAGGTTAGTTAGATAGGTTAGTTAGATCTTAGTTATTTCGTCGATTAAAAAGATCATATGTGAACTCGATTATCTTGTCATCTGCTGCTTGATATTGAAAGTCTACCTTCTATACTTAAAGTTAGTCTCTTACTGGGGGAATGAATGGGGGAAAAAGGTTAGGTGGAGATAATCAAAACTTGAACGGGATGAGGATAAAAGCTACTGTGATACGGAATTAATGTATGCCAGATATCAGTAAGTATAACTATTGCTCTCAATTTCAAAGCAATGAGTCTGGTCTGAGTTTGCCGTCGAGCTGGCCGTTACCTCACTTTCTCGGAATCAGCTATTATTTTTACAAGCTGCACCAGACGAAATGTATGGACCTTACCTCGTGATAGACCGTCTATATTCATTCCATGTGATTTGTTTAAGAAAATCTCGAAAAATCCGAAACACATAAGCCTGTCGAACACCTGTAAAGCGTAATGAATATCCCCATTGCAAGAACCTCCTGGGCATAGTTGAAGGGAACAATGCGTTTGAGATAAGGGAAATAATCCCGTAGCCCAGGGTTTTCAGAGAGTATCCTACTACGATCCAGTATTCAGGGTACCAGCCTGCCCGGTCCCAGTCCAGCACGGCTTTAACCTCCCCACTATCCACATCAACCATGATATTGCGTGGTGAGAAATCGCCATGTGCAAAATGGATCTCATGGTTATCTTTCATTCCAGATCTTGCGTAGTGTTTAAAGAGGAGATGGATATTTGGGATCATTTAACCCAACAAGGAAGTCGTTGAATTCTTTCTCAGAATCGAATGGTCCACCTCGACGAGGAAATCGAAGCCCGACTGTTACCGGACCGCCATTTGCAGACTCAATCAGAGCCGGCGTTGTCGTGGGTCTAAGTTTTTGCACGTTGGGAGAGGAAGCCGCGGAGCTGATGACAGATGAACATCTGCTTATTGTGTGAGAGTTTTCCCCAGACTTTGCCAAGGGGTTTGCTGGGGGTGTATTCCATGACAATTTGAGAAGCTTCAGTCCGTCCTGTTGCCAGATCATATGGTCTTGTAGACTTTTGGGACTGGGATCGTGGTGTTGGCAGCGACAAATTTCATGGCTTCAGTTTCAGTGGAATTAGTGATTGCAGATTTCAGTACCCTGTGCTCATCGAGGCGGATGATTTTGGGCATGTCTGGAAAGAAAGCGTAGATCACTTGTCCGTAGCCATCTGTTTTATGGTTATCAAAACTATCCTTGAGATAAAGAAGTATGGAGGCAGATGCTAAAGCCCAACAATACGCACCTTTGGGAGTGAACGGGTCTGGCTCCATGTTTGCTGGTGAAGCGCTTATGTCTGAATCTTTGTCTGAATCTCTGTCCCTGTAATAGCTGAATGGGAGACAGCTGGTTACTTGGTTGTGAAGGGGATGTGGTCTCAATTTGTAGGCAGTTTTGGTTTCTCGCTACTTGCAGGTACCTATTAATAGGTTGGTGCAGTCGCACCATTGTACGGAGTACGGAGTAAGAGAAAGGAAGATCAGGGCTTCAAGAAGGAGTTGAAGAGAACAAGGAATGGATGGCAAGAGGTAGAGCGGACACGTGAACAAGACGGGGTGGAAGTAGGGGGGTGCGCTACAGACAGTATCAGAGTGGTATATATATAAATACGGAGTATACATGTACATGTACATACATATATATAATATGTTAACATCATTATTGAAAATTGTCAAAGGTAATCATGCTGTGCATCAATCAGTCTTATTATTCTGATAGAACAAAAGGTACTCAGATGCTTGTAGAAACTTATAGATATAATACTCCGTAGACAGTGAGAAATCCCAAAATTTAAAAGAATTTATATTTAATCTGACTATTGACTGTAGAAAAGGTGAAAACCACACTAAAATTTAGTATGATTTTCCACCTATTAGATCTGGAATATATTTTCTAAGTGTTTATATACAGTTTGAATTGCTGAAGATATTCATGGTTTTTTCAAGAAGTATCTTTTCTATTGTGAACTCATACAGAGTACTCTGTACAAAAGGTACCTTTTTCATTACAGTGATATTTTTAACACACTCACTATTAATAATGAGACAAGTAGTGAGTGCACTTAGCACAGTTATTATGTATGTTATCTCTGTGTGAAGCAAGTAGGGATATAAATAGCCTCTTTTCTATTTATTTTTAGATGAAATAATGAGGTGAATAGAATCATTCATTAATATTCACTCTTTTGCATATTCTCTCTTCTCTAGAAGCTGTCCAGGCATTTGTTTTGCTTTGCTTTGCTTCTTCAGACAAGACGAATTACATGTACTGTAAATTGAGTTTGAAGTTAAGTTTCGAGTTTTGTTTTCAGCGTCGTTACATTATAGATTATAACTAGCTACTAAGTGCTGGGCATCTTACTAAAATCCACTCCCCGCCGCCGCCTTGCTTGTGGTGAATTTTTCTTTCGGGGTTTGGGACGGGATTTAAATAAAAATCTTCTTCTCTCCTCCAAAGAGGGAAAGGAAAGCAAAAAGAAAAAAGAAAACCATAATAATATACCCGACTCAATAACCAACCCGTTTTGGTTCTTTTTATAACTCTCTGCACTTGTCTGCAGTCACTCAGTTCCCCCCCTTCCCTCCTCACCTAACCCCACAGCTGCATGCAGCCAATTCAATAATTCATCGTCTGGCTGAGAGGAACAGGTTACAAACAAGCAGTCAGCCAACAGTTCACTATCTATCTATCCATCGCTCGGTCCATCCCCGATCGATCTGAGTTTGACTTGAGGGCTTTGGCTAGCGTGGGTTGGCTAGCTGAGGGTCTGGGGCTGGGGGACGGTTGTTTGATTGTGTGCGTGTGCTGAAGAAGCACCGGCTGGGTGTTATTAGTGATTATTCGCGGGAAGGGGAGCGAGATAGGCCAAACTTTAAATGTAGTGCGCTGGGCGGCTGGTAAACTAGGGACCTGGGGAGTTCGCAGTAGTGTACTCCGTACTCCGTACGTACTCCGTACGTACTCCGTATGTGTATGTATGTATGTCCATGTACCTTGATACCCGGATTGCGTTCGAGGGCTCAAGTCGAGTCGCGGATACAGGGAACTACTTACTACTATATGTACCCGGGTAGTACCAGGACGCAGACGCAGACGCAGACGCACACACACATAGGTGCAGACATAGGTGTAGACTCGTAGGGAGAGAAATAGAGCAGATAGAAATAGAGATGAAAATAGACAATATTAATAGAGAGATACGGCGACGAGGACGGCGGGTCCGTGCGAAATTTTAAATACAAAATCTACCGCGATAGATGCAGAATACGGAGTACGGAGTACAAGGGTTGACGGTTTCATGTACTGGTAACTCTTCATGCACGAAGAGTCGAGACAAGATGAGACAAGACGACATGACAGGGGGGCAATAATCAATCGTTAGTTATTTCTACGGAGTAGTTAACTACCACCAGGGAGGAAAAAAAAAAAAAAAAAAAAAAAAAAAAACGTGGGAAGAACCCGCTAGGGTTGGGTGGGTTGTGGGCCGTGGGCATCACGGCGGGCCACGTCTTCTTTTTTTTTTTTTTTTTTTTTTTTTGCGGAGTGTGGAGGCGGATGATATCGCATTCAATTGGGGATTGATAATAGTTAAAATCAATAAGTAAAAAGGAGGAGTAAGTTATGAGGGTGAGTATATTATTTATATTTATTCTTGCTATCTTCCTTTTCTTCTTCTTTCTTTTCCATTCTTCGCCTTGCATTTGCGCGATTGAGTGGCTATTGTTCGCCATAATAATCCGAATCCCGCCGCATTTGGTGAGATTGGGGAGGTGGAACACAAAAACTGAAAGCTAATAAACAACCTAGCTAACCTTAACGGATAAAACAGGGTCTTGTCTGGCACTGCCACGGCCGCTGGTCTTGGATGATGATGGGATGATGGATGATGGTGGTTGAGGGTGCGGCTGCTGCTACTGCGACTCCAGCAGAGCGAGCAGGCATGCTCAAGCCATAGTGCAACCAGAGCAGATAATAATCTCATAGATTAAATTTTTACTGTTGCTGCTTGGTCCAATTAATTTTGCTAAATTTGCTGTGCTGGTGGGTGGTGCTGGAGGTTAGTTGTTGATTCTCTCAATAATAGTTAAACAATACTAGCAATAATTATAATAATATCCAAGCATAGCAAATAATAGATATAAACATCTCTCCAGGGCAAACCCAAAGCGGCGGCCTTGCCTAACCCTTCGCCCTTGGCCAGCCCCGACCGACAGCTCATCCGGGGCATCGCCAGCTTCCACACCCACCACAACCACAACCACAACCACTATCACCACATCCTCCACATCCTCCACATCCTCCACATCCTCCACATTCCTCCACATTCCTCCAACTGCCAGTCAGTTCCAGATCATCCTCATCTATTCTCCTCCGTCCCCACGCTGCTGTCCTGATCCACCAATCCATCTCCCCTCTGCTGCTGCTGCTGCTGCTCCCTCTCTCCCAGTTTTCGCCCAAGCTCTCCAAGCCCAGCTCGCTTTCGTCATTCCGGAGCTCTCTCTGCCTACCCTCCATCTACCCATCCATCCCTCCAGCGAGCCGTCCCAACAACCTCCTTTCCTACCTTCTCCTACAGCCTCATCTCTGCCATAGCCCATTCACTACCACTCAGTCCAACCCTGGCGTCTCTTCTCCTCCCCTCCCCTCCGTTCGCGGATTGTCCCGTTCACTCCGCTCTTCCTCCTCTTCCTACGCATCACCACCATCGTCCGTCTTTCTTCTGTCACTAGCTCTATTCGAACTGTATGTAAATTACCTCGCCTCATCCATGGGCAAAACATGAGAGCCATCATCGCCGCCTCTGCCTTCAATACCTCACCGTTGCTGACCCTTGCCTGCCCTTGCCTTCCCGTGCCGATCCTTTGGCCCCAAAACCATCTCCCTCTCTACCTCTCTCGTTCCATCGAAAAGAAAACCCCAAGAAGGCGAAAAGAAAAAGAAAAAGAAAAAGAAAAGAAAAGCTTCCTTTGTACTAACCACCCAGCTCACTCTATTTTCTCTCGTCTCTAGAATCCGCCAGCTTTAACTCTTCCTCCCCCAGTCAGCCTCCGTCCCGTGGCTTCCTGCCCCAGGTGGCTGGCGGCCCTTGTTTTTGCACATAATATACTCGCAATATTATATATACATACATACTTACATATCCTACCCGGCCAATCCCGACCCAATCGCGCCTATTAGCCTTCTCCGTCCTTGCTACCCGAGCCTGTTGTCGACGCCATATACCTCTTTCCACTCAAGGCCGTGGAGCGCGTTTTTCCTCCATCTTTTTCTATCTCCATAGCATCATCCGGTAAAAACACACCCCGTCTCCTTCCTCCGGTTAGGTGGTTGGCGTCATCGTCGCCAATAGTGTTGGTTTTGTCAGCGGTGCTCGAGTTCGGATAAGGATGGGCGGGTGTTGTAGCTCAACTTCCGGCGGCGATGTGGAACAGAAGAAGAGGAGTCAAATGATAGACAAAGGCATTGAGGATGATATGAAGCGATTACGGAGGGAATGCAAGATTCTACTGCTTGGTCCGTAATTTCTGCCTATTTCCCCCCCTAAAACCTATGATAGATTGCACGCGGCTTTGTCAACGGTTGCGATTGATTCCGTCAGTGAGACACACACACACAGAGAGAGAGAAATGCAGAAAGAAAGAGGCAGCGAGGGAATTGTGTTCTGACGGTTCATTTTACAGGTTCGGGAGAGAGCGGGAAATCGACCATCGTAAAGCAGATGAAGATTATTCATCAGAATGGGTATTCTGTGGAGGAGCTTACCATGTGCCGCTCGACAGTTTACAAAAACCTGTTAGATTGCGCAAAGGACCTGATAGGCGCCCTGCACCATTTCGAATTACAACCCTCCAGCCCGAAAGTCAAAGAATACATGGAGTACCTAAACTCATACCAGATCGATCCCGACCCAAACACCCCAATAGATCCGAAAGTGGGCGATGCTGTGACGTATTTGTGGAACGACCCCATCATGCCAACCGTATTAGAGCACCAGAACGAGTTCTATCTCATGGATTCAGCACCTTAGTATGGCCCCTCGCCGCCGTTTAGTGGCCCTACCTTTGTTTTATTTAGATGGGCCGTATAGTCTAATAATTTCTCCATAGTTTTTTCGACGAAGCGAAACGTATTACTGCGCCGGACTACATACCCAACGAGGCCGATGTTCTTCGCGCCAGAACTAAGACCACCGGTATATATGAAACCAGGTTTACAATGGGTCAATTGAGTATTCAGTGCGTTTGATCTACCCTACTTTTAACTTGGGAGCGCATAGGCGTTGATATTGACATATTTCTTCCTTACTTTAGCATGTTCGATGTTGGGGGTCAACGGAGCGAACGAAAAAAGTGGATTCACTGTTTTGAAAACGTAACATCGATAATATTCTGCGTTGCATTGAGCGAGTATGATCAAGTGTTGTTGGAAGAAAGTAATCAGGTATGTTGTTTTTCTCCTCGCTCCGCTGCTTTATTTGTGTGATTTGTCAATTGGTTCTAACCGCGAACCGCAAAAGAACCGCATGATGGAAAGCTTAGTGTTGTTTGACTCTGTTGTTAATTCCCGGTGGTTTATGCGAACGAGTATTATCCTTTTCTTAAACAAGGTCGACCTCTTCAGACAGAAACTCGGCCGGTCCCCGCTTAACAAGTACTTCCCTGATTACTCTGGCGGCAACGACGTTAACCGAGCTGCCAAATACCTCCTATGGAGATTCAATCAAGTAAACCGGGCGCATTTGAATCTCTACCCTCAGTATGTTCTCTTCATGATTTTACGTTCAACATCGATTTTTATATTCCTTTTAGGCGCGTCTCATACCTTTCAACTAACCCTCAATCCCTCCCTTGCTAGCCTCACACAAGCTACCGATACCTCAAACATCCGGCTCGTCTTCGCCGCCGTTAAAGAAACCATTTTGCAAAACGCCCTCAAGGATTCGGGAATACTCTGAAAAACAGAATGTCACTACCACCACCCCTTTGCCTCGATCACGATAAACACCTCTCCCCAACCACCTCCGAAACCAGTCTCAAAATGAAAAAGCCCTAATGCCTTACATGCTTCCATTGATTGGCACTTTAGCGCCATTTTCGATTATTACTTATTTATTCATATTCCTATTTTGCTTCCTCATCTGGGAGCTCGGACGGCGTTTAACTGGGTTTTTGGGAATATTCCGTTGACAACTTTCTTTTTCTTTGTCCTATTTTTGCTTTTTTGGCGCTGTCTGGTATGGCATAACAAACAACAAACCTTCCCCTTCCCACCTCCTTTTTAATCCTTTTACTTCTTTATATTTTTCTATTGCGACACGGCACAACGACGGCAGTTGGATATTTTCCACGGCTTTTTATTTTATTTTCATCTACTATTTATTTTTCTTTTCTTTCCCTTTTTTCTTGGATATTATTTCCATTTCTTCCAAGAAGCCTGCTTTTGATTTCTTAGTCCGATTCTTTGCGCAACCTGTAGTCAGCTTCGTTCATTTTTGTTCCTTTTTCATTGCTCTCTGGTCTGTCTTTTTTTTTTAACTACTGTTCTCCTTCCAATTTTCTCTCGTCCCTACGCCTTATTGCGATTTCATTGCGATTTCTTGCTATTTATCAATCTATGTATGTGTCTTCCTGTTACCCCCTATTCCCGATCTCTTTCCTTGATTTCAAATCCACAGACATTTGTTGCGAGCGGTGGGCTGGAAATAACGGGCTAACCTGGCCTCCCTACCCGTCTTGATATCTACTTCTAGTGCAGGTGTGTGTGTGCAAGTGGTGATTCAGCTTGTGTCCACCACGCCCGGGTTCCTGTCCATGTCCCTTTTGCGAGCAGGTATACTCGAGCGATCGCGCGCATCGTGATCGTGGGGCAATACCTTTTTCGCTGTTACAATCTTCCTTGTCTATATATGTATATGATTTTTATCTGGGGGAGGGGGGAAGGTGGGGTTTTTGCACCCACCATCGATTTCCCGCTGTGTTTGTATAAGCCTATATGTCCGAAGATAACGTTATTGTTCTTGATCCATTATGTAGGAAATCATTCCTATGTTACCTGTCCCTAACCCCTTCATTCTCTGGTTTTTTTCCTCTTTTCTTTTGCTTTTGGTTTTATTTTGCTCTTATGACATTTTTGCCTCGAAGCTGATTTCTTGTTCTGCCTGGATTTGTGTGAGAGTGTGTTTTCTACCTCTGGGCTTTTCCTATTGGGGGCTTTTTCTTTTTTCTTTTTTCTTTTTTTCTTTTTTTCTCTTTTTTGATGGTTTATTTTAACTTTTCTTTGCGCTCTTGCTTGTCTGATATCACTATTTTATGTATGCTGTTACAAGTTATTTACGTTTCGATTTTGCTTTGATTTTTTTTGGCCCTTTTCCATTTCACTTCATCTCGTACCGACACTTGAATTTTTTTTCTTTTTGGCTTGCATCTATGTCAATGCAAGTAACGGCTCTGTTTCTATATTCCTATATCTCCCCACCATATCTCTCTTGACATTTCTACATATACTAATCTTTGTTCACCAGAAAAAAAAGTTTGACCTTTATTTTAATGCTCTCAAACGCTTTTGACTCCCATTTCTTTTATCTTACGTTATTACTTCGCTATTAACTGACCTTTTTTTTTTCCATGAGATATATGTGTGGAGGGTTATATTCATTGATTCAGTTCTTCTCCTTTCCATCTGGTTCTTCATCTATGGGTAGATATTTTCTGTTTTGTACCTATTTTATATCGTGATAACAAGAATTTTAATATCATAGCTGATTTACTCTAGTTTTTGGCAGAGTTCAGCTTCTCGATGAAGTTTCCGCTGGCTCACTCACATCAGATACGATACATGCATGGCTTCCTCAGGGGCATTGATTATCCTTATGATCAACTGGCATTGAATTGACGTGCTCCGGAAATGGGTATTCATTGAAATGGTTAGCTTTGGGGTACGCTCGCCGTTACTCTGTCGACTTAAAAAGGTATGATTCTGTTTCCCTATCTGCTTCCACCTTTTCTCAAGGTCACTACGCTTAGAGTACGTAGCCTTTCACAGTTACATCCTACCCGAGCTTCCTTTTACAAGTGATTTAAACCCTCTAAAGTCTTTCTCAGCCACCATCTTCAGCACCTGAATATAACTCCTCAACCCGGCGAGGTAAAACCGCACCCCCGACTTCGTCCCGCTTACATTGCTACCAAAAAGCCATGACGCAGTCCCACTAAACAGACTCCCTTCCGCAATCTTCTGGAACGTCTGCATCCACATTTTCTCACTCTCCGCCATTGCAGTGACTGTACCAGCGCTTCCTCCACCTGTCCCAGCAGCTGCCGCAACTTTCCTGCTCAACTCAGCTTTTCCAATCAAGAAAGAAATGAAACCTCACTTGCGTCTCGATGGCCGGAGGAACATTAGTGAACGGACCCTGTGGTCCCGCAATCACGAAGAGATTGGGGAAATTGGGGACGGAGATTCCCAGGTAGCTCGTCGGGCCTCCTTTAGCCCAATGTTCCTGTAATGTCTTCCCGCCCACGCCGCGGATTTGTAGTCTGGTGTAGCTGCCATCGACCGCGTCAAAGCCGGTAGCGAACATCACAACATCCAATTCATACTCCGTCCCATCCTGTGTCACAAGGCCCCTTTCTGCGAAGTGTGAAATGGGGTTTCCCGCACCCACGTCGACAATATGGACATTGACCCTATTAAACTGCTCGCAGTAGCCACTATCACAAAGCGGGCGCCGCGCATACCGGTCCGTGGGCATGAGAATCCTCGCCTTCTCCGGACCGTGGACGATCTCTCCAATCTTCTTCCGAATGAAAGTACACGCCGCCTCGTTCGCGACGGGGTTGGTAGAGATGTCGCTAAACCCGCCAAACATGAAATGGAACCCGTTCCCGTGTTCCCACAGCTGCTCGAAGATAGCCTCCCGCTCCGCCTCCGGCACAGACTCGTAGGCGCGCGTCGATTCCTCGAACCCGCAACCGAACAGGGAGTTCTGCACCTGCGCCATGATCGCGTCATAGTCTCGATTGATCTTGGCGCGGTGAGAGGCGCTGACGGGCCCGTCGCCGCTGGAAACAGGTCAGCCTCTTCACTTGGCCCGCAATCGCCGTTATGACCTGTTTGCCCGTGAACCCGGTGCCGATGAGGCCAACGCGCTTATCGCGCACGTCTAGATCCACCGGCCAGGCGGCCGTGTGGCATAGCGTACCCCTGAAATCTCCCATGTAGTGTATGTTCTGGAAATTCTTCTTGGAGAGAAAACCCAGCCCCGTCACTACATAGCGGGTTATGAAGGTAATCTTCTCCCCCTCCCCCCTCCCCCCTCCCCCCTCCCCA
>NW_025544775.1:5916073-6319767 GCF_000003525.1 Blastomyces dermatitidis ER-3
CCCTCCAAATCCCCTCCACATCCCCTCCGCACCCTCACAGCCATAACCCTCCACACTCCCGCTCCAGCATCCTCCATCCCGCACATTCGGCGACATATGCCGCAACCAATGCCTGCGCACCACATGCGGCAGATACGCGAGTACGTCCGGCTGCGTCAGATACCGGCGGTGCCAGGGGTAGCTGCGCCGATCGGCCCTGGCCCACGAGTAGCGGTAGACGACGCTTTCGGTGTCGGAGAGGGCGCCTGGGTAGCGGTTCCAGAACCCGGTGCCGCCGATGGACCCTTCCCCTTCCCCTTCCAGGGGCTTCTTCGATTAGGTGGGCTGTGGGGGGTTGGTGGTGGTGGTGCTGCTGCGCTTGTTGGGATGGTTGGTGAGGAGGGAGTGGAGTTGGTAGGTGCCGCTGAAGCCGGCGCCCATGATGAGGGTGTCGTGGTAGTTGTTGGGGGGGGGGTGCATATTGGTTTCTTTGTCTGTTTTTATTCCCTCCCCTTTTTAATAAATTTGTTCTTTGGTCGTTCTTTTGATAAAGCTAATAGGGGGGGGCGAGAGGGACCGCCTTTCGCAGTAATGACCTTCCTTATACAATTTAGCTCCTTATAAGCATGGCGTTCTGGGGCGTATTTAGTGCAACAATTAGCGTAACTTTAGCGTGTACATTAGTGTATTAAATACACGAAAACTCCTGGATAATATGAGAGCTCAGCTGGATTGATGTGTTTTAATATAATTTTTTTGTAATCTATTTGATCTAGGTAGCTTTAATTAATATCATTAGAATACGGAGAATTCTCTCAAAAGTTTTGATTAGTGCTAAGAATTTAAGCTGTACTTGCGGCCTCACTCACTATCCTTGCTAAATCGTTCGCTTTTCGTAATTTCCAGGATGTCGACCAACGAACATTTAGACGGGCCATCTGAGGAACGAAAGGGCTTAGTCGGTGAACTAGCTAAGGCGCTGAATAATGAGCCAGTTTTACCCGCATTCTGGGCCTGTGCCCATGTCTGCGATCTCGAGAGGTTGAGATGGCTCGTTGCGAATGCACAAAAAGCCCCATATTTTGTCGCCGCATTTGCCGACCAATGCTTCAGACTCGCTCTCGCATGGCGCCAGAGCCCCGCAGATGACCAAAAATCGCAAGTATCGGACTCGGGATCTAGTGATGGAGGGCGTCCAAGGAA
This sequence comes from Blastomyces dermatitidis ER-3, assembly GCF_000003525.1. Lineage (NCBI taxonomy): Eukaryota > Fungi > Ascomycota > Eurotiomycetes > Onygenales > Ajellomycetaceae > Blastomyces > Blastomyces dermatitidis. The sequence goes on from NW_025544775.1 coordinate 5,917,256, forward strand.
GAGACTGGAACGTGCAGGAGGACCAAGAGCACTTGCTGAAGAGCGCGACAGAGAAAGATGTGTGTTTACGAAAGCAGCCCCCTACCAAGTGGCACATATCTATCCCAACTGCCTTATCGAGTCTTCAAATACACGTCGAATTTCCCACTTCTGGAACGTGCTCCAGGCCTTCTGGACCCAAGACAAGATCAACTCCTGGCGGTCGTTGATATTCCGTGATCCCGAAAACCCGCTGAAACCATTTGACGCCTGCTTTAACTTGATATGTATGAACAATACTATGCATACCTTGTGGGGAGATGGCCATTTCGCGATTCGTCCGCTAAACTACAACGACGATAAAACCAAGCTGGAGGCTGAGATCCATTGGCTGCCGAGATACAACCATGGACCGCTAGATTCCATTCCTCTTGATACTCCAACCCTGTCGAGCAGAGGTTTACAGAATTCTTCTTATAGGGATGGCGTTCAGACTGTCCCTATCCATATCGATGGCCAGTCCATAACTTCGGGTCACAAAGTCGTCTTCGAAACTACTGATCCTAAACGACTGCCGCTCCCTAGTCGAGAACTACTAGAAATGCAGTGGGCATTGAACCGTGTGTTATCTATGTCGGCGGCTGTTGAGTACCAAGGCTACGATGACGACATGCTAGTTGGAGAGGCAGCTCCCAGTGTGACGGATTGGCTTGGTTCCAACGACTTTCAGCAAGGACCCGTAGAGCCTCACTCTGAAAGCTCCTCAGACGAGCAAGAAAATTCGTTTCTTACGTCCCTCGATCCCTCTCCCATCAAAACGACCACCGCGGTGGATACTAGTGAGCAGTCTGAGGTTGAAGCGGGTGGTGCTACGGCGGGACTTTAAATTGGGTGTAGAACATAGGAGGCGGTGGTATTTGTTCTTCTCTTCTTTCTGTCTCTCACTGGTATGTGTCACAGTCTACTGCTGTGTTGTGCTCTTCTATCATTTTAATCTCTTTAAGTTGCTTTACTTTTTTACTCCTCCTCTGTTTCGCTGCTGGCTCTAATAATCTGGCCAGCGTCAATTCATCGCGCATACATCCTCATTTTGTCCAAGGTGAGCATCAGTTTGTACTTCTACATTATCCCTGCCAGACCTGGTACAGCTCCAATCATCTCTATGACTCTTGCTTGCGTGAAGAAATGAAATCTTATATGCTGGTTGTTATAGGGCTGATATTCTTCTGGTATTTTAGTTTCTCTATCATGCTATTCTCTGCCTGTTCTTCCACCATGCATAGATCATCTTTAAACTCTTTAGAAAATGCAGCTTCTTGCTGATGCCAGTGAAAGTGAGACATTCTATAATACACACTCTGGAGCAAGAACCCAGCAGTCTTTTATTATCTCCTGTAAGTTGAAAAACCGAACACTGTCTCTTCACCTCAGCAGAGTTATTCCATCCAATCTCTAGAGCTGGGTGATCTGAACGCGTTAGCCTTCAGCTGAAAATGGATCCAGCAGTCTCAAGAGCCGTCCCCTGTCAAGAGAGAGAGCCAGTCCCGCTTCAAGGTGGAACCCAGCACATGAAGATCAATGCCACGGCTTAGCAACGTAGATCTGTGAAGTCATATCAAGTAGAAGGTGCAGGTGACTAATAGAAGTCTTCTCCGGGGGAGAGCTGCAAGAGAACATGCAAGTAGAGTAGAATCATGGAATAGATAAAACAGGCGTAGAAAAATAAAGGTGGGGTGATCCTGTGACTATTTCTAAGTTTTTTCAGAGCAGTTTGACTATATGAAAATATTTACATATTCTTTGAATTAGTTTTTCTATCAGATGTTATCTCAATTAATTTAAAAGCTTTTATTATTGTAAATAGTTTACAGAGTAGTGTTAAAAACTTTGTCGGATTGCCTTCCACTCTAATCATTGCTATATTCTTTCACTACATGCTATCATTGCATACACAAGCTATTATTCAGCTTCAAATCGCCTCATTCAGTGATTCTGTGATGACTTCACTCTGATTATTTGACTCTGTTGACTTTTCATTTGACTGCTGACTCTGCAGGCTTTTCACAGCAAGCACTTTGCTTGATTATCTCTGTTGATCTTTTATTTGACTGCTGAACTTGTGTGTAGCCCAAGGGCTGCTAACTCTATTGGTTATGTGAGAGATAGGAATAGGGGTAAAGGATCCGCGAGGAGCGGGATTTCTTACATTTTTGAAAAATGATCATCTTTCACTGTTTATTCTGAGAAATTACTCCCATTTCACTATTCTTGAATTAAATCTGGTCATTTTTCACACCATTTCTGAAAAAAAATGATCCATTTTCAGAATTTTTTGATGCTCAGTCCTGGTGGGACTCACACCAAGAAATGTATGGGAGTCCCACCGGCCAGTCTAGTCAAGCCTACTCTACTCATACAGCTTCTCACTAGATACTACCTACGTGACGCTGCTGTTTAGCTACTGCTTCGGTTCCGCCACGTTACACCTAGTGACTCCACTAATTATTTTATCTTATATATAAGAAGCCTTTGAATCACATATATTACAATAGAAGACTTCTTTTCATACTTGAAGAATTAGATGAAAACGGCAAACAGATACTAAGCATATCAAATGAGCTAAGTCAATGTCTGCTCACATTGTATACAACAGACTGACTCTGCAGATAAAGAACTCGACAGACATTCATTTGGTTTGAAGTACAGAGTAGAGAGATCCGAATCAGCAAAGAAAATTAGTACTGTTGAGTTGGTGTTATTGTTGATGTGGTTGGCTGTCTTCTTCGCGTTTTTTTTTTTTTTTTTTTTTTTTTTTTTTTTTTTGCAATTTATTACTCTCGCAAATTGATGCCTTCCTAACCCCTTCTCTCCTTATTTTCCTTCTCTTTCTTCTCCGTCCGGCGCTTTGGTATCGTTTCATCCGCCTCTTCCCAAATATATCCCCTCACCTTCGCCGTATGGATACATAACTTCTGTCTATTTCTACCTTTCACTTCCCTGCCGCCCCTTATCCTTCGCCCGCTTCATTTGTTGCTGCTGCTGCTCGTCGAATATGATTAGAAAGGGAAAAAGAGAAGAGAACAAGGCATTTAAGCAATATACGCCAAATCGTCCCCATCCAGCCGCTCAATATACTCCTTCTCCATCAGCGCTTCGATATTCTTTTTGATATCCGGTACCTTGGGCGGGAAGCGGGCTTTCACTTGTTGGATCACCTCCTGCACGAGTTGGACGTGTTTCATCTTTTTACGGGATTTCATGATACGGACAATGGCCGACTAATATACAGTTAGCACCTAATTTTATATGTAGATAGATGAAAGTCCGGGGAAAAAAGAGAAAAGAAACGTACCTGGAGGAGAAGTTTCCTATCCTCATCAATAGTCTTATGCGTGTCATCCGTCTCATGCTTTTGTTCCGACTTGACGGAGATGTTAAGGTTGACTTTAATCTTCTTTGCTTTGAAATTGTAGTTTAGAGAATAGGAGGTTCCAGGACATGGTTTGCCGTTCTCGGGTGAAGGGATCACAACTTTAGCTTTGACGAGGATACCAAGGTTAGGTTCGAGAGCCTCCGGCGCGAGTGCTGTCCCCTTTTCGATATCGGAGAAGCTCAGCGTGTCGCTTTCGTTAAACAGGAGGAGGATTCCCATCTGGTAGGTCGATACCTGGAATGTATATGGTACTTTTGTGTTTTTGATGTAGTTCGCACGGATCTCGCCCTTGCATAGATTCCATAGCCATGTAAGTTTGCGACCGTTGTGTTTGTCAAAGTAGAAGTTCTTAAATCGCTCTGTTGTCTTGACGATTTCCTGGGGGGGGATGAATTGGGTTGTCGGAGCGGTAAGGGGCCAGAATCCCGTTCCGAGGATCTGGAAATGGGGGTCCACTAGCTTCTTCCTGTCCTCGTCATCCAGGACCTTCTCTTGCCAATCCCGGTAGCTGGCGTTGAGATCCTTCGAGATTTGGATGTCCTGGAACATTCGCTGGAGTTTATTCGTATATTCGAAGCCACAGGCCTCTTTCAGTTTGCTAATCATGCTGGTTTCCGCATCATCAGAAACGGAGCTGACATGCACGAGGCGTTTGGCCAGCATTCTAGAATAGAACTTCTGGAAAACGTCCTTGTCTTCAATATACTTGAAGACAGTCATGATCTGAACAAGCATCTCTTCCAATTCCGACTCTTCTGGAGATTTAACTCCCTTCTTCAGAAGGGAATCAGTGTACCGAGCAAGCAGTTCAGGAGACTTCGTCGAACTTGTGCTGCAAATTGTATTACGGTTGACAAATTCTCGACAAGCATTATCCAGCGAGCGGACAAACTCCGACTCTCCCGCAAAGGCAATGTTTACCATAGATTGGTACTTGGTATGAACCTGTAACAGGGCATCAATGTAGACCTTGGGCTCGACCGCATCTCCATTAGGCGCCACTTTTTCGACAGCCGCAAGCCCAGCTTTCCGAACGTGGGTCTCAAATTTGTTACGTAACGGGTCTAAACCGTCCTTAATTCGAGAAAGCAATCGATACATACGGGCAAGATCATCTTGACGTTCGGTATCTAGAAGAGCTTGGAATTCATCCCGCAGTAGCGGGGAATGAGCAGTCACCAGGACATCCAAGCATGTTTCCGTTAAATTTTTGGTGATGTCGGGGTGAAGGTAGAGGTCAACCCGGGCCCGTTCTTCTTCGAGGCGAGCTTCCGCCTTTTTCATGTACTCCACCACGCTGTTTTCAGCTACAAACCGCTTTGACTCGTTTTCATAGTAGACTCTGGTAGCCTCTATGAAAGGCTTCTCGAAGTAGAACTGGTATACCACCAGCGTGGACTTTGTACTATCATTCTCATCGAGACCGAGGGAGACGAATGAGTCGACGATACTTTTAATTTGGGACTGTTCAATGGTTTCGCCATTCCGTTGCTTCTCCACGAGCTTCAGTACGGCATCCATGACGCTCTTTTGCACCTTCTTGAAGAAATCTTCCTTCCATTTTACCAGATGGAGGGTGTAGACGTCGTAAATATCTTTCTTCCCCTCATCAACTTCTCGTTTTACCCAATGACGGTTAAGGTATTTGAAAAGATGATTGATATATTGTGCTGCTGTGGTGTAACGAGTCCACTCGCGGATGTAAAATGCCAACAGAGATTCATCAGAATGGCTTAGGGAGGATTCGTAAACGTCATTGAGATGACGGGAGAGATATATGCCGAGGAGATTATATAGTTCCTCTCCAAGAAGGTGGGCTACACATTATACAGGTTAGAAATACTCATTTAAATTCGCGGTACAAACCAAATCACAACTCACCTCCACGATGGCCACCATGTGACGCTGGACTGCTAGGGGTTGAAATGGCTTTTTGGGAGGTGCAGAAGTTGTGAACGGCCCTATTGACGTCGTTAGTCTGCTAGGATAGTCTTGATTATTGAAAACAGGCACGAGTGTTACTGACGTGTAAACGCCCATATACTAAAGAGAAATAGCATATCTAGTTAGCATTTACTTCTTGAACTAATCCCAGGAAGGGTTAATAAACACTAACCGTAAGCATGTCAATCCCACCCTCCAACTGGGTCATAACCCGCTCGACACCCTTTTCCAGATACGCCCATCTGCCCTCAGGTTAGCTCTGATGTTCCTGAATCCTTGCTTGAAATAGCCCGTGTGTAAATTCATAAACGGTGGCGCAAAAAAAACTCACGTTTCGTCAATATCATCCTTGTGGGGAGTCTGAATTCCTGAAGGAGGCATGGCTGCACTCTTGGGATGTGGTGATACTGGACTGCGAGAACGACGGCCTGGGAGTTTGAGGTGGGTTAACCTCATCGACGGAGGGGGGGGTTAGGGGGTTTCGCAGCGTCACGGTCACAAAGGCCAACCTGTTCGTAAGAGGAGAGGGAAGGTAGATAGGTGTCCAAGCCCAGTGGGTGAAGGGCGGAGGGGTAAGAGACGAGCCGGTCAAGGGAGGTATTTTGGATGTGCTATCACCAGTAGTTTGAAACGAGCGCTTGAGCTTCTTGCAAACCAAAAAAAAAAAAAAAAAAAAGAATAATAAAATAAAACGAGCTACCGATTGAAGGAAAGGCTCCCAAATCAAAGATCAAAAACGGGCTATGAAGCTGACAGGACAAAGAGAGAAAAGCAGAGTAGGGATGTGTCGAAGGTGCAGAAACGAGGAGAAAGGCCGTGTTTTGCCAGGCAGAACTGGCGGCGAGTTGGAAGCAGCCCGGGGAAGGGTGCTGAGGTAAGCAGGCGGAAGTTGGACAACTACGCCTGGTCAAGACTAGCGGTCATCTTTGGTCTCTTATCGATAAGGGATAAGGGACGGGATTATTGGCCGCCTTGGGATGACGTTTAATTTAATGACAGACGACGGGAAGCAAGAATTCCCTTAAATGCTATATCATGAGTAAAGTAAAAGGCAGCACCCTGCTCGATACAGGTGTTGACGAGAATACAATGCACAAATTGATATCCTATCACCCTATTTTAGCAACTATTATTGCTTGGAGCCTTATATATACCTAAACCATTACACCTTCACCTCACTCACCCCTTTTACTGAAAATGACAACCAATTTAACACCCCTATCCTCCCTCCAGGTAACCCGCCAACAAATCCCTCCCTGGCGCCACAACCCCAACACCTCCATCCAGCATAAACCCCTTTCCATCTACCACGGCGCCTTCAAACCCACCGCCACAGCGTTTGAAACCAGCCAACATCTGACAAAAATCGGCGTTGTTGAGCCCCAATGGATCTATTCCATGTACCCTTACAGCCACTTCCACACCACAACCCACGAAGTCCTAAGCATCGTCTCCGGCAAAGCAAAGCTATGTTTCGGCCATGAGGACAATCCAGAGCGTTTCGAGGCCGTTGTTGCAATCGGAGATGTCATCGTTGTCCCCGCTGGACTGGCTCATAGGTTACTGGAGGATATCGAGGGTGGGTTTAAGATGATTGGCGCGTATCCAAGAGGTAAAGAGTGGGACATGTGCTATGGGAGTGAAGAGGAGGGGGACAAGTCTGCAGAGATTAGGAAAGTGAGTTGGTTTGAGAGGGATCCTCTGTATGGCGATCGTGGGCCTGTGCTTGATATGTGAAGAGGGTTGAACGGGGTATTTTTAATTATTAAACTAAGTAATTTAGAATAAGGGAAAACAATAATGAAATCCATGCCTGAGAACGCATGCAATGTTTGTTGTATATACAGGACAAAAGAAATACACTTGGGGAAGAAAGAAAAAGACCCTTTGTTGCACTCATCATTTTTCGCCATCCCGGATCCGGCCAAAAAGGGAAAAATGTGAGAAGGTGAAACTTGAAATTGAATGACAAATGAAGAAGTGAAAAAGATGAAATAAGCCAAAATAAACGTAATATAAAAAGGATCTGAACAAGAAAGAGTGAACCAGAACAAGGAGATCAACGAGACACGCAGGGATGCATATACAGCCCAAGTATGGGAAAAGCAAATAAAAATATGCAGGGTCAAAGATGGAATTAGGAAGAAATAAAAAAACAAAAGTATAGCAAATGATGGTCAGGAAAGGAAAAGGATATTTGAAATAGGAAAAGATTTATTTTCCAGTGACTCGCTCCACAACCCTGCAGATTGCAGTTAGTATGGTTCGTCTAACAACGACATTTAAATGAACGGACGGTAATGCGAAAGGAAAAATGAAAACTTCTGCACGAACCTTAGAACACTAATAGCGAAGGTCGTAAGCCATGCAATGAGTACAACCAACAATACAGAAGCCAGGGTTTTCTGCCGGTCACAGAGAAGTCCGTTTCTGGGGTCAAATATTCCATCTACCTCCCCAGCTCGACACGCGCTCTGAATATCCGACAAACTTTCAAACGCCAGACTAAGATTGGCTGACGCAAAGACGATAAATATTAGGTCGAGGAATAGTAGTCGCAGCTTAGCCTTGGCAGGCCGGAGCCCTAAAGGTTTCCCAGTGTATTCGTCATACGTGATATAAACCAGATAGACCAGTGCTATCGAATCTACAATGATAGCCATATCTGAGGAGGGGCCTTGAGAGTGATTATATTTCGTAGCATAGTAACGGATAGAACCGCCTAGAGCTAGGGCGACGACCGAAAAGATAAAAACCGTGAGGCGGATCAAGAGCGGGACAATAGGGCTTCGTAGTAACTTGGACTGGATTTTGCTGAAAAACTTCACTTTCCGCTGTCTGAAATCCAAACTGGGTTGGCCGCCACTTTCCAAGTCCTTTTCGTTAGTGTTATGGCCCTGCCAAGGAGTCGAATAGTCCCCCAGATTCCTTTGTAACCAGTCGTGGTCAACAAGCTTCTGCTCTAGATCTGTAGACGACCGTGGGTATGCACTGGTTTTGGCAAATGTTTTCCATCTTGATTCTCGCGGAGCTGCTCCGGAGGAGTCATAGCTAGTATAAGAATCCCGCTGTTTCTCGTGCGGGGCGTAGTGGTGTTGGGCGATTCGCGCACCTGAGGGTTCTGGGGGAACCGAATGGGACGGCGGCGGGAGGCCGGTGGTCTCATCATGGACACGTACCCACGCTATTTAGAATTTTTTTAAACGTTAGAATCAGGCGGGAGGAGATGGAAGTTCGGGGGTTGGTTGGACAGGGTCTATACCTGGTATTGTTCTGGCAGAAGGGAGCGGGTTATTAGATTGAGTCCCGATGCTTGCTCCCTTCGACGGAGCTCTACTAGTTGGTCGAATGGAACCCTTGTCGTGTGAGCATCGAAATCCGGAGCGCACCTCATCACCATTTACGCTTGATCGCGCAACCGACGTGCCCGACTTCTGTCTGACAAGGGGATGGTCTACCAGGGACAACTCCGATTTCCTTCGGGGTGACACTCCACTCTGCGCATCTGGAGGCTGGGGGCGCAGATGAGTGTCTCCATAAATTGCCATAGCCTTGAGCTAGAGCTTCTGTATCCAGAGCGTGGCTGTGGTTGAAGGCGGGTGACAATCAATGGGGGTGCCGATTGCTGCCTCCCATGATTTTGGCCGCAATGACGGCGGCGAGGGAAATGAATCAATTCCCTTTTGACGTTCACCTGGGGGAGGTTCTCGGGTGGCAAGTTAAGAGGAAACGTAAAAAAAATGGCAAAAAAAATATGGACGAATAAGGAAACAAGCGTCGGGCAGTGGATAGTATGAAGGAGATGAATTGAAGAGTGACAATAATGTTTGGCGCTCAGCCTCGCAGTTTCAGAGGGTTGTCGTCCTCGTCGCGCCAATGAAGACGCCAAGACTCGCGGCTAGCTCAGAAGCCAGGCGAAAGAATTCCTGCTGGAAATCCTGACATGACGACGTCTCGACTGCGCCTCCATCAAAAACATTTTTGACTGCACAGCTCCAGCTCCAGCTCAACAAAAATATTCTACGCTAGGCTGTTGGGCAATACAGCTGAAAAATGCTTCTTCAAAAGGTGACCCGCAGCCGCGCAGAAATAAACTAGCTTCGTTCTTTTTCTCTCATCCCATTAACATCCGGAACCCAACCCCTCCCACCTCCGTGGCTTTGCGATGCGGCTGTACCTCGTCCCGATTTCCACGGGACGATCTCTCCTTTACTGCAAAAGAATCGACACACGAACCGCAAAGGAGTTGAGCCGGATTGACCGTATCACCCAAAAAGCATCGGATACCTGGGCGAAGTGGGAGGAGGCGGATAAGGGCTGGAAAAAAAGCCTGGTCACCTACGGAAACCGTGTGCTCCAGCGCATACCATACGAAGAATGGGGTCTGAAGAGTGTGCCGCCATTGAGCACGAGGAGACAAACTGAAGAGCTGCAGACCCATACCCAGATTTCGCTCGTGTACCCCAAGAATGTGATCCAGCAGGGCAAGGTACTGGACTTGCTGAGACAGTTGGCTACCGAGAGACAAAGTTTACACCGAAGTCGGATGTTGTGGAGCATATGCATTGCGCCATTGACAGCTCCTATCGCTCTCATACCTCTGTGAGAATTCCACCTAGGATTCGCTAGTTCCTTGTGCAATGCTGCACGATACTCCCGCTAACTTTGGAATGTTTTCTTTTCTTTCCTCCTACGTTCCAGCATTCCTAATATCCCATTTTTCTACTTCGTATACCGCGGATGGTCGCATTGGAGAGGTAAGTTGGGCCTGTAATATCCCTGTTTTGAACAAAGCTTAGATACTGACCACACGAAAACCAGCATTGAGCGGCTCAAAACACCTGTGTTTTCTACTTGATAACAACCTGATAAAGCCGAGGTCCCTCCCGGCTTTAGAAACATTTTACGCGAAACGACCGATAATCAACAAAACTGTTTCTTCCGAAACAAATCCCAAAGACCCGGACACAGCCGAAGTGATCTTATTAAAAGAATCGGATGGCAAGCAGCTGGCGCAAATCTTGGGGCCTCACGAGCTCGTCGCGGAGGTAGAGCGAGCCGTAGGTCAAGTAAGATATATTCTTCAGGAGAAGAAAAAGGCGTGATTCAATTGGAACTATGGGCGGCCTGGCTCCGGTGGTTTGTTCGCTCTGACTATGTCGATTTTGTGCGGGCCAGCATGCCAGCTCTGCCTGACAACCGAAATCGGGACAGAATCATTTTAACAGGCGGAGCTTTGAAGCTCATAGCCGTGTTTACACGCTCCACGGATTGCGATTTTACTACAATATTTTTTTCACTCTTTTCGACAATTCTCCTTGACTTTACTTGTATATTAAAAATTAGAGCGATGATATTGATTGGGTTCCAGGGGTTTCATGTGGTATGGTTTGCATAGAAGATATTTGGTTTTTTTTCTTGGAAGTGAGGTGTGGGTTTTCCAAATTTCTTCATTTTATGCTTGATAAATGCGCTAGCCATCTCCATCCCAGGGGGTCTAGACTCCTACATCTAGTTTGTTTCAGTCATGGATATGTCTCCTTTTTCTTGCTTTGGGTTGTGCTATCCACGAAGCGCCTATGTTCGAGCATCCACGAGAGGGAATTCATGATCTCACCTCACTCATATGACACGGAGCATTAATCACTTACCATTATGTCGCTACTATACTTACGGACTTTGTCTTTCCGTTTCTACAAACCAACCGCCGTCTTAATATGTATCGTCGAGCTTATACCAGCCATTTAAATTTGAATTCAGTGTGGAAAACATAAAACTAGTGGATGACTGGGAATTGTTTAAATACCAAAACCCACTCATGCACTTAACCTGTATATATCATCAGACCCAAATTCTTTTGAATATTTATCATTGCGCCTGGTGCTTGCCCCTTGCAACTCAGGGGGTTCATCCGGATGCCATCACCGGGAAATTATTTTCTCCGATAGCCGCCTGCCACACGTCGCTCTAACCACCACCACCACCTGCATTGACTAGAACTATATGAACTTTCAACCCAACCCCAACCCCATTCCCAGTACCATCTTATCCCCTGCTACATGCTCATCCATTGCTATACAGCATGTCCGAAAAGAGAATAGAGCAGTGGGAAGTCGAGCGATACTGGGAGATCTTCTCTTCCCTCTCCAATGGCCAGCCACATCTGAACAACGCGCAAGCCGCTACAGTCCTAAGAAACAGCCGATTACGAGATGAGCAACTGGAGAAGGTGTGGGATTTGGCGGATGTGGACGGAGATGGTGAGCTGGACTTTGAGGAGTTTTGCGTCGCTATGAGGCTTATTTTTGATCTTGTCAATGGGGTATGAAACCGAATCTCACACGGGGACTGCGGGGGCGTATACCATAGGATGCAGTACTGGGTGGATGCGCATTATTTCACGCAGAATCCAGGTATACATGAATGGTTCTTGCTAATTTGAGACTTTGCTTCGTTTCTTCTTTGATGGCTCTAGGAATACGCCGATGTGCCACATTCATTACCAGACTGGTTGATTCCAGAGTCGAAGGCACATCTAGTCCAAGCTTCGCGCGCCCTCACGGGAAGGCAACCGCAATTCGAGCGGGTGGAGGAGGAGGACGATACCCCTGGCCTCAAGGACGGGTTTGACTGGTACATGAGCCCAGGCGACAAATCCAAATACGAGGAGATATATTCTGCGAACAAGAACCATCGCGGGGAGGTAACATGTAAGTATAACCTATCTATCTGCTCTACTTCCTGCTAATAAAATCCCTAACATTCCAACTCCAGTCGAGTCCCTTCAACCCCTCTATGACTCCCTCGCCGTACCCGACACCGACATCCGCTCCGCCTGGAATCTCGTTAACCCTTCCGCCTCCTCCACAATCTCCAAAGATGCCACACTCGCCTTTCTCCACATCCTCAACAACAGACACGAGGGCTACCGCATCCCACGCACTGTCCCCGCTTCCCTCCGCGCCTCCTTCGAATCCAACAAAATCGACTATCAACTCGACAACGTACGCCCCGCGCAGCGATGGGGCACTGATACTGACATAGATACCAGCACCGGCCGCAAGGCTAAATTCGGCGACGCATATCTGAGCCGCCTAGGCGTTGGCGGGCGGACTACGTATCGTCCGCAGGGGACTGATTTCAGCAGCACGATACAAGATGAGGAGTGGGAGAAGGTGAGGCTGCGGCGCGAGCTGGCGGAGTTGGAAAATAAGCTAGAGACTGCTAATAGCGCTTTGGAGTCGAGGAAGAGGGGGAGTGGCGCTGTTAATGGCGGGCCTAATTGGACGCTTATCAAGAAGGAGGCGTTGCAGTTGTTGGAGTATAAGGAGAGAGAGTTGCGGGAGCTTAGAGAGGGTACTGGTAGAGTTAAGGAAGGGGAAAGTCTGGAGAGGTTGAGAGAGGACGTGAAGACGGTTGGTGATCAGGTGGAAGGGTTGAGGGCGCATTTGGCAAGGAGGAATGAGACGTTGGCTGAGTTGAAGGACCAGATTCGGGAGGAGAAGCGGAGTCGGTGACGTGGTGTGGTGTGTGATGTTGAGACCTGCGTGGATATGAAGAGATACATTTTTTTTCCTCTTTGATTTGTTGACTTGAAGGCCTTTCTCACCCCTTTTCTATCTGTAATACTTACTATGCGGCGTCTATCCCAGCCCGTTTGTTTTACCCTATTTAAGTGTCGGGTCCATTTGCGAGTTCTTTTTTATATGCATCTTTTTTGCTTAGCGGGAATGGAATTTGGAACTGCCTGGAACATATCCTATATATAGGCTTTTGGATTTTTGATTTGATCTTTGCTCCTCCAGCGTTGTTTACTTGCGTGTACGCTCCGTTGCAGATAGATGTGTATGGCAATAGAGCTGGCTACCAGGATGGCCAAGCCATCACTAGGGACTTTGGGAATTATTGATTTATATGAGAATGCTTCATGACTACAGAAGCTTTAAACAAAAGTGGTATGGCATACCCCTGAGCAGCAGCAGCAGTCCCTCCGAAAAGTAAAGGATAAATGGTATCAAGTTGACGCAATTCGATCCTCCCTCCCCCCTCGCTAGTCACCTACTAGTAATCTCAGCCATCATACCTTCCATCTCTTTCTTCGGCTCCACAGCAAAGAAGCTATCACCTCCCTTATCCAACCCCTTCTCAGCCCTTTCATACGCCTCATCACTGCGATCAGTCAGTATATCCAGGTCCCGCTGCGAGAGGACCGATTCTGGCGTTTCCCCTTCACCACTTCCAACATCCAGGACTTCAAACTCAGCATCTCCGAGGACTTTCCGAAGCTCTTCCGCCTCAGACGACGCAGCTGCAGAGCCAGGCTCTAGCAGGCTTTTGAACTTCCCCTTTTGAATAACTAGTTTCTCCAACCTACGCTTTGAATCTGCCTTTTCGAGCAGGGTCTGCTCGACGGTACCCCTCGTTGCAAGTCGATAGACAATCACCGGCTTTGTCTGGCCAATGCGGTGCGCGCGGTCTTGCGCTTGTAGATCCTGCTGCGGATTCCAGTCCGAGTCGAAGAGGATAACCGTATCCGCGGCTGTCAGGTTGATGCCCTGCCCGCCGGCGCGGGTGCTTAGGAGGAAAATCCTATAGTCCTGGTTTGTGTTGAAGGCTTGGATTTGCGCTTGGCGATCAACTTGGCTGACTGCGCCATCGATACGACAGCAGTTCCACCCGCGAAGGTATGTCGCGTAGTCCTGCAGGAGGTCGAGTTGGGTTTTGAACTGGGAGAATATGAGGATTTTGTGGCCCTTGGACATTAGGCAGGGGATCAGCCGGTCGAGGAGAAGCATCTTGCCTGACGAGGTTATGAGGGACTCGTCAATGTGAGATGGGTCATCATCCCAGGGCCAGTAGAAGTTATGTGGAGAGTTGCAGGCTAATCTAGCCTGCATGACGGGGTTTTGGAGCTTTTTCGAAGCAATTTCCTTTTCTGTAGATATTAAGAAGAAAGATCAGACCTGGGGTGGAACTGCATCTGATAGTACGTATGCAAGACGGAAAGATAATACTTACTGGCAAGTTGAGCCGTTTTGGTTTTTTCAATCTTCTCCAATTCACACTCACTCAGCTCCGATTCCTCGGGCTCTGATTCGATTCCCTGTTCTAGTCGCCGCAACTTGGCGTTAAATTCTCGATCGCTGACCTCCTTATAGCTCAGACGACCCCTTCTACGGCGTCCAGAACCCAAAGTACTTCCGGGTGTGGATTCACGGCTGGATTTCAGGCTTTTGTTTGGAGTGGAAGACCCACTACTGGAAGGTTTGCGCTTTAGACATTCAGGTCTTGACGTCTTTGGAATTCCATTTCTGGCATTGATCCTCTCAACTGCTTTTTCTTCCAGGTATGCCCTGCTCGAACCATTCATAATTTCAAGATAGAGATCCTTCTGCTCGGGAGTTAGCGGTGCGTACAACACATATTCCCGTTTTTTTGGTAAAGATGTTTCAACATCTGTCTTCACTCGTCGGAGCAAGAATGGTTTCAAAATTGCGTGCATGGTAGACACGAGGTTACGTTTGCGCCGCTCGATCACAGTTTTTTGACCTTTGTTATCCAGAACGGAAGAGAAGTCGAACCAGCTCTCAAAGCTACCTAGATCGTTGAACACTTCGGGAAGGAGGAAATGAAGCAAAGACCATAATTCAGCAATGTTGTTTTGCAGAGGTGTTCCTGTGATGAGGAGACGGTTTGCAGAATTATAGGTCAGAAGTTCCTTTATCAGTCGACAGTTTAAATTCTTCAATCGATGTCCCTCGTCCTGCGAACCATTCTGTCAGCGTGATACATCTACTAAGGGCCATGATTGATGTAAACTTACAACAATGATGTATTTCCACTGATACTTCGCCAAAAATTTCCGATCGTTCATGCAAATCTCATAGGAGGTGCATATAACAGGAAAATCCGGCTTTTTCTGGTCCTGCAATTTCATCCGCCGCTCTCGAATCTCGGCGCGTTCATCTTTAGTACCATGATAAAGTACTGTCTCAATACTGGGTGTCCAGTGCGCAAACTCAGCAACCCAATTGCTTACTGTGCTAAGCGGAGCGGAGATCAAGAATGGGCCAGAAACATTGTGCTCCTTGAAAAATGCAATCAAAGATATAGCCTGGATTGTCTTTCCGAGACCCATCTCATCTGCAAGGATCCCACAAAGACCATTCATCCATAGGGATTTCAACCACTCCAGGCCCTCAAGCTGGTATTCCCTCATTTGGCCACCGGTTACCGGTGCAGGCTGCTGCGTAGCAACTAACTTCTGCTCGCCTATTGCGGTCGGTTTCGCTTCATATTCTTGTGCAGCTTCTTCCAATGCCTCTTGGACCGTAGGATTATCGTCTGGGATTTGTACATCGGCTTTCTTAAAGTAACTCGAGATGGTATTTCCAGCAGTGCTTTTAGTAGGACGACTTCTCGTCGGCAACTTTGTTTCTTTTGGCCCCTTTGCTACGTTACCATTCTTCAAATCATGGACCGATGTCTGCTCCATCTGGGATGGTTTGCCGCTGCCTCGAGTGGCTCTCTTCTCGGTTGTTGTAGTAGGAGCCTTGTCCTTCGTTGTCGCTGCAGCTTGTTTTGCCAGTTTCCGCTTGGCTTCTTCTTGCTGTTTCCTTTGCTGGTCCTTCATTTTATCTGCCATAATCGCCACGAATACCTAATGAACGTACGTGATTAGCGCCGGTCTTTTAAACTGGCCTCCAAATAGTGGGTACCAACAACCACAAAGGAAAGGGGGGGAATGGAACTTACAGAGCTTGTCTTGAGCAGATTGGTCAAAGCTTTAGCTTTGACGTCCATGCCCTCCTCATCGTCCTCCTCAACATTTTTGTTCCAGGCTGCATGCCCTTGAGCGGAATCTACTTCCATCCCGGACATGTCTCCCATATTAGTATGGAAAGCGAGGGGAGACGATAGTTGTGTGGATGCTCCGGGAAATTTTTCTAATGAATCAATCGAACTATCAGACATAGGCGGCAACGTAGCCAGTCCACAGACATCCGCTTGTCGAAGTGATATTGGCGTTAAAAGTAATTGAAGGGGGCTGCGCAGAGTTTTTTCTAAGGACGCACAACAGTTAGCATGACTGTTATATTGAGCAATTATTTTAAATCTTCAATCCCTGAACTGCAATTCCCATTCTAAGACGGGAGTAGTGGACGCTATGTTCATACTTCCAAGCAAAGTACTTATTGTGGCTGCGGTTGATATTGATAACCGAACACGGGTAAGGGCAAACAGAGAGCGATGCTCTTAGGATAAGGAAGTAGAGAAAGAAACACTTACATACATTGCATGGAAGGCTCTTCACAGAATGCAACCAACCTCACTCTGTTGATATGCAAGCTGGACTGACCAAGGCATGCTCCCGCCCTTCCTGTTCTCTCCCGGCGTTTGTTCTTCAGCCTGCTCAGTTCAGTTGGGGCCCACTTTACGCGTGTTAAGGTCAACGGCGCGAAAAACTCGCGTGGAACTACTGCACTATTACGTCAGCGCCAAGACACGCGTGGAGACCACCTGGATACGACTTTGGACTTTGGTCGACAACATCTTTCAAGTTTTACATCCGTACTTATAGCATCAGTTGCGATTTTCACTATAGGTTGCCGCAACTGCGCTCATTGATTGTGTAGTAAGTAATCCGTACACTATCCCCGGTTAGGGTTGGTGATATTAAAGCCTCAACTTAACCTCTCCCTCTCCTCAAGCTCCAATCTGGGGCTACTTGAGCTGGTTTAGCTGAAAAGAGAGACGCATTTCTGCACTGGCACTTGCCCGCGCTACACTTTATCAGTACATTGAGGCGGGTCTTATGCTTGGAACCACCGTACTCAGATACACCCACCGACCAGCACAGTTGAAAGAGGTCGAGTGGTATTACACTGCTAGACAGAGCAAATGTGACAGCCAGATGGCGGGCGGCAATTCTAGCTTCAGGGGAGGCAAAATCTTTCTAGAAAGCTAGGCCGTCCCATATACAATCGCAATTCGCTTGCTTTCGGATAACTGTACTCCAGATGGTGTTGTGGGGACCAAAGGGATGCCCTGTTAGCGTGTTGTTTTCCTCCTAATTTACATGGCAGGGGAAAGGAGATTTGCCTACCCAAGCCATTCTTTTTTCGTGGGATGCAGGCAAAATCAGCCCTACCTACCGCAGTCCCAGTGTGCAACTTGACCTTGTCTGGGTACACACTGCGCTCTCGCTTTGAACTACAATGCAAAAGGTATACGAGATCCATTGTCGAGCATCCTTTATGAGTTGGACATAGCCTGTAATTGCGATAGTCTATGGCTGCATTCTATATTCCCCATTCTTGACTTCTTGGAGAACCATCAATATTCTTGCCCACATTGCTGATGGGTCGGGACTTCCCAACTTCTTTTTCTGTATCTTTGTGAAAATCATCATGGAAATTCCTAAGATCTTGCCGGTTTGCCATTTTCCAGCTAATACTCGTTAACTTCGCGGGGTGGTATGTGCAGGAACAGTGTGATTATTCGTACAAGAACGCATCCAACACGAGGGGACGAAGAGATATATTTCAAGCTCAGGCGGATGTTGGCTGCTTTTTCATACTCTGGAAGAACTTCCCGTCGTGCCCATGGGTTCCATTTGGCGCCTTGACCCACACGAGTGGCTTTATATCGGTGATTCTGACGAACGGAGACTTCCCTACCATGAACTCTAGAAAGAGTTCCATACCCTTTCTCTCAACTCGAAAGGGAGGGGAAATTTTTGGGTAAATCAAAATTTCGAAGTCGATTTAGAATACATCCTGACTGCTGTCTCCAAGCGCAAGTCCCCTTTCTCTTAACACACCCGAAGCTGAGAACCTACGATCGTAGTTTCACAAACAAGGCGAGTGTCCCTACCAAAACCGCGCATATATGACGGCTGTATCCATAGGTGTCTGGGTAGCACCACGCAGATCCTGGTAGAGAGAGGGGTAATGCTACAAGGAGCTTGGTTTGATTCCTCTGGTCTCCCATTTCTCCTTCCACTCTCGTTTAGCCGCAAGCATTTTAGAAGCAGGCATCCTCCATGATAGATAAGTCTTCGACAGGAACCTACAGCAGTTGAAGCAAAAGAAGCGAAATTACGGCGAAGGTTGTTCGCAACTTACCAGTGTACATTCTTATGGAGGCACATTCTTTCGAATCATTGTGATTCATTAATTCGTTCATTCATTCATTCTTTAAACGAAGGATTCCTTTATCTGATAGTAGATGACGCTGCTACTAGCTAAAGGATCTAAGCACTTGAAACTGAAACAAAACGGGAAATCAAAAATCCTAACCAGAGAGAAACAAAACAAGAAAGAAAAGTTGGGAGAGGAAATAGAAAAGAGGGGAAAATCCGGAAGCCCACCCAACGGGCAGTGTGCATCCAAGTCCAACACATTGTTCACCTTGCACCAACAAGGGAAACTTGGGGGGGGGGAAGAACAAAGGAAAGAAAAAAAGGAAAGAAAAAAGATTGGCCAGCTTCCCAAGCTTCGCCTATTCATCCCATTGCATCACACACCTAACAAACAAAAACATTAAAAGTCAGTGGCTATTTCTTGCCGCCTT
The DNA here is from genome assembly GCF_000003525.1 of Blastomyces dermatitidis ER-3. Taxonomy (NCBI): domain Eukaryota; kingdom Fungi; phylum Ascomycota; class Eurotiomycetes; order Onygenales; family Ajellomycetaceae; genus Blastomyces; species Blastomyces dermatitidis. Next base: position 5,936,187 of record NW_025544775.1, read on the forward strand.
TTTAATGACTCTTGTACTCCTCCTTCTCCCACTGTTGGTTGCCTCCACCCCAACCGCATTACTGCTCTCAGTAGCCTTCTTTGTAGACTCTTGCGCTATTTCAGTCGATGGCGCTGCCAATGATTCCATAGGTTTGCTGGAAGGCCTCTGCTTCCTCTTCGTCCACCCATTCCCACTTCTCCTAGTTTTTCGTTTTGGTAGCTTTTCCGTCGTTCCCGAGTTGAGTGGGTTTAAAAGTTTTCCTTTGGGGCCAAAGAGCGCAGTGTTCACGTCTGGGGTCGAGGGAGCAGGTGTCTCGGTTGACGATGAAGCGTGCTTTTCCTGCACACTATCTATTTCCATACCCGTGTCTTCGCGATTCGCCTCTGTCATCTCCAGTTCTGGGACAGGTGAAACTGAGCTTTGTGCTGTATGTAAGGAGTTCTGTTTGGCGGATGGTTCCTCTGGATTAGTAGGTAGTGAGTGGGATGTACCTATTAAATCACCCGGGACTTCCGCATTATTTGGGCTAGGAAAACTGGTCGGGGTTAAGAGTGGCGGCTTTCTACTGCTGTCTGCAGGTAGTGTGGCATATACCTCCGGCTTCTTTGTGTGTGGTTGGTTTTCGTTCTGCTTGCATTGGGCTTCGATGGAAGGCGGTGTTATTGGTGAATATTCCGGCCCTTCTCTCTCCATCCTTGGACGATTGCTGAGAGACATATACTGCGGAACAGAATTTGCTCCCACGGTGGGGATTGTTTCTGGATTCCCAGCATGCCCCGCTGGACTACTTCTCCATCTTGCCAGTGGTTCCATCCTCGCCCCGTCGATCTGGTATGTATTACTGGGGCTAGGTGTCATTAAATTCGTGTATGGGAAGATCGGGTTTGATATATGACATGCTGATTCTGTCCGAAGTTCAGCTTGCGCATCAGCTCTGGCTGCCGCAAGGCTATCTCTGTACATCCGCGAAGCTCTAGAAGCAGCCTCGGTGTCTTCCCAATTTTGTTGATATAGCCATGGCCCCGCCAATGTTCTCTTTAGGGCTTTGGAGGGCCCGTCTTTACTCAAACTTGCCTGGCGAGACCATGTTGGAGGTAGCTGATTTGCACTGACTGTGTTATCATCGGCAACGTTTACGTTTGGTTGTGACGGACCCTGCATAAGGTCTCCTGATCTAAATATATCTTGCTGTATGCGAGCAGCGCCTTGCGCTCCAACTTTAAGTCGGACCACAGGCTCATGAGCTAGAGGTGATGGCTGGGGAAAGGTGCCAAGGAGTGGCCTAGATGATTGTAACCATTGGGGACTTCCAACTCTGTCAGTGGGAGCTCGACAGGGGAGGGGTCGGGATGTGCCAGGCCGAGAAACAGATGATTCCCGACGACGATGACGAAGTATATGCTGAGCAGCATTTAGACTGGGATCGAGGATCTGCTGCCGTTTCGGATTCGGGGAACAATCGGATTGTGAACTATCATCGGGTACTGTTTCTGAATCACAGCTACTCTCGTGTTCTGTACCACCATGATCAGAGATAGTATCTTCCTCAGCCACTGGTAATTCCCCGGTCCATTCGAAGTCCTCGTCAGGATGTGCCAGGCCAGTAGTGGTGATCGTCACAAGGTTATTACTCCATTCACCAGCAAGCTTCGGGTCCAAACCAAGGCTTCTCAAATATTTGCGGGCGATCAGAATATCGCTAGCCTGGCTCATGGAGTAGTCCGGATCTGAACCTATAGCCGTGTCGAGAAATTTCTTTGAGATGGTTCGAAATACCAGCTGTCCTGGCACCTTTTGTGTCTTTAGGTAACTATTGTCCATTCGCAGCAACGCCCGGAGTTGTTTCGCTCTCATCTCTTTCAACCTCGCGTTCTCATTCCGGACTTGTTCCTTGCGCGCAGTGGAGTGTGCGAGCATCTTGACTTGTTCTGAAGGGCTAAGTCCCAGCCTTTCGGCTGCATGGCGAAAATTATAGATAGAACGGAGATTCTCGAAGATTTCTGTCTGAAGGGTTGGGGATATATCGCTCCATTTTACCTGGAGGAGGGGCCTCTAATAATAATAACAACAGTACATTAGCAGGAACATATATGCCCATAAAAACTTTCATTTGCACAGAAAGTATAGTGAAGAGGATAAACTCACAGCTGACATCTTCGCAGCTTCATGAGCACCTATTCCAACTTCGTTCTCATCGTCGCTTATATGTAAGTTCAAGCTGCTCCTTAGTCTGTGCTCACTATTCCCGAGTTGATACGGATTATTCGCATAGCCCCAGCCAGCCTGAAAATTGAATGCGGCAGGAGCATTGTTGCCAAAGTCATAAACGGCATCGACCATGGACACATCTCCATCGCCTCCCACCTTCTGCTCATGGTTGGTTGTAGTCTTATATTGGCGATCAGCCACATCTTGACGACCGAAAACACCACCGGTTCCAGCCTGTTCCTGCATGGGCTCTGTAATGTTGCTGGAACCCCCAGCGGTTTCCTGTGCAGGGCGTTTGTGTAGCTGCTGGCAATCGACCGTGGGGAATGCTGCAGGAGGTAAGTCCGGGTTGAACTCAACGATAGGGGATGGGAACGCGGGACGTCTAACATTCGATTTATAGCCACGAGGTTCGCTGCACGCTAAGGGCGGTGGAGTGGTACACTTATCTTCGTCATACCGTTTGGGTGGTTTTATAGCGTCCCTACTCCTGAGATTCATTGTCGTGTAGCGATATGTGGCCCTATCGTCGTAGAACTAACTAACCATCGGATAATCTGACGACAGGTTGTTGGGGACAACGTTTGTGCTAGATTAACGCGTTTCTTTCTTCCTTTTCTTCCTTTCTTTCTGTATTCTTCTATTAGAAGGAGTGGTGGAGTGCTGTTGTGTTGTGTTATTCGTTGCTAGGCCAAAAAGTGAAGTGGGTATAAAACATCCGAAAAGGGATGGGGGTGGAGCGGAATATACAAGGTAAACTTGGTCAAATGGCCGTTCTAAAATTTTAAAGGAACTGTACAAGGTCATAAAGAAGTAAGTGTATGAGATTGAAGATGGCGAAATCAAAAACAGTGAAGATGCTTTGAGTTCTTCACAGTTTGAGATTTGTTTATCTTGAAGTTGAAGTTGTGGGGTGATATAGGCCATCTGGATACCATTAATGTGGAGCTCCTCAGTGAATATCCACCAAGGGCTCCAAGAAGCCATCTGGGCTGTTGTTCCCTGAGCCAGGAGAAAGCAATACCACAAAAGAGCCATGGACAAACGACAAGCGCAGTGAATTCTGCTTGGGGGCCAAGAAGAGCAGGCAGGGAAGGAAATAAAGAGAAGAGACGAAGGAGATCAGAAAATATATTCCTCATAGGAAGCTTTGAAAAGGTAAAAATATTTTATGAGAAAATATTTCTGCAGTCTTTTCTTCTTTTTGAGTAACTGGACAGAGAAATACCAAGGCCCCAGGGCACGTTGTGATATCCTCTCAGGGTTAAAACCGTTAAACTAAATAAAATAGAAACAAACAGAAAGAAACGACGCAATCACAAAAACCGGATAAATCCAAACGCCTGGCGCTTATCATGTTCCATAAAAGAAAAAAAAGAAAACTAGGATCCGCATTGCCTCGAGTAAACGCCGCTTTCAACGCCGAATTTGTGGTCCACGTAGTAGTAAAAGCAAAGGAAGAAAGAGAGTTAAAGCCTCATTGTGTAGTAGTCTTCTCAATCTCTTTCAGATACACCTACCAGTGACATAGATGATTTCTGGTAGCCTTTTCCCGGGTATAATATCGCTCGCAATGGGTACATATCACGTGTCGGAATTAGCCGCCGGGTACATCGTTGAAAGGAGGTTGAGGGCTTCTAGATATGAAGCGCTCTTGGTCTAAGCGGGCCAGAAGCTCAGAATCCGGAACGTCACCTACACAATCTTCTAACCCTTGCATGGCGTCAATTGCTCTTTTCTTAGGGTTGGATAATCCTGCGATGGTGGCCGCACTTCCGTTGGAACAGTTGGTTGCGTTTTGCGCTTTGACGACATCTCTTTTCGCTGCAAGGATGGATTCAAATGTCTGGAGCACGTGCTTCATGGATTCGGGAAGATTGCAGCAGAGTCTTCTGCCCTGGACATTGATGAAGGCGGTTAGAACATCGTAGTTGAGCATGGCCATCAAATAGGCGATAGCGACAGCTGCTGAACGCTCGTTCCCCGTCTCACAGAAAATCAGAACCTTCTTCCACGGCTGGCTTGGGGCGACCTTTCCGGGCATGGTGGCTGCATCCGTGTGGTGGACTGGGCAGCAGCATATGTGCTCGTTGATTTTCTGAATGATGTCAGGAAGCGTTTTAATAAATTCTTGGTCATTCGCGACGACAATGTTGTCAGTTTCAATGCCTAGGGCGGTCGCACATTTGTGTGCATTGACAACACGCGCGTGGTGAGGGAGAGGACCCCTAATTCCGAGGAGGCACGTAATTCCTGCGCTTTTCACAAACTCAACATCTCGCGCGGAAGCTGTCGGCCCCACGTATAGGTACGGGAGAATGGCTTGGGCCTCCCTACGCTGATCATACCGCCATTTCATAAGGCTGAACCCGGAGCGGAAACTTCCTTGCCCGAGCGATTTAAAAAATCCATCACAGGCCAAGTAGCCGCTTGGGAAATCATGAGATGTTGGTGCCTCGAGATTCCGAAGCAGGGTGTAGTCCAATGAGTTTGATATCCCCGTCCAGACATGATCTAGGCCGGAGGAATATGGTTGGGTGGGAATATAAGAGGGTTCATGATGACCCATGACCCAAGTCGCTGCCCTCCCTTGGTTCAAGCCCTGTTCCACCATTACTGGAAGAAAGGGCGAGAAGCAAGAGATTACAATAACACCGCCAGGGCTTCCAGGGGTATGTTTTGGCTTAACCGTGTCGAACTATTGACGGAAAGGGACGGCCCTCGAAGCAGGAAATCTTCTCCTAATGAAACGGCTTGGCTGTGGAGATGTCAGAGGACATGAAATATCAAAACACGAAGACAAAACAGTAAAATTAATTCTGTCTGTGGCATGGCTGTGTCTACACGAGGCAGCGCGATGCCTTGGAACCTTGGAAGTGTTAGATATATCACGTGATATTAAACTGTAAGCAAGAGGCGAATCTTCGTGAAATCGTAGTCCAATGTTTTCAGCAGCAGTCAGATTTTGTCTACAACAACCAACAAAATATGAACTATTGTGAGCTCGATATATATGTGTATATATTTTTTCTTGTACCCTTCTCCTGAGAAAGCCTTGCAGCATTGAAAGTATTTCATACAAGTTTAATGTGGTTATCTTTTGATATGAACAATATTTATTTTAAAATATAGAATGCTCGGTTGATTTCGCGTGGCAGTCAGAAATTCTACAGAATGACTTCGGGTGCCTCAAAATCCCCCTCCTTTGCCGACTGGTGACCTCAGATGGCAGCTTGAATGAAATTGAAAATTGACAGCCCCCTGGCCGACGAGCGTGCCGCGTTAAACTTTCGAGACAACCCTGTGTGTCGTCCGAAAGGAGAGCTCTGACACCCCCCAGGCCACCACCAGTCCGTCCAGTCCATGAGTAACCTTGCATTCCCCAACCACCATTGGGAGGCAGCCCAGACAGAAATTTATCGCCAAGATCCACCCAGGTCCATTCGAACTTGTAGCCTGGCTATACTCGGAAAAAAGTTTGTCAAACCCAAAGGATTCCAATATGATTCGCGCCTTGCTCCCCGCACATGGATGCCTTCGTAGCCACCCACACCAGAACACGATGAAGCCAACCGGCATTTTAGCTTGTCTCGTAGCTCTCCTCACCCAAGCTATCCAAAAAGCCTAGGCAGAAAAGCACTGGCCAACAACTTGGATGCAAGGCAGCGTTCTCGAAAAGTAGTCCGGAAAAGAAGGTTTCATGCTGGCGGATTCCGTTTTCGGTTGCCCAGAATCTAGAGGAGAGTTATCGCCTCATTGATGAGGCCATATCGATATTGGATATCTGGGGATGCCACAAAGAAGCCCGGGGGCCATTAAAATCCAGCCCTGGGCGAAGCACAGGCACCAATGAGCGGTCCTTGGTCAGCTCTCACTGAGATCACGCAGATATATCTAGCTCTGGAAATATCCACCAGATCCACATACCCAAGAGGAGAGTTCATCTGACACATCCTGAACGACCCAGCAATTCCAGCGTGTAGTTGTCTAGGCAGCAAGAATTCATAAAGTGTTCGTCCAGTTGTCGTCAGAAATCTTCCACGCAAAACCGTTCTTCCGCTGAGTAAAACAAAAGCCACTGCAGCGACGCGTCCTTTTCGCCTCATCGCCCAAAATTTGTCAAGTTATCTATCCGCGAAACAAATTTCCCCCCTCGCCACATCCTCATGTCAACAACCTCCCCCAATCTCGCGTGCGGTTTTTCAACACAGCCCTATGAAGGCCGAGGAAGCTGTCACGGAATACGCCACCGGAAATATCGTCCACGATCGGCATTATCACCCGTTTCAGCTCGACAAAGTGGTGACACGACACGACGACTCATTGATGGTGCGCCTTTTCTGCGTTGACGGCTTCAGGAGTTCGGACAGCGCGTGGAGGGATTTTGACAAATGGTGACACTCTGGAATCACATGATGCTTCGCGGAGCCACAGCGCTAGCTAGTTAGTGCATTAGAGCTCCTTTTAGGCGTGGCGCGGATTATATGCAGCCGTAAACCGAATGAGCCGATCAACCGTGCTAACTGCCTGGGTTTTTTTTTTTTTTTTTTTTTTTTTTTTTTTTTTTTTTTTTTGTTGGAGAGTTGCTCCGGAGGCCGATTGCGGATTTTCAGACTTTAGGCGTGTAAAATATAGGTAAAACGTCATTCCGAGGGGAAAGCCATGGATCCATACGAAGTATGGGGTACTGCTCCATGGGTGCAACAACTGTCCCTGACACGATTTAGAGATGAATGGCTACTGGACCCAATTCAGTTGCTTAGCTGGCTTCCATTGGTGCTGGATAACATGGATGATAGACCAGGAACATTGATCAGCTAAGCGGGGTTCCGTTGACGCGTTCTTCCTTTGCACATTAAAATTGCTTTTCGCCCGTATGTGGCTTTGATATTCTTCTGGTTATAGGATTTTAGATCCCCCTTCGAATACACAACATGCTGCCACTTATCTGGACAGTAAGCTCATGGAGATTCGGTTCACATTATTACATATTTCTGACAGTCAGTTCGTGCGTTATGTGTATGAGTGATAAGCCTCAGCCACAATAGATAAGTAAAGAGGTTAAGACGCTAACGTTTATATGACATTAAAAACTAAGGAATGCCGTAATCATCAATATTTATATAGTAATGGTATATGCCAAGAGAGGAGACAATGGTGGCGTTAGAGGGGACGCGACGTGGTGCTAGATGGCAAGAGGAAGTGCCGCGTAGGAAGAAATGATGCGTTAAATAGCGGGAAGAGGGCAGTGATAAGTGTAATTGAGGAAATCGGACCGGGGGAGAGGGGGGAGGGGGGAAACATTCTAATGTTTATGCAAAGTAGATCTTAGATTTGAAAAATGGGGAATGGGTATAATGATAAGTGGAGTAACGCAATGAGTATGATCAGCGATAGAAAAAGTGTAGATAGGGGGGTATATGGATAGCATAGAGTCTCAGAGAAAGTAAAGAAACGTGATGGGCTCTGGGTGGAATTTAGAAGGATAAGGAAAATTCCATGCTCCCATAACCAAATAGTATAAAAATATGAAATCTGAGGAAGTTGAAAAGTACAAATTTGAGCCTGTCGCTATATGCCAAAAACAAAACTATGCTCAAACAAAAAGTAAAATGAAACAAAATGGGGACATCGCCTCATAAAATATTGAGTTAAATTTCCACGGTTCAGAATGGGCCGACTCATCTTGCCGGGTGCTCTTGGTTGTGCAGATATCGCTGCTCTGTTGTTTCGTCGTTATATCCGTATATACTCCGTCTACCGTTCAACCGTTCTGGATCAGTTGTCGTAGCTGCCTCAGCTCTTTTTCCAGTTCATCCAGCCTCGAGTCTTTTTGCATAGCTTCCCGCCGAAGTCGAGTAATTTCTTCACGGAGATCGGGAGGATTCGAACGCCCTTCATCTGAGGAAGAGTAAGATTTGCTACTACCGCGTTTCCTTTTAGGAGGGTGGAGGGGCGATAGCACGGTGCCGTTCTCGTGTGCTTCTGGAGAAGCAGGATCTTCTGGAGATCGACCGTCTCCTCCTCTGTGAAGGCGACGCAGATGTTCCTTGAGGTTTTCCTGTCTGGTAAATCCTTTCCCAGAGCTACGATTACAGTCTGGAAAGGGACACATCAACTTCTCCCCCTTGCTGTTCATTTTATGAACTTCACGTTGATGGCGGAGTAGGCCCCCTGAGTAGGTGAACCCTAGCATCTTGCCACAATCTGGGTTCGTGCACTTGTATGGACGGTCATGCTTATCCATGTGCTTGCTGATAAAAAAAATAATTAGTACATGCATGTTCAAAGGAATAGGGACTATAGAAAAGAAAAAGAAAAGAGTTACATACTTCCACTCACAAGGCCTCTTGAAGTAGGGGATATGATTGCGGCAATCAGGATGGTCACAGTATATCTGACCAGTAGCAGTTTTGGGTGGTTCTCTCGTCCGCCTTACAGCTAATCTAGGTCGAGAACCATCAACCACGGCTGGCGATACCTCTTGGGCCATTTTGGGTTCCATAGGAAGGAGAACACCTGTCGTGATCTCTGGGCTTTCGCTTCTTTGGGGACTTGGATATCCGATCTTATCACCCATAGCGGAATATTCAAGCAGTCAAATTTGATGTACAGAGTAGTGCAAATAAGGTACAAACGCCAGAAGGCGTGGAGGAGGGAAGCACCAGTTATATATGTATGGATGTCGATTCGTGAGGCTCTGCTAGGAGTAAGCAATCAATTATACCCCCTTCAACGATGGTCATGTATTGGGGACTACCGAATATCCGCGCCAGGCCAGTCATTCATTGGACGATTCCCATAGTGGCAACACCTGTCAGACAAGGAGTCTCTGACACTACCTAACTATATCAGTCAAACGGCGCCATGACTCGGGCTGTGGCCTTGAATAGCTGGATATATTCATCCCGTAAACAGCATCCAGTCGCAAAAGGGCTTGTCCTCCAACCCAGAATGGGTGGCCGCAGGCTACCAAGGAATGTGGAGATATGTGTAGGAATGACTCACCAATAACTAATCGTAGACGCCTGGAGCCCAGCAGGGATAATCCGCGCCACAAGCACACGACGTGAGCCAATCCGTTGGTGTTATTCGTATTTTTGCGATTGCTGCCGGCTCCTGAGGCAGCAATATTAATAGGGAGCTCTCGGATCGCGGAGTATTTGTGGCGCATGTAGTCTATATTCTGCAGACACCTCGCAGCCTTACTTGGAAGGCAGCGTTATCGCGGTCACGGGATCTCTGAGCCCCGTGATTCGGCTTTTGCTCAAAACGGAAACGTTAGGGCTCGACCACGGGATCCCCAATGAGGAAGATGGATATCAAACAACAAGTGCTTTTTTCCTCCCAACTGGGCCTCATATGAAGCAGTGAGACTCGAAGCCTGCTCAGCAGGTTCTTCAGCTGCCTTATAAAGCAGTTGACTCCGTCCTCCTCGCTCAGGGCAACCGTCTGCATGGATGTTCTTGTCGGGTCGGCTGTCGTGAATACTGTTGGTTGCTGGTTGCATATTGCGAACTCAAACCCAAGTGTGTTGTTACTACTAGGTTAATCGCACAACCACCCCTTTCCGAAGCTTGGTACAAAATGGCTGTTCTACCCTCCCAATGACAATGATATCGAACGGTTTGCTGAAGCCCGCCTCCCTTCGGTTAAGCGTGATTCTGTTGGCCTGGTAGCGTTGAGCCTGTCCATTTTGAGGTTAACTTCCTCCGCAATGCACCTCTTCGTTGTCACTTTTGCAACATCTCCAGAACTAGATATTCTCAATATGCAATATCTTCAAAAGGAGACACGTCAACGTCAATTGGGGAGACCCCAAGAATACTGCTGGAGGTCGTCGAATGTTCCACGGCCACGTCGCTCCACCGGAAGTCGCTCATTCGTGGAACCAATTGGCCCCCAACCCGTCGCCTTGTGCTTCTGTATGTACTTGGCAACCACCCTGCAGATATCCCTAAATTTGTATGAGAGGCAGATCAACGAACCTGCGAGGGCCCTTAAGCCCGATTTCTCGTGAACGGATGTATGCCGGGTGAGGAAGCTATGATATCAGGCCCCCATCAAGTCGATTCACTTGTGCGGACTGTCTTCGCAAATATCGCGAATACAGCTGATATATATGTGGGGCGTATGGTATCGATGCATCATTTTACACAAGTCTGCCTCCAATTACACCATGGCTCTACTTGCGCAATAGTTACCGCACGCATCCTGGGCAACTTTATTACAAGCTTACTTGATGGATTGCAATATCAGCTCACATAAAAAAGCCTAATGTGCGTTTGCACTTCCTTTGGGGATTTATGTTTTAACTTCATTGTGATTCTCTATGTCTACATTCCTCGGAAATCAACAAAAGCTGTCTCTACCTGGGCTGATGCCATTCGAATGGAAGAGCACAAAACTCATGATCATTTTATATAACCTTTGATTCCTTGGCTGCCTTAACCCTCAAGGCAGCCTTTGCTTATATTATAGGGAAATCCTGAGCTATTCCCTTTCCCCTTTTTCGTCGGCATACATATCCTATCAACCATCGAAGTTTTAGTTGGCCATGTGGTCGCTCTAATTTCGTTAGTTTTCTATATAACTAATCATGATAGCAGGATTATTGAGCAGGCATTGTATTCATTTGAGTGTGCTAACTTGTTGTTCAAACCTTTCTCTTTGCTGTTATAACAATGCATAACGCTCCTCCTCCAATTCATGTGTTCATATCCAGTCAAAAATTCTTGGCTTATCCTCTATTGCCTAATAAAGCTATTTATTGATGAGGATTGAATAGATTTGAGACCACGTATCAATTGATGCACTCTTCCAAGATGGCCCGGCAAAGTGAGGCAATTCACATTTACGGGAGCGGTATTGTGTTTCCAAGCCCCCATTGGACTATCAAAAGCCCTGCTCCGGCCACTCGCATTTTAGCTGCCTGTGAACAAAGACATGACCGCCTGATATTGTTGCTTCCCCAAGGTTTCTCTCGCTCAAAACTATCCATCAAATCAGCCATTGAGGTAGGATGAGGTGAGATGTGGAAGTAATTTTTTTTTTTTTTTAATTTTAGTTCATGATATCCAGGAGCGACTATTCTATTCTATTGATATGGATTGATATGGAAAGCGACGAATACTCCGTGTATGACACCGGAAATCATTGCTCTTCTTTGATATCGGCCCGGCCCACGAGGATCAGGACATGAGTTATGCGTAACACAGCCTTGGAAAATTGTATATTTCAGGGCAATTTGAGCAATAAGGGCTAAAGCGGGAGGTCGAGTGATTGTTTGCCATAGTTCATTCCTAGTGTTTTTGCTTCGAAAGATAACTTAGTTATATCAAAGTTCATCGATTCGGGTCATGATGCAGTTGTTTTTACAATAATGAATTTCAAGCCGTTCGTTCCCCTAAGCCAGCGACGAGGCTGTGAGTATACACAAATTGGAAGTATATAATATAGAGCCGCTTGAGATGGAACATGACCGGGAAGCAATCATATTTACTCTACACGCTGTTGGTTGAGATATTTAGTAAAACGAAAACGCGACAGAAAATGAAACCATTAAAACAAACAATCATTTTTGCCTTCTTCTTCCCTCTGCACGACAAACGTGGGATGCATATGAAAAGCTAACTCGACATGCGCCACAGTCTGCCCCATTGCATTCGGCCCGATGGTCTGCGGCTGTTTCAACGGACTCCGAGGTTGAAGATATGTTCCTGGGGTTTGCAATCTGAGAGTACGTTACTTACTAATTGACGCGTGGATCTACTTGGACAGAGCGAGCCTTTGAGAACGAAATACGAAAAACGAAGATCCGGTGTTCTGATAGTTACAGGAGAGTAACAGCGGCTCACACTTGTCCGACGAAGGATAAGTACGCTCTAAACGAAGAAAAAAGGCCTAGGATAACGAGCCCTTGCCTGCATTCATCTGGTGTGAGTCTCCCGTACGAAAGGCGGACAGAGCAACAGTTCTTTTTACCCTTGGAAATTTCGTTTCATTCATTTCGTGAAGGTGAGCCTGCAACCGGGATGCGGGGGTTGTTGTTGCTCACTTGATAAGAAACGTGGCCTCCAAGCGGACATTTATTTATTTATTATATAGCCCTTGAATACTATTTCTAAATTTCCTCTCCTGCTCAGGCTGTTAGCGAAAACCTGGACGTTCCATCCAACGTTCTTGGATTCAAAAATGGAGTCATCGAAACGGATAGACTTGGCTTTTACTAAGGCATTACCCAAGATCGAGGTATTTAAATATGTTGATTTCTGGCTCATCTAATTCTTTCCCCTCTAGCTAGAGAAACATATTTGGTCTGTTCCAGCAGTATTTATCCATGCATCAAGGGAGATATGAGATATCAACTGCTGGGCTTCCACCCAGACCAGCATTGACAACTGCATTTTTTTGCACTTTCCAAGCCATTTTACATGTTTTCCATTTAATATACATTTCAATCGCTATTTTTCTAATGCAACCTCGAACAGCTCCATGCCCATCTCACTGGAAGTATCTCCCGGGAATGCTTGCGAGAAATATGGCTGCAAAAGAAGGCAAAAAACCCAGATTTGGATGTAATAGATCCTTACATTGCAATGCCTCCAGGAAAGGTGGATTACACGCTCAAAACGTAGGTATCTAGCCCCTATTATTCCTTGCAATGGTCCCGGTTTGACGACTCTAATTGGATGGGCCTATCCTATTAATCTTTTCACACGGTGTTCCTATCGTCTGTTCTTGTTTTTCATGTCCCTGTTCTTAAGCATTGCTTGCCAATTTATGCGCATCACAGAGACTAAAGGGGTGCACACAGGTTCTTCCAAGTATTCACAAGCATGATCTACCAGCTCTGTACCGATTTAGAAAGCATTAAATATTCAACAAGATCCGTCCTAAATGATTTCGAGAATGATGGGGTTCGGTATCTTGAACTACGCACGACTCCGCGAGAAAGCCTGGAGAATGGAATGACAAAAGAAAAGTACATAGAAACGACGCTTGATACCATCTACGAATGTCGCAGCGACCAGATGTCAACCTACCTTATCATATCCGTGGACAGAGCAAAATCCGCCTCAGATGCCTATGAAGCGATAGATTTGGCCATAAAATACAAGAGTCGAGGCGTGGTAGGGGTGGAACTTGGCGGTAACCCAATGCGAGGAGATGTTTCTATTTTCAGACAGGCCTTTTCGAAAGCGAAAGCCCATGGTCTCAAACTGACTCTTCACTTTGCCGAGACGACATTTTCCTCGTCTCCTTATGAACTCAACACACTCCTCTCTTACGAGCCCGATAGGCTGGGCCATGTTATCCATGTTCCCGAAGATATCAGAGATGAAATTGCCTGTCGGAAGATCGGATTAGAGCTTTGTCTCTCATGCAACGTTCATGGCAAATTGATTGAGGGAGGTTTTCCGGACCATCATTTTGGCTACTGGAGACATCGAGACTGCCCGATTATTCTTTCAGTGGGTTCTAGCTAGGTATACCTCGCGGGATAGCCTTCCCGGTGGTGTTCTTCTTTTCCTTCCCCTCTGCGGTTTCTTCGAGCTAATACAAGGTAGACCGACGATGTTGGCTTCTTCTGCAGCCCCTTGTCAAACGAATATCTTATTGCAGCCGAGAGCTTTAAGCTCGACCATGCCACGGTAATCGACATGTGCAAGAAAGGGATAAATACAATATTTGCAGGACCAGGGGAAAAGGAGAGGTTACATAACTTGCTTACTGAGTTTAAAGCCAAGTATATGTGAATTTTTTCATTTGTTCCATAAATTTATTCGTGCGATGAACCTCACCAGGGGGCGAGCACGGGATATGCTAATCTCGCAGGAAATCACCCTCAAAATGAATTATACTTCAGATTTTACTAGCTTTCATTTATTTTATTCATGGAAATGGTCTCCTTCTTGTTCGTCTCAGTTCAGTGCTCGGATATTCCACCTATATATTTGGCGTATAAATCACATCTCATACTTCTGACTACACCCTTCCCTGGTTTATTTTCGCCATGCTCTCTTCCCATTTTTCCTGTTGCTATTGGAGCAAAGAACTGACAATGGTCCGTGGACAAAAATACGAAATTTAGCAAGGATTAGTGACATAATTTACTGTTGGAGGTTCTCCACTGGCCCTAGCACTAGAATAATCAACCAAGTTCAACCTCTTCTACATTTACGAAGTCGTAACTTCTCATTCATTCTTCATTTATATTTTTAGAACCCCGCATCAACGTTGGCCCTCCCTCATATTTACCTACACAAACGGGATATTTGTTCCTCATAGCTTTGATTAAAAATAAAAAATAAAAATAAATAAAAATAAAAATAAATAAAAATAAAAAAACTAGCTCTTTTCCTTGATTAATATCTGGACTCTCGTCCACGTTGGGTCGCTTAAAGTTAGTAGTGTAAGTTGCCATCTCTGTGATTGGTCAATTTAGATCGGCTCCGGTCCGATCCACGGCTTGCCGATCGGTTCCCCCCCAGCTTTTCAGTGAGATGCAAGGAAGGAGACCTAAACTTGGCCCAAATTATCTTAAAATGTCGCATGAAATGTCATATCTAGGCAACCGAGGTATGTTGCGCACTGTTCGAAATAACTGTCATAACATCTGAACTGACTCTCAACTGCGCTGCGCGGCGCTTCGCTTCGCGGGCGCGCAACAAGCCTTTAACCACGATCACAGCCAAGATGTAGAGGCCGAGTACGACCGTTTGCGCGATGCTGCTCGACGTGAAGCTGCACAAAGGGGCTCCTGCTTTGAGAGGGTTCGTCTGTCTTATATCAATTCGCGAAAACTGGAGAGGCCTCGTATCGGCCGGCTAACATAAATTCCGCTTCATAGTCTCGTCAGGCATACGAGAATGGCGATGGTCAACTCGCAAAAGAACTTTCTGAACAGGGCAAAGCACATGGCAGGAGGATGGAGGAATATAACAAGCAGGCCTCTGAGTTTATATTCAGGGAGAATAATGCGCCTGGCCGCGTTTCTTCTGATACCATTGATCTGCATGGTCAGTTTGTGGAGGAGGCAGAGGATATTTTGGAAGAGAGGATAAAATATGCACAGCGGCATGGCCAGACGCATCTCCATGTGTAAGTGTTCTTGCATGTGGATTCGACGGATTAATTGGCCACCCTGCATCAACTGCGATTGTGCGGAAGATAAATTCCTCTTCGTTTCGTTTTTGACTAGAGCCCGATAAATAACGATCGTGTGCGGGAAAACAGGATTGTCGGGAAGGGTAACCACTCCGTTAACAACGTGCAAAAGCTCAAGCCTCGAGTGGAGCAGGTTTTTCGCAGTTTAGGCCTGCAGTATACGACAGAGGATAACGCCGGACGAATCTACGTCAATTTAATGGGTGGCCCAGCGCATTTGCCCGCAACCCAACCCCATCACGCGCCTCCTCATCAGCAACAACAGCAACAACATGATCAACGACCTGACGAGATCCAGCAAGTGGCGAATACAGTCGTTCCTCGCTTCATGCGGAGACTAGAGAAGGCCTGTTGCATAGTTATGTGAATCTAGTTGGCTGGCTTGATACTGCTTTCTTTGGAAATGTCATATTGTTTTTACCTCTAGATATCTTCTTTGGCACATAGGGTGTGATACGGGGATTTATAACGGTCGGTTGATACCCTGATATGTTGAATATGTCTCAAATAAATAGACAACACTTAGATATAGATCCTTTTCGCTCGTCCATGCGCTGCCTAATCTCCTAGATTCGTTGTCTCTACTTTTACACTTTAGAGTATTAAAGTTGTCAGCAACTTCAACCTTCCGAGGTAACTCAAACCGCCATTCTCGATATGACTTGTATTGATGAAGATATAATCTAATCAACGTATATATATCAATATTAGCTCCCAGTGAAGCGGTGATCTCATAAACATGAAATATAGTCATTACATTAATATTTTATATTCTCGGACTAATCCATCTATTATTTTGTTTGTTTCTATCATATCTCTCGTTAAGTATTCAGTGTTCCACCACATCATCCGCATTCAAGATCAGAGTAGCGAAAAACAGCGGCTCTCGCACAAATTCAGCCGCACGGATAAACTCATCGGTGGTATGCGCTCGGTTGAGGTTGTGAACCAAGTTAATGGGTGTGAATCTATAAATGTTCTTCGTCAAGGACCAAAAAAACTTGGTATCTGTGTTCGCTGCCATCAAATAAGGGGTAACGACAAGGTCATCGTAGCCTTCGTCTTTATCCAGCGGCTTAAGAGTGTTTCTGATAGTACCTGAGAGGATACGGAAAGCTTCAGACTCCACGGGAGAAACGGGTGCTGGTTCCAACGCATCAATGCCTCTCAAGCTAATTTTCCGGGGATCTGGAGACTCTCGGGTCGAATGAAAGCCTTCGAAGACCATTCCATGTTTGCGTGCAATTGGTCTGATCAGGCTTTCGTAATGTTTTTCAATTTCGGCAATTGAAGTCTCAACAGCAAGACGTAGATTGACCATTGTTGACACGAGCTCAGGGATCGCATTGATTTTGACACCGCCGTTAATTGTCCCAACCGACTGACTTGTCCTGAAATAATATCGCATATTGTCCAACACCTGGGCTAACTGATTTTGAGCTCTGGAGTCGCCTTGTGCCACTTTGCTAAGTTTATTTCGAATCTCCATTGGGAAGCTGGCTTCGGGAGCATGTATAGCTGCGCATTCCAAAAAGCCAAACACTGGGTTCTCGGTAGTAACTTTGCCTGAGAAGGGGTTATTCTCGATTGCCGTGACGATCTCTGACATGATACCAATGACATTGTGGTCCGGTGGGTTTGAAGAATGTCCTCCAGTGGATGTGACATTTATGGCCACATCCAAGTACCCCTTTTCTGCCATGCTTACCATGGCGAACGATCGATCAAATTCCTTCTGCACGCCAGTTGACCCTTCGTCCATAATCATATAGATGCCATCGTCGCCATATCGCTCGTGCAACAAGTGCGAAATGGGTCGTCCGCAATTTTCACCACTGATTTCCTCATCGCATCCAAACGCCAGGATCACAGTTCGTTTCGGCTTGAATCCGCTCTTGATCAACAAGTCCACGCTTTCGATAATGGAAATCAGATACCCCTTGTCATCGGTGGACCCTCGACCCCATATAATTTCGCCATCGTAATATCCTTCGTAAGGTGGATGTGTCCAATCCTTCACTGTTTCCGCAAGCACAGGCACCACATCCTGATGAGCAAGCATAAGAATCGGCTTAGCTTCCGACGCTGGAACGCTGCCTTCCCAAGTCAAGATCAACCCGTGAGTATTGGCATGATCTAGCTGAACATGCTTAAATACGTTGGGATAGTTGGCTTTGATATAACTCTCGATTTTGTAGAATACATCCCAGCGTTTGTCTTCGCCAATCAAGCCCAGGTCGTCATAGCTTTCAGAGGGGATCTGAATGATCCCTGTAAGCTTGCGGATGATATCTTTATGATATTCCGGCGATTCAACCTTTTCTCGAATAAAGTGTTCCACGTTTTCGTTCTTTGGCGAAAGTTTTGGTCCTTGTTGGCATATCCCCATATCGTTGTTTGGGGAATACTTGTCGAGTCCGGGCGACCCAAACAACCCAAGTCGTTCAGTAATTAACGGTTTCCATAGCGGAACAGCTAGCAATGCTGATATTAGGCCAAACACAAGCGCACTTCGAACCACCAGAGATTGGAAAACGCCCTTTTCCTGAACCTGATTGCTTTGCCCGTGCATTGTATTTTTCTTCCTTCCTCTCAGTTTCCTTTCTGCACTCGCTGCTCTGGAGGTTTCGATCAGGATGCGAGAGCAGCAGCAGGAGCAACAACGCTCTTTCACACAGTTTGACGGAGCTATTGTTAGAGCTTGCGATAACAGAAAGCCAATGAAGACAACACTAAGGCAACATTCGGATTAGCATGTCCAGGGCTTCGGAAGTGGGGGTTCTCAGCATCTCTCATCGGCTTGTGGCCTGTGGGGTTTGGCGTATACGGCGGGCAATTTGCAGTCTGCAGTCTGCAGGGCTGGGATTATGCCGTGTTAGGCTGACTTGGCTCAAGCAAGTGATCATCCTGGTCCCCGCTGCTAGGCAATTCCTCAGTTTGGTTTGGGATGATGTCGATACGATACAGGGCCAAGAATATAAATGATTGGTGTTGGTCTGAGAGGTTGTGGGGATGGGATCGAACCCGATTTTCGTATTTAGTTCGCGTTAGCGCTGACGCTTAGTTAGCTACTCCACTCCAAGATATCACGATGGACTCCTCTCTCGAGTTGATGAAAATAATGCCTCAATTCATGCTTGACATGCCCCATGCCCATTTACGCTGTACTTTATTTAATTCCATCCCGGACCTCGGGCGCGGAAAAGATAATGTAACCTCCACGGAGTTCAGCTGTTCCCATTGGTCATCGGGAAAGTTGAAGATATCCAAAAGAGGCGTCTCCACAGGATTCACAGCGCTTTCGCAAAATCGGAGTTTCTAAGATAACTTGGGCCGCTCGGATATGTTCTCTCCTCTCCCCATTGGCGCTGTCACGGACGAAGGGGTTTTATGATGTTGGAAACATTTGATAGATCTTCCAGGCATTGGGTTTCCTATACTGTGTTTAGCGATCGCTACCCAAGTACAGCCTGACCTGTCACAGACCTGTGTCCAAGGCAGTGGTTAGGAACTTATTAGGGCAAGGGGTTCTTTTAGGTAAGGGGTGATCTGGGAATTGGTTTGAGATGAGAAGAGAACAATTCTTGATTTATGCTAAACTAACCTGCAGAGAGCGATCGCGCTATCAACAGTTCCAATTTGCTAACTAAATTTCGAAAAAGCTAAAGAAAGAAAATTCCCAAGCCTCAAATTCCCAAACTAGCCAATCGCCAAAATATGCAGGAAAGCATTGAATTACTCGAAAAAGCCGTTCAGATAAGCAGAGACCTTCCCCCTTTGCTTTGGCTCGTAGAGAGTCTCGTACAGATCAATATCGTCCTTAATATTGCCGAGACAGATATCTGCTGTGCCAGGCCAAACATACTCTGTCCGCTTAAATACCTTCCAGAATACAAAGGCAACAATAAAGAAGCCAACCATCGTGTAGTTCGTAAAGAATGCAGTGATATCCCAATTCCCGTGGATAAAGAGATTGTACCCCAAAATGAGTGTCATGATTGTGGTACCGAACAGAGCGTACCATGCGGTGTACGGCTGAAACAGGCCTTTATAGGGGAGGGTGGTTCTGTCAATGCCCTGACGACGGAGTGCCGCATAAAAGTGTAGGTACGTAATGATAGTTCCGAAGTAGTTGAGAAGGTACGAGGCTGTGCAGATTCCAACAAACCAGCTGAGAACTGTCGCGGACGATTCGTTGAGTTGCAGGAGGGCAAGGAGACAGAATGCAAGTGCTACAACAACTGAATAGTACGGTAGCCCACGCTTGCTGCACGTTGAGAAGAAGGCAGGAGCCTTGCCTTCAAGTGATAGCCCATGGAGAGTGCGTGCAGCAGAAAAAACGACGTTATTGCCGCAAGAGAGGACAGAAGTCATAATCAAGGCGTTAACTAGGTCAGGAACGCCCTTAATTCCGAACTTGACCATGGAAATAACGTAGGGGGAGCTATTTACATTTGTTAGCAAGGACGTATAGAGGGCATATTGGAGAAAGAAATGAAAAGTGGGAAACCTGGAGCAAGAAAAATGACAAGAAAACTTACGCAGCTCCGGTTCCGCTTCCTTCCCGTTTCCCTACAATTGTGTCGGCAAGAAGTTGATCGTCATATGGAATGACAATTCCAATGCAGAGTGCGCCGCCGATAAAGAAGAACATGAGGCGATACACGAAGGAAGAATATGCCCTTCGTAGAATCTTGCGAGGATTCTCTGCCTCTCCCGCAGCCATGCCTATATATTCCGGCCCCACCATGCTGGAAGGAGAGAATTTTAGATCAAAAACCGGAAAAGTCAGGGGTAAAAGGGGTAGTGCGGCAAGGTGCCTTACGTGAATGAGCCTTGAATCATGCAGGATAGCAGCCCACAAAAGCGACCAAGGTCTCCAGGAACAAGATACTCGACGAATGATCCCTATTTGAACAAAGAAAAATTAGTTTTAACGGATGCATTCTTTTGGAAAATTGAAAGAACAGAAGCACGCACAGGGTTTTTCCAGTAGCGAAAGCCGTAAACGTCGCCGCGTGGATTACCGCCGACCATTGTAATAAATGTATACATCATTAGGCCGCTGTTTATGTATGTTAGTGTCCTCATATTTAGCCACAACATTTCTGAAAGTTGTACACTTATCCCCATTTAATGAAATACTCACATCATCAGGAAAATTTTGAACATGGACATGTAGAACTCAGAAATTGCGAAGAATCGCACTGTAAGTCCATTGAGCACCCTACATAAAAAGCTCAGTATTTTCGATATCCAATTGAGCAAGTTATGACAACTTGAGAAAGGGGCGAGGAAGGAAGAGAAGGGGCTCAAGCCGCACGCGTAAATTACCAAGCAAACCATCACCACTGCAGCCACAGGGATTTTGTCGGTCCAGTACGTGAGAAGAACGTTGATGGCAGTAATCTCATATGGGACACTGAAAGCTATAGTGAAGAGATCAAAGGGAACAACCCGTAAATCTGGTTAGAGATGGGGCGGAAAATCCTGAGTACGACAGATGGATGGGCCCTACCCATAAGAAAGAAGTAGTTCCACCCCATAGCAAAGCTCAGGGCATCATCAACCCAAAATCCAGAAAGTCGGACGAAGGGTGATGGTATAGGCATGTAGGTAACCATCTCCGCTGCAGAATGGCCCGCGTCTGTCAGCTGGCTCGAGTACCAAAAGGGAAGTAGACAAAAAAATGACAGGAAAATCCACTAATGAATTGAACGAACCAAAGCACTGATTAGTTGAAAAGATGATTGTCCCATATACTATAAAGCCAAGCAAGAGACCTGCAGGACCGCCCTTGGGTAGGACAGCTCCCATCTGCACAAAGAGAGCTAAACGAGACAATCAAGTCAGTATCGCATAACTATCACCAGCCAAACCACAGCAGCATAGCTTCGAATGAACAACCTCTTTGTAGGGTACTGGGAGAATTGCATACATGTGCCAATTGCACCTCCTACAGCAAAGAGCTGTAGCTCTTTACCTCCAATTTTGCGGTGCAGATGCTGAGATCCGGCGGAGATGAGTTCTCCAGGTAAAGTATCGCCGCCATGTTTCTCGTCGATGTCAGAAGCAGCACGGTCAACCACGACTGAATTGGGTTTCTTCCGACGGAAGGGGTTGTTAGACTCCGTTTGGGTGTCCATTGTTCCGTTTCTTTTTTTGCGATAATCAAAAATGCCGTCTCTGTTTCTGAAAATGACAACCTACGAAAGCAGGTTTCACAGATATCAAAACGAGCCAAACCTTGCTCTTTTGAACGGAAATAGGAAATCGGAAAAAGAAAAGAAGCCACGGAGAAACGTCAGAACTATTCCATCCCATTTTACGAGCAGGGGACCTTGGCTTTACTCGTGTGTGCTCTTGTTAACTCCGTCGCCGCCGAATAGCACCGCAACTTCGGCAACAACTAATCCCCATTGGAAAGTCATGCTCCTGACAAACAAAGTGTCGGCCCGTCATACGATAGATCAACGCTTTTTCAGGATGATAAACCATGTCTCCAAAGTAGATGGTGGGCGATTTCCGCCCATCTCAGCAACCCTGTGCAGGGAATATACGAGCAGGGGAAAAAGGAATGTTGTTTGAGCACTAGAGCGACTTGATCTCCATGCGGGGGAAGCGCCACCGAAGAAACAGTCCCCACACCACATCGCTATCTTAGCTTAGCTAGTTAGTGCGGCGGGCGGTTGAGACTGGCAAGCTTTTCTCCCGCAGCCAGGATGCTGACTGCTACCCAACGCTCCTCTTAGCCGACGGACGTGAGATCGAAAGTCACCCCCACTCTTCTCGATGCAGGGAGAGACCGAGATGCCCGCGATTTACGCCCTCCAGACCCAATTCTCTTAATTCGCTTGAGTAACAGAAATCCCCGGACAACCCTCTTGGACCAGGCTAGAACAATACTGCCATCATGTGCGCTCAAAAGCGTGTGGGTTTCATTCGAAGCCCCTCGTCAATTATTAATCCAAGTGGGATGAGGTCAAAATTGTATAAAGAGGAAGGGATGACTCTTCACCCCAAGTTGCAAGACGAGAATATCACGAAGCGATAGACATAGAAATTTTAACCAGTCCAAATCCAACACCCCCTCAAAAGGCGAAAATGGCCACTCCTCTTAAGAAAGCCCAACCCTTCAAGAAGGCACTCTGGTTCTCCGAAGCAGAGCTGCTAGAACGGCGGAATCGGGCCGTGGAGCTCTTGAAACGAGAGAACCTCGACGGCTTTCTCTTCACGAAGCAAGAATCCTTATACTACCTAACCGGATACGACACCTTTGGCTATGTCTTCTTCCAAGCGATGTATTTCCACATTGACGGAAGCATGCGTCTGATTACTCGAATCCCGGATCTTCGACAAGCGCTTTACACGTCTATTTTGGAGCAAAAGCACATCCTCATTCGGTCCGATGATGTCACTAGCAACCCAGTGTCCCTGGTCCCGAAAGTCCTGAAAGAATTCGGCATTAACGATTCTTCGAAAAAGCGGATTGGCTATGAGCCAGATTCATGCTCCCTGACGCATAGGCTCGGTAAACTGCTGGACGAAGCAGTCAAAGACCTCTGCACGTTGGTCGACTACTCGAATTTGCTTAACCAGGAGCTACGAATGGTCAAATCCGAAGCTGAGCTACGCAAGGTCCGGAAAGCTGCTTACCTTGCTGACTTTGCCCTCGTTCGAACGCTCAAACTGGCCAAACCCGGTGCCTATGAAGGTGATTTATGGCGGGAGCTCATTGGAACTGTATATGAAGGTGGTGGTGATGATCCGGCGAATGAAAATATTCTTGTCTCTGGGAATAAGGCGGTTCTTACCCGGTATTCAACTGGAAAAGATACGATTGACAGGCAACTTACCCTCGAATTTGCATCAGCTTATAAGCATTACCATTGCTGCCTGATGAGAACAATCCCAATTGGGGGAATCACCAAGCTGGCCCGTCGGATGTTTGAAATCACCATCCTCCAGATGAAAGCTTGTATGGAGGCTCTCAAACCGGGGCGTGAAATCGGTGATGTATTCGAAGCCTATGCACGGGTTGCGGACGAAAACGGATTTCGGGACCAACGATTCAACTCCTGCGGGTATAGCTTGGGCGCTACTTTCTCCCCAACCTGGATGGATTTCCCAATGTTTGTCCGAGGCCAGAACGTTGTAGCCAGACCAGGGATGATCTTTTTCATCCATATCATTTTGATGGACAAAGCAACCGATACTGCCAGCTCCATTGGTCAAACTGTCGAGGTGACCGAGGATGGATGTGTTTCGCTGTCCAAGTTGCCATTCTGCCTTACTCGAAAGCAAACCATTGCTGCGTGGAAGAAGATCCGCAAGGAAGAGTACGGCTTCACGCCTGAAGAGGAGGACGAGGGTGAAAATATTCAGGAGGTTGACCTTTCTGACGGTGAGATTGATGCGGAGGACTATGATGTTGAGTATGATTTTAGCGATTATCAACCTGCTGCTGCTTCGGGAGATCCAACGCAGAGCGCGTAGAATTTTGTTGCAGGTCAGTCACTGCGGGGTTATCAAATATCTGAGTGTAGTAATAGCGAGCCCCTAGATTGATTCCCTAAGAATAACCCGAGCCATGATGCGGAAAATCCTTCACAGAATTGCTTAGGCAAACAAAAATTACAGCGCGCGCCGTCGGTAACATTGTCTCTCTATATACAGTCACCTTTTATAGCAAATTCTAATTCAGTTGTACTCGTTCATTTTCGAGGTGATCGCATAAACCCCCGTTTGAGCTGTAGACACGTAATCAGGAGGCAGGGTCTTCGTAATTTCCACCGCTGCTGCAATGGCAGCTTTCAGATTTTCGATGGCCTCATCGCTTATTTGATGGTGCATAGAAATCCGCTCATCCATCAACTTGACATTGAACTTCTGACACTGCTCCAGCAATACTCCCATGTCAATCTTCGATTTCCCCGCATCGATAAAGTAAAAATTGGTATCAACCGGAATCTGAGGCACGACACCCAGCGTCTCCAGATCCTTCGCCAATTTCTTAGTCTTCTCGTGCGTTTCCTTCATCGTGGGCCAGACTTCATTCAAGGCCACGAGCGCCGCAGCCGTCAAGATACCAGCCTGTCGAATCCCCCCGCCCTGCTGCTTCCGTAGCCATCTCGCATGTTTGATATTCGCCTTGGTGCTGGCCAGGACCCCACCGATGGGTGCCCCAAGCCCCTTAGAAACACACATGGAAACACTGTCAAAGTACTGGCAATAATCGGCCAGAGAGTGACCAGTCGCCACCGAGGCATTCCACAACCGAGCCCCGTCACAATGGACCTTGATCCCATTGGCGCGTGCGAACTCGGAAATCTTCCTAATCTCCTCCATCGGCGTAAGCACGCCGCCAATGGTAATTTCTAGACTGATGACTTTGGTGGGTGCGGTGTGCACGTCGTCACCCAATGTCACCCACCGTTTCACGTCGGAAAGGGTCATATAGATGCCGTTTGCCGGATGGACTGGCGTCACCATGGCCTGTGACAGGATTGCTAAGCCGGATCCCTCCTCAGCATAGACATGCGCTCGGTAATCGCAGAGAATGGAGTGCGGGGGTTTTTCCAGATGGACTCGAACCCCGATTTGATTGCCCATGGTGCCGGAGAGCGTGAACAGGGCAGCCTCCATTCCGGTTAATCTTGCGATTTCATTTTCGAACTCCGTCGTCGTACTGTCTTCTTGGTATACGTCGTCGCCGAATGTAGCATTCATCATAGCTTGCAGCATGGCTGGAGTTGGTGTACTGAATGTATCGCTGCGGAAGTCATTGGCGGCTCTGGATACCTTAGGATTCGACATTTTTTAACGGTCGTGGGTTTTAGTGTGGAGAGAAGTTGCGATATGTTTAAACAACAGAGGAACTATTTGGTGGTGGGGTATTCGGCTAATCAAATATGAACTGTTCATGAATTTAGGGGGGAGGGGAGGACGATTTTATATCCAAATCGCCAGTACGTGGTCACGTGCGCTGCTGCTTCTCGAGTATTATGACGCCAAAGCTAGCACTTCCGACCTTGTGCGCCCTATGGATTCTAGGGTTACAATCCGAGAAAGCAGGGGGGGATGGCCTTTTCCAAATCGCCAAGGTAAACCGGATGAAGCACAATCACGTAATGTGCGCGTTTCAGTGAAATTCCTATTTCAAAATGACCAAGATTCCGACTTGCTGCTAAATAGTATTCCTCTAGAAACCTAGATAAGTAATAGATAGAAAGCAGTCGCTTAAAATAGGTACATTAATTCATCATCTCGCCAAACAAAAACAGGAACTAGTAGAAAAATCAGCAAGGGATCATTCGCTTAAGGGAAGAAAGAAATACAAAACATATCAGTGGCGGTCTGGTTAACCAAAATGGCACAGTGGGTATGGATGCATCATCACCTCGTCAAAATATTAAGTTGTCGTCGAAATAAATAGATAAACGTTCATTAGCTGCAGGTTTATCGCCGACCCTTCACTCAGCCCTTTCCGCCTCCTCACGCCAGGTGTTCACCGTTGTCGCAACCATTTTGTGCAAGATACTCCGCACCATGTCCCCACTCCGTTCTCCTTTCTGACTAGCACCTTGGGTCATGTCGGTCAACTTCTCCAGCTCATCAATCAAGAGCAAAGCCTTGTCTCGCAGCTGCACGACTGTCTTGCGCGTATAGGCAAAACTTCCCGTGCTCTCCATGTAATTGACGGCGTATCGCTTGACTTCCTCATCAGTCGTCTTCTGTTTCAGAATATTGATAAGTTGAAGGTTATCGGGTTGGGAGCGGATGCTGTGGATTATGGGGAAGGAAAATTTGCCTTCCGTAAGGTCTTCGCAGGGTCCCTTGTTTTTGCTGTATGTTGAATTGGAGAGGTTGAGATAGTCGTCGCAGATTTGGAAGATGAGGCCCATGAGGTTCACGAGGGCGACGCAATCACTGGTCATTCGCCCATCGTTAACAACTTATATATTTTAAAAATTGTGGTAAGGTGATTGTGGCTTACATTCCACTGTCGCTTTCCGCCTGCATCAGTTTAATGGCAAGTCTGAAAAGTCCCCCTGTTTTATTGCCGACCATTTCCAAATAATCCTCCTCCGTTGGGCATGTGAGGGTGTCCCTCCAGAATACATCCATGCCCTGGCCCCGGTGCAAGTTTAACAGTTCCGTTGCGTAGATATTTATCACATTCGGGCTTTTAAGTTTCTGTACCTCTTCCAGAGCCAGAAAGTAGACGTAGTTGGCAGAATTTATCGTCTGAGCCGTCCCAAATATATTATGAGCCACTGGAACTCCTCTTCGAAGATTTGACGAATCTTCAACGTCATCAACGCTATGACAACGCGTATAATGTATAAGTAAGGGTTTCCCAAAGGGCTGCAAAGGGGCAACACGTTTTCCACTGAGCAGGGAGGGCACTTACAGTAATGAAGCAGTATGCAGCATGGCAACAACCTTGGTGATTATCGCAATACTGTCTTCAGGAACATGCAACCAACGGTTAAATGCAGTAATGAACTGTCTCCGTATATCCTTGCCGGGCTGCTGGACCATGTAATCATAAGGGCCTAGCAGTATCTTCTCTTTCTCTAGAGACCATGTTCCATCTTTGTATTTGGTACCATCGACGCTAGATCGGTTTCGAGTATGTCCTGATGAGTACTTGTGAGGATGGGATGTCCGCCTCTTTCCCAAGGGCGCAACCCACTCTGCCTCGGGGAGTGGTTTAAAACCTGCGCTCCGAGAACTCGAGCCGTTGGTATTACCGCTCATGGCGGATTCTAGGTTGCCATTTGTAACCCCCGTAGAGCTGGTACGGGGTGGGATTGGGTTGGGGGAAGCTAGAGATTCCATCATGGTTGCAGACGGACGTTGAAGATCCCCAAAACAAGGTAAAACAGAACAGATGTAACAACGAAGCACTGCGGCTAAGCTGTAGGACAATGCAAGGAGTCGTTTTCTGTAGAAGGTAGTATTGTGTTACGGGTATGGGGATGGGAGTTTCAAATTGTTGAATAGTACGACGCCCGGTCGGGCACCTCCCGCTCTTGTGGAAGGAGCATGCGACAAAAGGGCTGGAAATTTATATTTCTGGCCTGGGTATTTTTCGTGCAGTTGGCTTTTCATTCCAGCACCTCCGTTTTCCGTACCTCTGGTCGATATCGAGGGATAGAGAGAGATTGTTGGGTCGTTAAAGAAGCCAGGCGAGAGACCAATATGATATTTCAAATGTTGCGGTTCGGCAGGCGGGGCCCAGCTATCCTCGTTTGGGACTAGTTCATAATCACATGCGCCAAGAAAGGCCCTGACATCATCTTTTAGCCTTCATACTATACTTGCGTAGTCATGACGTTGTTATAAAAAACAAATTATTAAATACTGCCCAATATTGCGCTGTGATTAGACGTGGTGGTCTGTCTGTGATGCACTCGCCATATTCCTTGAGAGGGTCCAACCGATCTAGGCTAACTAAACTCCCGTTCACCCAGCAATATTCACAATCCACGGGAGGCAACTCAATGGTTCATCGCCCCTTTTAGCAAGAAAGTAGCTACCCGGATAGCTGTCTATCGTCAACCAAGAAGATTCCAAATCGATCCATCTATAGATAAACTCCTTTGCCCTCTACCTTTCCGGGATGAATGAGGCAGCTTCTAATCCTCTTGCTCAAAACGCTGGCGTGCTCCGCCGTAAGAGAGCGCGCATGGGATTCGTGCTGCCAACGCAGGGCTCTTGTTGGGAAACACATGTATATGGGCTTTATTGCTTTTTCTATGCAGCTTATTGCTTATTCCGTATTCTTCTATCCCTGCAGTGCTAGCATGATGCACTGTCTATGGGCTTTCGGTTTTGCGCCTGCAGGATATTAGCCCGCAAATGGGGGACGTAGTAAGATGAGTTGCTATTTTCAGATATATACACACACAGCAATAACTATGTTATTTTGTTCTGATTCGTTCTGAAGGGGAACTGTTGAGTATGGAGGAGGACATGTTTGGCCTGCATACTCAACCAGATAGATGAAGTGCGCCGGTTGAGCTACACTTCTTTACCTCCAATATAGGGAGCATATCTCTTTAAAACGCAGTTTATTCTCTTTCAACCTTCCTACTTCCTGCTATGAGGAATGTTGAAGTTGCAAGAGTCTCTAGTGATGTGGCATTCACTCAGAAACACCCTCTTGAAGTTGGGGACATTCCTCGTGCGAAAACAACCATCCGCTACACGACGACCATACTACCGCCAAATATATTACCAACCACAAGCAGAAACCCTACCCAGGTAACCAGAAGGGGGAAAAAATAATTCCAGTAGCAAAAATAAATAAAAGAAAAAAAAATAAGAAAAAAAGAAACAAAGAAACAAAAAGGTTCACACCGCTCGCCAGCCGTTGCCGAGCTGGGGCGGTGCTACGTCCTTCTTTCCTACTCTGCCCCTCGCGAATCGCGGGGCTGGATCCAAGCAGGAGTCGAACAGCCGGTCAACCCAAGGTGGTAGTGGTCCTGCAGGCGGCGCCTCTCCCGCTAGACCACGGGGACCTGGCTGTTCGTACCAGCGCAGACATTAATCGGGGTTTTGAGGTCCTTTCTTTTTGGCTTTTGGTGATGGCCAGAGAGTGAATAAGGTGGCGGAGGCGGAGCGGAGTGGAACAACTCAAAACGGATAGCGGACGGATAACACCAGACGAGACGAGACGAGACTGGCTGACTAAACCTTAGGACACTGGGAGCGCGGAGAGTTCAGTGTCTGCGGGCTACATATACTGCTACAAAGGAGATACGGGGAAAATTCATCCTCCAGTATAACAGTATATATATATATATATATATATACCAAGGGTGTTGTTGGGCTGGACAGAGCTTCCTCCAACGGCCAGGACATGACTTCTTCATGTGTGTGGTGTATATGATCCAGGTCATGATCATGAAACCAAGCCACCAGTAGATGCTGCAGTGCAGTGATTTGTTTTAGCTCTTCATAACCTCTTTTTCATTCTGACAGAGGAAAGGAAAGCATGAGGACATGCCTGATATTGAACTCATCAATCCGTAAGGGAAGGAAACGCCCGCCCGCCACTTATAGTGGCATACATCATCCATCCGCCCTTGCCGGCGAACGAGACAAGAGAAAAGAAAAGAAAAAAACCATAAGAAATTTATAGGAGGAAGAAACGATGGTATTTAAACCTCTTATTGTTATTTCGCTGGGTAACAGTGGTATCTTTGCTCGCAAAGGATTTGCATAACAACATAAAACAAGCGATGGGACAGAGAGGAGACGAAAACAAGAACTGCAGCTGCATGGGCGAGAAGGGGCAGATAGATAGATATACCTATACCAGACAGAACCGGGTTTAGGCCGCATTGGCATAAACGAGGTTGCTTGTATGTATGTCATGTCCACCCCCTCCCGTTCCCTTGCATCCAATTACCCTTCCTCCATTTGCAAACGAAGTACGGTCAAAAGAGGAGAATAAAAAATATATATCCAGGGTTAACCAAAAGAAAGACTAAACCCTCCTCCCGCGCTCCTCCTATGTATATAGTGACCAGAGGCACCGTTTATACTGCTAGCAGTTAAATAGGCGTCCTCGGTAATCGTCTCCCACCACATCTTCCAAACCACGAATTATATATACATACATACATGTAGGTATATATACGTCCTGCTAAACCACCCACCTCATCCCATACACCGACAATCACAAAACCAAAATCACTACGCAATCTCCGCATTCGCAGCCCCAGTCTCACGCGCAGCAGCCCTCTTCCTATTCTCCGCATCTGACGCAAAGTCCAAGTGATACAGCTCGGGGCACACCGCATTCTTGCGGAAAAGGATATACCTGCGGATCCACCATGGTAGCACGGTAAAGAGTTGGTATTTCGCGTGCGTACGCGTCGGGACGGCGAAGACGTAATCGAGCTCTTCCAGCGTCCGCTGCTTGGTCTCGGGCATAAACAGGAAGATCAGGATCAGGGCTACGATGTTCATGCCGGCATAGAAACCGAAGGCGCCTTGTGGCTTGAATGCGCGCAGCAGGCGGCGGAATGTAAGGGCGAGGACGGCAGCTGTTGTTCATGGTTTCTCACTGTTAGCCTTTATGAGTTCAATGGGGCTTTGCTTGTTTGGCTCTGATTTCTTACCCCAAAAGTTGTTCGTGGCAACAGCCCAGCTCATTCCCATCTCACGATGGGAGAGAGGGAATACTTCTGCAGAGTATGTGAAAGGTACGGGACCTTCTCCCGGCGAATAAAAGGCACAGAAGAGGTAAATGAAGAAAGCGATGAGGCCTATATGAGCATTATTTTCCTCGGGGATGTAGAAACACATTCCAGCTGCTAATAGGGTCCAGAACATCTGTGGGAAGGTGAAGAGTAGCAAGCCACGCCGTCCAAAGGTGTCGATGGTCCAAACCGCCGGCCAAGCAAAGGTGAAGTTGACGACGCCAAATCCGAATGAGGCCAGAAGCGCGGAGATGTTACTGGCACCGGCTTGGATAAATATCGTCGTCGAATAGAAGGAGATGATGTTGACTATGGTTGAGTAGTTCAAGGATTAGCGCTTGCAAGGAAACGGCGTAATGTAGACAGGGAACCAGGACAAAGGTTGGCTACGAAAATGGGGATGGGAAAATTGGGGGTTCCCATATTATTTGCACTTCACTGCCAATGTAACTTACTTCCGCACATCTGCTGGGCAATCATCACAATTCCTGGAGCAGACAAGCCAAGTTAGCAAAACGTAGCTACAAGCGCCACAACATATGAAACAGCACAGGATGAAGGTCAACAGTGGTTGTGTACCAGAAGCTTGTGTCGCACGGCGAATACGCGGGATGGTAAATAGTTCAATGAATCGAGTAACGAAATTGTCCGTTTTCGCAAGACCAGTTTCTTCAAGCATAACCGCTTCTTGGACAAGCTGGGCATGGATATAGTAAAGGTCTCTCGACGCCTGAAGTGGTGTGTTACGAAGACGAAGTAAAGACTGATACGCTTTCTTATAGTTCTTCTTTTTCAGAAGCCATCGCGGGGACTCCGGGCAGAAATAGATACCCATGACCAGCGGGACAGCTGGGATGAATGCCGATCCCAATTGCAAGCGCCAGGTAATATCGCCAGCGTTGACAACCGCAAGGTTGGCGCTGGTTCCCATTAAAATACCAAAGGCTGTCCAGACTTGCCAGGACATGACCAAGCCACCACGCACATTCGCCGGGGTATTCTCTGCGGAAAACACAGGGACGGTAACTTCTTTCAGGCCCATTCCAATCCCTAAGAGGACACGGCAAGCAGCGAGTTCGCCCCATTTTTGCGTCACAGCAGATCCAAGGGGGGCCAGTAAACTGAAGATAGCTGCGATGAAGATGGTTCCTCGACGACCCATCAGGTCATTGATAGGGTCGCTTAACCAGCCAGCACTAGCGAAATTGACAAAACATGAAACGATAGAATTAGCCACTCTCAAACAAGCCTTCAGTGGGGGAATAGGGTAGAGTTGGCTTCTTACAAGATAGCAATGGAAATATACGGCACTGAATTGACAAATCCAACGATCCACGAGTTCCTGTCGCAAACTGCGGCATTTGCTGCGCTAAGCTCGCACCACTCGCCGCTATCTTGGATTCCAAACTCTAGAGGGAAGGAAACATTTGCGCCATTGGATCCTATCAAAACAGCTCTGTTAGAGGGAAGGAAATCACACTGCTGAGAAATATTAACGCAAGTTACATACCTGTTTGATCCCATCCTTGAATGGCCGCAGAGATAGAATTGAGAATGATGGTATAATAAAGTGGCCAAGGTAGCCTCCATCGGTGGAGGACTTCGTTCCTCAAAGGTTCCTTGTCTGCCTCATCCAGCTCCTCGAGGCTCTCGAAGTCGCGGGGGCTCTGTGCAACAAGTGCCCCCTTCTTCAAATATGGAAGGATATCCATAAGGTCATTCTCCATCGCGAAATTCTCGACATCCTCAAGTAGCTTATCTTTGGGAATGTCGGACAGAGGATTTTTAATTCTGATAAGGATAAATTGTGTGAGCACGACACGCAAGAAAAGCGGAATTAATCTTGACACTCGCAAATGCATCAGTCAGTATACTCACTCTCCCTCGACATTCTCGGTCATAGCAGCAATGCTTTTTTTGCGGACATGCGGGTCATCGAAGACCGACACGCGCCTTTCACCCGCGCCAACGGTCCTAAACACCGCAGACAAAACAATGGTCAGCAATGAGAAAAAGCCAGCCAAGGGTTCTGTAACGTTGGGGCAACATACACTACATCACCTTCCTTCGACATGGTTGCGAATGATAGAAAGTAGAATCACAAAGGCAGCTAGCTAGTATAAGGAGCTATGCACCTTTGAGCGTGCAAGTCGGTATGAAAACGAGAACGGCGATGATGGTTTGAGGGGCGCATCTTGGGTATAAATATAGACACAGCCGAAATTATCGAAATTATTCCCAATGCGACGGGGCAGATCAGCGCCCTCCATCCCCCTAGCTGTACGACGCTTTGCGGCTTCTCTCATAATTCCGTTCCCGGCGACGGAATCGTATCAGCGTTTTAGAGGTCAGAGTCCCAATGCAGCAGCACGGGCAACAAGGGCACTTGTAACTCTGTATGCAAAATAAACCTAGGAAGTATTTCCGTTTCTGTTTTTCGTCCAGGGTACTCTGTATTGTTGCATCGAACGGCTGCTTTGGTTTCTTTCGAGAGCTGTTGACGTTTCTAAATACCGTTTGCGCTCCGAGTAAGTTAACCAGAACTACCGAGATAGCCTGCCCGCTCCCCCCCATAAAATGCCGCGCTAGGTTAGGCTGAGAGTCAAATCCTTGGGACATATTTTGGGGATAATCGCTAGGCCGAGTGTTTTTAACTAAAACCCCGCATCCATGATTCGTGAGGGAGAAACCAGCACGCACGGGTTCAGCCTGGGGTTGAAAGATTTTCCCCGTCAGCAC
The DNA here is from genome assembly GCF_000003525.1 of Blastomyces dermatitidis ER-3. NCBI lineage: Eukaryota > Fungi > Ascomycota > Eurotiomycetes > Onygenales > Ajellomycetaceae > Blastomyces > Blastomyces dermatitidis. The sequence goes on from NW_025544775.1 coordinate 5,969,504, forward strand.
GGGTAGGATTGACAAGCCTGTCTTGAATAATACGTTGAGTGTGTTCCCAAGATGAAAATAGTAAATGTAGTTTCTTTAGATACTCTATACTCTCTCCAAAGAATGAGAATGACAAATGTATGTATATTGTAACTATGTACGGAGTATGTGCTTTTGGATGCCGTCAAATCAAGGCTTTCTCCTGGTGGGGCTCTTGTGGCCACCAAGGAAACGGGCTTGGTCCGCTATTTTAGCTCTTATAAGAGAGGGTATCATCCATTTTTCTCCAGCCAAGCTTTGGATCATCACAACGAGGCCAATTAACCCGATCCGCCTCTTTCATGCCCTCTGTTTGTGGGCTGATCGAGGCGAATCCCAGGGCTCCTCCTCCCCAACCGAGCGTTAAATTCTATCTCGGGGTCGAAGGCATGCTACTCCTACCTCGAAGGAGACCTCAGCTGTTAATATTGAGCTGTCCGGACTGTGCAGCTCCGCTTGGCTGGAGTGCATTTTACAATTACGGACTCTTCGTCGCTGACTTGCTCCTCCCGTCGGCAAGGATTCCCTCTCTTGATGAGGTCCAGAGCCCAAGCGACAGGTGAAGGGGTGAAGATACTGTCCCCACCACGCCCTTGGCCCGCTCACTAAATAAAACATTAGGAAGAAACATCCCTCGTTCTCTGACAATTGCACACGCAAGAGGCTACTGATAATATCTACTGGAATCTACAAAATGGAAGCCCTCGGTTCACACATTACTATCATTAGGGCGACAGCAGGTGAAAACAATGTGAGCAAAAGAGGTTAAAATAAGAGATTGCAGACGGCCAATAATCTAGCACCTTCACACCTCAAAAGGCTCAAATGCCTCGCGCCACCACCCGCCCCATCCCACACAGGCGCCGGCTTGGGGCCTTGGGGGGGGGGAGGCTTGGAAAGGATGGCTGCATGAGGAAAAGAAGGGATGGATCGTTTCGAACACTTGCTTGGATCAAGCCCACCAGACTAACTTAGTGTCCAAGGTCAAGCCTTACGAAGGCGTTTCCGTGGCTTTCCACTGGCATCAGCCAGACACTTGGCGTACGCCATTTTCTTTGAGCACAGGTGAACATGAGCTCAGGCTGTTTATAAGAAACAAATAAATAGTAGATTGTTTAGATGCTAGTTGCCGGTTCGATACGATTCAGCAGACATGTGGACGTACGGAGAGGAGTATTAGCTTGCAAGTTCATGGAACAGGACATTTAGCCAGCCTCAAAAGGGAGCTTACATCTGAAATCTCCCAGACCAAACCAAACGGACCAGTCCTTTCCTTTCTTACAAAGTCGCCGAAGATAGGCATATTTCAGCAGCAAAGCGCGTGCGTCATAAGAGTCATTCGTGACTATCCACTGGCAGGACGATTGATCACCAGTCAGAATTAACATGGGTTAAACGGAGAACCCCCTGCTAGTCGTCGAGGTGTTTGCACTGCACAGGCTCGTTTCGACAGGGTCCAAAGGCTGCATTTGGTGAATCTTACGGCTGCGGTGTACGAGGAGTCAACTGGAGTCATTTCTTTTATATTCCATGTAATATTAGGCGAGCTGCGAAAAATTTCCTAAAAAAAAAAAAAAAGAAAAGAAAAGCCCCTGTTAAAATCCCGCATTTTTGATTTTGAGAGCAAAAAAATGTGGAGATGTCGATATCCATTGCTTTTTTCCTCTGTGCAGTGCTGCTGGCAAGGTGGGAGTTCACTGGCCATTGAAATTAGAAACGCCCGGGTCCCCGTGGGGCAAGCTGAATGCTGAACAGTGTTCTGCTAGACTCAGTAAGTGTTCGCGTGCGAAAGCATGGGGGAGACAGGCCGTATTTCTTCCACAGCTAACAAAGATTAACAATAGCAAAAGTCATATGCAATACTCCTGGTTAACCTCCAGTTATCAAAAACCGAGACCCACGCAGTTGAATAAGGGGGGCACACTTTTGATAAGTTAATGATGATGAGAGAAAGTCCCTCGCCCCCAATTCAACTATTCGCAGCTCAAAAAACCCAGCAGTCGATCAGGATCGATCATCAAATGAGATGTTGGTATCGATAGGAAACAGGAAAAAGAAAAAGAAACTCTCTAGTTTTTCTCCACATTCTCCACACATGGGTCCATGTTCCCGTTTTTTAATGAAACGATCAGAGTTATTCAACTGTGTGTTGTGAGCTCTCTGTACCCAACACATTGCCTTCTAGCGATATTCTAGAGAGAAGAAGATGCAATATCCATAGCTGCATCCATGCATGATGCGCATGGGATTTTCTCTGCATATCTTTGAGACGGAACATCCCTGATGTCATCAGGGATGAGGGCTCGGAGGGCGGATTCGATCTGTTCCTGTCAGATCTCACGATTCACGAACAGGGTAACTTACTGGACCCTATATATTTAAAGCGCACAGCTCGAGAGCGCCTGGCAAGTTACAATGCAGATATGTCCAGGATGGAGGTCAGAAACTGACTGACTGGTGGTTAAAATTGGGCTATTATTCCCGCACATTGGACATGGAACAACCCAGTGGGCGAGGTCTACAATTGACGAAACTTTTGAGATAATTATTTTCAAAGCCAATAAGAAGGGAACGAAGGGAGGAATCCATCCCTCTTCTGCTCCAGCCAGCTGTCCAGGTGTTCCCTTCTCATTTCCTATTTCAACAAACCTAAAAATATATCTTGGCTAGAAAAAAATGCCTCAGATTTACTTAGTCACGACATTATCTACGAAATGCCATAGCCTACCTGTTTTCTTATGCCTCATGAAATCAGAAACTAGTAGGGTGAGTAGTTGCGCTTGAATCACGTACGGTATTTGTTCACGGACAACAGCATTTAAAGGCGGATTCCTACCTACTAGTAGTACTTCCTGGGTCATTTTTTAAAAATATATAAATATAAATAAAATAAATTTTATTACATTTGCCTGTTTAACCTTCTCTATTCTTTGGTAACAACACCCTGTTTCCAAATTAAGACATGGAAGGTTTTCTGTGTTTTATGAATCAATGAGAATCACACAATCTCTCACACACACACACACACTCTCTCTCTCTTTGTGTGTGTGCCTCTCCACATTCAACCCCTTAAATTCCCCGCGAATTCAGTATGTAATCGTTTTTGGCCCACTTTAATCGTTAGACCTTTTATCCAGGGGAGTTTAAAAGTTTACATAGATATATTTGACTCAGGGATTCTTGCAGAACAAAGTTTTCTAGAAGGTTTTTCCGGTGCCCCCTAAGTTGGGGTTAAAATCAAAACATCCCATGGGTGGATTGGATGTGAATGGAATATGAGAGGCTAATTTGGTTGTGGACCATTCTTGGCCGGTTGCATCTAAAGATTGATTGACTGAAAACCATTTTCGTTTTCAGGCGAGATGAGCCTGTGATAGTTATCGTTTCAAATCGTGTAGGCCTCTGATGTACTCTTCAAAATCAAATCATGCTAAAGGAGGTGAATAATTCTGTCTAGCCGTAGTATCCATGTATTCAAATCGGTCCTGCGGGGCAGGGTTCTCTCTCTTCTTTGGCGTTTGCGTATCGGCTTCATAGAGACTGATATCGGGGCGTTGTCTTGCAATATCGGGGCCCCTGTTTTTCTTTGTCTCATGGAGAAGCGGACTGTCTCAAGGGACCATTCCCTGGTTTGTTGAGGTGCCAAATGCCCGCCTTTTGGTTTTTGAAGAATTCAAACCAGATGTTTCGTTGCCGAATAACAACTGGTGGGGATGGGATGGGGTCTTGCAGCACGAGTACCGGTAAAGGACGTCCACGTCAAGAGAAAAATTGATGAGGTTGCTCAAGCGCAACGCAAGCTTGGTTGTTGCAAGAGAAGAGGCGCTTATTAGATCCACCAGAGCAGCCACAAATGTGCTTACTCATCACATAACCCGCCAATCACAGTCCATGAGGCTGATCCTCTGTCCCACGATTGCCAGGACAACCACGCTTGTTTACTCGTGGCCGCGATGTCGTCGATGTCTTGATTCATCGTCGCCAGATCAAGCTCCATCGAGTCTCCAATTAGTTAGCGGAACTGCGGTGTATCGTATTCCGGACGAGAGATCGCGAAGAGCTCTCTTCCAACGGAAGTTCCTGGAATTTTTTTTTTCTTTTTTTTTTTTTTTTTTCTTTTTTTCCTCTCATCCCTACATCGCTTTGTTTACACAAAGAGTTAACGGCCGCCCATTGTCTTCTCCTATATCTAAGACGACCGCATTTTCTTTCAACAGGACAAAGCCCCGTTGCTTGATAACTGCGACCAACGTACCAACCCAACCTCCTAAATGGAGACCCTCCTGGCCCACTCCTTCGACTACCTGTCATCCTACGATCAGGGCAAAATTCGCAAAGGACTCAGACAAGTCGAAGGGCTACTGGCGCAAATATGTCTGTCGCGATCCAAAGTCACCACCACCGCTATCGACAAGCGCCGCTCAGAAGTGCCATTGGGCGCAAATCCAACACCTGCGAAGCCCCTAAGTGAATTGAGTGAAGACCCTGCTTTCAGAGAATTCTTCAAGTTACAAGAGGGCTTCCAATGGAATGGTAAGCGACAAAGAACCCTTAGGCCCCAATTATCAATCGCGAGGAATGGAAATGAAACAGAGTTGCTAACATGCGACAAACAACTTCCCAGTCGCCATGCGTTTAATATCGTGTCTTGAACATCTCCTCGGCCGCGGCAGCAATGGCACAAACGACCTCCTCATCATCTCAACCCTAGATCTAATCCAAGGCACCCTCCTCCTCCACCCACCCTCCCGCTCCCTCTTCGCCCGCGAGATATACATGAACCTCCTCCTCGACCTCCTCGAACCCGCCAACTGCCCCGCCATCCAATCCTCCACCCTCCTCACTCTTGTAACAGCCCTCCTCGATAACCCAGCCAACACCCGCACTTTCGAACTCCTCGACGGCCTCCTCACCGTAACCTCCCTGTTCAAAATGCGCACCACCTCGCGTGAGGTAAAACTCAAACTTGTCGAGTTCCTGTATTTCTACCTCATGCCTGAGACGCCGTCGCTGGCCTCTGCGAATTCCACGAGTGCGCCGAATACGGCTATCCTCGGCCTCCATCGCAGCCCAAGTAAGCTTGCTGGTGCGTTTTCGCGGAGCTTGCATGGGCCCGGTGACGGTGGGAGGGATGCACGTGGAGGAGACACGAAGACGACAGAGGAAAAGCAGGCGTTGTTGGGAAGGTATCTGAGTAATGTGGAGGATTTGGTTGAGGATTTAAAGGAGACGGCTCCGTTTGGAGGCACGGTTTATTAGCTCCTTTCTTTTTCTTTTTTTTTTTTTTTTTTTTTTTTTTTTTTTTTTTTTTTGTATCTCCTCCATGTTTGCGAATGATATGTAATGGATGCGCTGATGTCCCTTTGCCCTGTGTTTCCCCGATTACCATATTTTCGCGTGTGGGCTTTCTAGAATCGTTTCTTTTCCTTTTGATTTTGCTGAATTCTTGTATTCTTCCTGCTTTGCCGTAGCGTTACCTGCTTGTTCGCATGGCGTTCGTGGCGACTCCTATCTCTCTTAATTCTCTTTCCGTGTATTACTCTCAACAGCAGATTCGACACAATCCTTCGACTACATGTATTACTATTCTTATCATACCCTCACCCTTTGCTATCCTGTCACTCTCTCGTGTCTGTTTCCTTTCCGTTCAGGCCACCCATACTTAATTTATCCCTTTCGACTTTGAGTGTGAGGGTGAACTTTGCTTCTTGTTTACCTGGTATTGTTAGTACACTTTGCGCTAGACACCCCATTAACAGTCTTTGTTTGTCCTCCCACTATATGGATATGTATATACGTATTTTTATGTACACATATATATATAAAAGATCTACTTGGGTATGACACCGTGGGATTTTAAAGCCGTGGTTGATATTATTTTTGTCGCAAGCAAGCTACTGCTACTCGGTCATCAAGTGGGCATCGAGATGCTCGCGGCAGAACAAGTTCTTATGCGACGCCACAGATCTGCGGGAATGACTGTTTCCCCCCTCCCCGCGGGATGAATCGCGCAGTGATAATGTGGGGTTCATGTAGCACATGGCTGGTAGTATCATATTGGCCTCTCAAGCTGGTGTGGTGCAATGCATTGAAAATGAGGAGTTAGCGGTAGTGTATATGTGGGTTAGGAAGTGAGATGAGTTATGACTCGAAGCCACAAATCCTCTGCATGAGGATAAGTCGGTATACGAGCTTTCCCTATTAACGTTACGTTACGAACAACTTAAAAGAGGAAGGAGATTTATAACAGTTAAATAGCTTGATTACTCCATACTTATTCCATTTATTCTTCTTACTCCCCGTAACTAAAAACTGCTTAAAGGCAAGACAGTTCTTACCGACAATACACAGAAGTTGGTCCCTATTCGACATCCCCGTCAGTATAACACAACTTTACAATCCAGAACCAGGCAATGACCAATACTTCGATTTCCATACCCCCGATAGCTACGGCTGCGAAAGGGAAACAGATTCAGTATATGGATACGATCGATGCGTATGATCGGTGGGCTGAGGTGAGAACCCCCCCTTTTTCTTTCTATTCATCGGACTATGTTTCTCTGTTCTAGCTTCGTGCATTCCAGCTTTATCGTTAGCATATGGGGAATGGGATAAAACTTGCATAGCAGGCAGGGCTTTTCGTGTCCAGCGAGATTTCGAAGGCCAGGCAAAAGAAAACATACACACAAAAAATAAAAAAAGAAGAAAAAAAGTCTATTCGTTCTTTCGCTATGCATATTTATAGATCCTCTATAGTTTTTACAGTACATATCCCAGCCCGAACAAATGGAAAAGGCACAATTAATATACACAATACATTGAAGCAGACACATAAAACACATAGCTTTCTAATCCCCTCTCCCCCTGAAACACACAAAGGGATCAAGGCAAGAAGAAAGGTCTACGACACAGATGGAAACTTCCTCCAAGCCCTAGACACGCTCGAGATGCAATCACTCCTCCCGAGATTCCATTCGCTGCTCGAAACAAATAAGAACGGGAATAATGATGACGTTGGACCCAAACTCATCGATCTTGGCTGTGGCACGGGTCGGAACACCGTCCCGCTCACCCGGACCGCCAGAGCCACGGCCATGATCGTGGGGTTGGAACCGTCGAGCAAGATGCTTCAGACTGCTCGGGACAGGGTATCCAAATTTCTTGGAACCAAGAGTACGGAGAGCTTCGCATCCACAGCGGTAGAAGCAACCGAGGAACAAGGTGTACAGTCGATATAATGAAGAGCGTGTGAGTTTCCATCTTTATAACTTGCTTGACTTGGACGCTACAGGAGCTGGAGGAGGAGGGGTGTTGTCAGCCGCCATCGGGAATGCGGGCGGCGTCATATCAACTCTTGTGATGGAACATGTACCGCTGGACCAATTCTTCGGTGCCGCAGCTGGAATGCTGAAGAGAGGTGGCGTGCTGCTGGTGACAAATATGCATTCGGAAATGGGGTCGATTAGTCAGGCAGGATTTGTGGACCCGAACACTGGGGTTAAGATTCGCCCGACGAGCTATACACATACAGTTGAGGAGATGGTTGAGGCTGCAGAGAAGGTTGGATTTGAGGTTTTGGGTGACATTAAGGAGGTGAGAATTGATGAGGACTTGGCGGGGAAGTTGGGTAAGAGGGCGAGGAAGTGGATAGGGGTGTTGGTGTGGTATGGGGGAAATTTTAGGAAGAAGTGAATAGCTATGTATGTAGTTTTGTGGTGAACAAGAGAGTTGGATTGTAGAAGAGTGTTAAGGGAAGGAGGGCGAATATAACTAGTATGATACTTTTCATGCGTGCTTAAAGAGTTGAGGGGCAATAGCGGTTGGAAGTTGCCAATATTCTCCTATTGATATCGTAGTGACATCATCGGGTATAGGTAAGAGATGTCAGTCCAACACAAACAATGGAACTAAACGTGATTGGCGACGATGCTCTAAAAATATGCATCCAATAGCCGTTGTCGATGTTGTACAAGATTGGTATGCCTTCTGAGGTATCGTCCAAGCGGGTTCTGTTTCCAATTCAGGTGATCGTCCAGTAATAAATGAGTATAGGCGAATACGCTGGCATCGAATAGACCGGGATCCTGTCTTCCAAAAAAGTAGGCATCCTCTCCTAGTAAAGAAGACAGCGCTTGGAATGCGCTTTTGGCTTCCGCCTCGAGATCGTCCACGTCTATGAAGGAAGATGATTTGAGGAGTTCGTTTCGGGCAGCTTGCTGAAGCTGGTGGGCTAATACAGCGCGAACGAGAGGATTTGATGTCGATGGATCTACATATAGCTTTCGTCCCATGTTGTTAAAGTTTTGGCTGTCTACGTAGAATGTATACAACTGTTTGGGGCTCTGATTAACTCCTAGTTCTCCGAACAGCATTCAGAAACTATCGAAGACTAGAATTGACGTACCCACGCATTTCGTATCCTATGATCTAGAAGAGACGAATACACATCAAATCGCATGGTTAACTGTTGTTCCTCCTCAACATGGGATTGCTCGATAGCCCACTTTTGGAGCTTATTTGAAGGGATTGGCGCCATAGGTTCCCCTGGAGCCGCGACGGAACCAGACCCGGGTAGAAGGAAGGGAAGCGCGCCGGTTGGGGAGGCATGATTATTGGAGGAAACAATCTCAAAAGGAATCCTGACAAATTTGAGATATGCCTGTAAAGTGTTCCGGATTATAATGTCAGCTACATACATGAAGAGGGTGAAGGTTCAACACCACGGGATTCGACAGAGCTGGACTAACCTGCCACTTCAGACACTGCGGGTTAAATGATGGAGTCCCCTTTTCCGCCCCTCTGGCTGTAGTAAATATATACAGAGTATGCTTGCCCGCGTGGCTTGCGATACGTCGTGGTAGCTCATGCGCCGGGTAGGTTTTCCAAGGAAATTTGTCAAAGATATGTTTTATCGGGACAGGGATGGAGGGAAATCGGGTTGAAGAATGCGGCGAGGTTTGGGCCTGGTGGCCAGTCGCGAGATGCTCATCCTCTGGCATGATCCGAATGGCATCCAAAACAGGCCAATTGAGCCCTGTACTTTGTTGCGTAGTTCTGGGGACGATAACTATCAATGACTGCGCCGCAGTCCTTCGTCTTGATAGTTTTTGCGTATAATAAACCTTAGCAGCAGTCAAACCGCTTACATCATCTGCCAAGCAGTAGAGACAAAGTTTGGAAATGTCGCCATGCGAATTTCAGCCGACTTCGAGCCGGACTAACCGCATCGGGAATCCGGAATCTTACAGGGCTGATACGGTGTAATGTATCCCATCCCATCCCTCCCATCCCATCCCATGCCATTTGTAGGCATTCCATCTCATGCTCACTACCGTCTGAAGACCTTACATCAAGCATTGTGATTGACAGCTCTTTCTCGTTCGTTCCCCTGAAGCTAAGCTACAGTCCAGTCTAGTCGAGTCTACTTCACTACACGCTCACTTTATTCCGGCACTCAACCTCGATCTGCCTTGTAGAACTACCTGATCTCAATCTTCCTCTCGCTCTTCCATCTCCTCCAGACCGACGACTTTCCTCTTGTCTCCAGTTGCTTTTTCCCTTTCCTATCTAATTACTACTAGCTGGTGTACCGCATGGGGCCCTTTAAATTCGACCGGGGGATTGTGTTGCAGCTAGTAATATCTGTCCCGTCAAAGATAGCGGTCTCACTGTTGTGGTATCATTCCTCCAAATTGCCTCCAACGTTCTGACGAAAAGGGTGGAATAAAATATAAAAAAAAGCAAATATAGCCCTTGCTTCCAAATTCGCCTGCACAGCTAGCGGGGTTGGGGCGGGGCTGGGCCTAAAACATTTGTTGTTTCGCTCTTCCAAAGCTTCGCACATTCTTGTCGGGGATCATCTCATTGCTCTGGAAACAGCGTTGGATAGACCAAAGCTTGGATCTTGAAGAAACTTGTCTCCCGAGTGCCAACCGTATTTATGCCACTAGACGAACAGGGAGCTAAGTGGTCGTGGTAAGTTGCTTTATCTTCCACTGCTTGGATCATCGATTTACATTGCCGTTTAATTTAAAGGTCAATTTGCTGACTCGACTGACTGGTAGTGAGCCATGCGTCCGCGGCCACCGATCATCAAAATGTCAACATTTCGACCGCCTCATGATGAAAGTGCCCAAGGCTGGGCGTCCACTTGCAAAATGCCCGCATCCTAAAGGCACATGTAGTTGCCAGAAGTTATATGCATTCATGGTCAGAATTCCAAAGGGTAAGGCTCAAGCGCGGTAATCGGGTTTACAATGGCAGTGATGGTCCTAATTTTTTTTGTCCATGGACAGGCTCAACATGTTTATGCCGGCCTCTTTATCAAGTTCCCATGATGGTGACGGAGGCTGGACCATCTGCACAGCCGACCCCTGGCGCTCCTGCCCAAATTCCTCCCACGACATCAGGTCGAAATCGTATTCAAAAACGCGCAAGACGTCAGAGTAGTCTCCAGAAAGCCCCAGAGTTAGTCACAAAGAGTTCAAACGGAACCGATGTCCCGTCGCCTGGGTACAAAGCAGAGGATCAAGGGCCAAGCCCAATTGTATCGAATATACAATCCCCATACAACGAGCGGTGTTTGGAGTCTATCCCTCCTCCAGCTGCATTTCCCCAACATCAGAATCCAAACAGTGGCTTAAACGGCCAGGAGACTTATCCAACCCTCCAATCTTTGCCTCATAAGGGTAGAATAGAGGTTCAGCCCGCCATCAGCGGTGGGTGCAGTGGCTCCCAACCAACGAGTGAACCGTCTACCAAGCCGCCCAAAGTATCCTGTTGTACTAAAAACTCGAAGGCATGGAAATATAATGATGCTACTCCTCAACTCAAGCGAGAAGACGTCACACCTTCCGAACGACCAACCAACCAGAACTCCGTTCACTTCGTACCTCAGTATCCAACTACCGAGCAACAGTCATTCCCAACGATAGAGGTAGAAAAACGTGACCACGATCAAAATAATACCTCACCTCATTTACCGCATACTAATCCGTTTGCCAACTCCCAATTGCACGAGGCCTCTTCCGCCCCTGTGACGGGCTATTCGTCGCCGAATCCCATGAGCCCCTACGATTCATTAACCCATCCCATGGGTGGATTTCCTTCTTCGGGAATGCACCCTTTTGAATTTCAAACAAACCAAATTTCAAATGATTCTCAGCCACATAACTGTGATTGCGGAGATGACTGTCAGTGTTTGGGTTGCGCCTCCCATCCCTACAACAACACCACCCGACAACATATCCAGCAAATGGGTTACATGATAACATCCGGAGAAGCTGATCGGAGTCCTGAACCAAATAATTCTCCAACGCTCAACAGCCACGTGGCGCATGGAAGCCTAGGCTACAATAATGATTGGCCACCAAGTAGCCTCCCATTCCACAGTCCCGGCCAAATTCAATGGAACTTTCCACAATCTGGTCCTCCTTTTGACAATCCCGGATCTTCTGTTGTCGCTCCAGCTATCCACGACCCTAATCAGAACCAATTGTTGATGCAGCCCGCGGCGTATTACGAGTTAGAGTACTCTGTCGGTCTATTGGACCCTTGCACGAACATGACGGGAACCTGTCAATGTGGAGCCAACTGTAGTTGTGTCGGTTGCTTAACCCACAATGGCCATGATGGAATTCCACTCGAGCTTCCTCAAACCCAGGATAACCAAACAGAACAAGGACTTCCAATCATGGATGCCACAACCCCTATTTCCCCCATTTACAATCCTAGTCATTCTGACCAACCACCCGTCTACACGAACCACTACAATTTCGCACAGCCTCCTCAGAGCCCTGTACCTATAATGCCGCTTCCGGTATAGCCATTAAGCACAGTATTTCCCATCCGCACCTCTTGCTCATGATTCATCTTTCGTCCTCTCTACTCTTATCACAAACTCGAAACGATACGTCATTAACGATATCAAAGATACCCCACTTATCATGACAACTGGAGAGGCCTGTCATCTTGTTTCCGGCATTTCCCAGTATTTTGCTTATTTCCTACTACGCATTTTCTGGCCCCCTTCTTCCGATTCTGCTTTTACCTATATACGTAACAGGAGCGACAGGTATCGTTCTGGCGTGTATGCCCCTCATGGTAGAACACATATTTTTCGTAAGTTTCACATTTATCCCATAAGTTTCACATTTATCCCCTTTGTTCATTTGTTTATTTTTTGTAATTCTTCCCCCTTGCTCGGGACTACAATACCATACATACACACAGATACGATATATACCTTATGTACTATGAAGTTGTCTTGTCGGTGGCTCAGCATCATTTCAATCGGAGAAAGTATATGATTGGACCGGACATCTTCACTCTTCGGGATTCGTTTTGCAAATTCTTTAACAAGGCGAAAATGTTCATAAACCAATGTTGCAACTCTTTTGTTTGTTTATATATATATAGATAGATAGATAGATAGATATGGTTTTTGGGCCCTTAGAGCACCCCGCGCGGCAGGTCTTCGGTTAAAGCTGATCCTCCCTGCATCCTTGATAAACAAATTAAAAATAAATAAATAAATAAATAAAACCAAATGGACATGTGTTAACGAACGGGACATCGTACTATATTAAGCTCTACTGTAGATGTATTTGCTACGAAATTTTTGAAAAGGCTACAAGACTCTAGTTAAGGGTTAGAGAGCAATGTAACAATTAAAGATAGGAGGGATTAAAAGGGAGATTCTTGCTTTATTGATTCTATTTTATATAGACAGCAAGCTCTGTGATGCAGCAGATTCGAACAACATCCCGAGCAAATTCTAGCAATCAGCAAATGTTTGTTATCTCTCGCATCGGATTCTCGCAAGCTGCAACACCTCGGTCGGCCCAAAAGAGAAAAGGGCCGCTAACAAGAGGTAAACTTAAGAGTAATAAGCTGCGGACGGGAAAGTCGATAACGCAAGAGAGGAATCAAACACGAGACAAGGACAGAAAACACTGGTGAAATTTCCAAAGCCCACACCATAGATGTGGTCTGATGTGTAAAAAGAAAGTACCTTTAGAGTACTTGAAGTGGTTGTGGTAGTATAGTTTTAACGTAAATTAGTGGAGGTATATTATTACATTTCCCTCGCGCCCGGCTCTCTTTTATACATTTGGGCTCTGTCTGTTCCATGGCGCAACTTTTGTCTTTCCCGCTTCTAGGAACACTTCTCCCCCCTCAATTCTTCACCCTTTACGATCTCGATTGGCGGAAGGCATTTGTGTTATAGAGGGGTTGGTCGCCCCGTCGGAATGATGCTGTGTAGATGTATGTAGTTAGCACGGGTGCTTCTCACATTTGTTCTAATGGGAGAGGGCGGTGAGCTGGCTGTATGGTCCCGGGTGCCGATTCGGATGAAACTATATTCATTCTATCACGCAGATGGGCCTTGATATGACAGCAGAACCCTTCCGTTGGTCATGTAAAACAGGCGTGTATATATAATCCGGGGGAATTGAATTTACCATCTGCTTCCTCCCAAGCCCGTCCCGCACCGAATCCTAGACCAACCCACGCTGGCCAGGCTCTCCGCTTGAATAAGAGGACTGAGAAAATGACACCGAATGAGAGACCGAGGGAGGAGCGGATGATCATGGAGGATATGGCGCGGTCCCACTATGATTTTTGATTCTATTGTGTTAGCGACTCGGTTCCGGGAGTTGGGTATGTAGTTTGTTCGTTCTGGATGAGGTCACATATATTGACGGGGGGTGAATGCGTTGTGGGTATTTTTGGGAACTAATATCCCGCCGTTATTGTATCTCTCTATCCGTACCTTATCGTTCAATAGCGCTTCGCTGAGCGGCTTGGTTGATCGGGGTACTACGGAGCCGGTTTCTTTGGAGTCCGTCATGTTTTCTAAGCCTTTTGTTAGTCAATTGCTCGCATTCAATTCGGAAGTTAAATTGGACTTACTGGTACGTATCTAGGAATCAATTGGGCGACAGGCGCAGTGGATGGGCTAACGGCCTGGTAATAGTTATATCGGAAGTTTACATCTGTTTGTTTCTTTTCCCGGAGGAAGGCCCGGATTAATTGCTTGGCGATGCGTCCGGAACGGAAAAATATGAGAGCGGCGTGGGCAGCAATAAAATAAAATCGGGTTTATGTAGAGGAAAAAGATGGTGAAGGTATTATTATTATACAACACAATCACAACCCTGAGAGGGGGATTATATTTTTTTGTTATGGCTCCGGTTCTGGAGGTGAGAGATTCCCGTCTCATGAATAAATTGAGCCATTTCTCCTTTGCGTTCAAATGCACCTGAAGTAAACCTAGCGCTAACATTGTTCCTTTGCTAGTCTCCGCCTTCCGCGCATCAGGCTCTTCTTGAGCTTGAGAAAGGCACCAGCGGCCCAGCAAGTCAGCTGCAGGAAGCTGCGCGCATAATTGGGGTGGATTTATCTTCTTCATATAGTCGTGAAAAGCTAGACATCAGAGTGGTTCCGGATGCGGAGAAGGAAAATCAGAAGCATTCCGCACCCAAGGAGGAATGGGTTCTTCGCTGGCTCATGAAGAAATTGAAGGGATCTTCACAACAACACGAACAGTTGCAGTCAAAGTACTATAGACTAGACACCAAAACGTGGATTCTTCTTCAACAACTTTTTGATCGTATACCCACGAAGCCTTTGGCGTTTGTTCTCAATGAGAACAAGTTTTTGCTAATATTGAAGGATGTGTTGGGTGCTATTTCGGATGCCTCGAACTCCTGCCCCGAGCGTCCTGCGTTACAGGAATCCTTACATTCTGAATCCAGTGTGACGGTACAAGAATCTCCTGTTTCGGGACCCTCGAAAAGGGGCCAAAAGCGGAAGAGGGCGGAGAATGGCTTGGATTCAGTGGTACCGGTTGGGGGCTTTGCGGGGTCATGGGTTGATACGTTTTGTACCGTTTTGGACTCTGTGAAGGCTCTTGTTTCGCTACCAGATCAGGTTTCCGGGGTTAGATCAACTGCCAATTCACAGCTGAAACTCGTCCTGAGAGGGGAGCCCCAGATAGCTGCCACGATTCTTGGACAGTCATTAGAATTGGCACGGAAAGTCGTAGAAGAGCGGGATAGGGGGTGTGTGGAGTTAGATGCGCAACTAATGCCCGCGTTGCCTTCTGTTTTGGAGATTTGGAGACTGAGTTCGGAACGGCTTGGTGACGCCACCAACTTGTCTAGCGATGTAAGTTGCCTGAAGTTTTTTTCTCCCTTCTTTGTGGGTATGCTGACTTACTCTCAGACACAGGATCCTTTTTCATCACATTGTCTATCGGAAGCACTACATCTACTTATGGCTCTGAGAGAAATTAGAACTGAATCGCCTGAGAAAACGAATGTGATACAAAACTTGGAACGCATTGTCGTTCTGCAATTCGTCCTTCCACTTCGCCAGTCATTCTTCTCCACCTACTCAACTGAAACCATAAATTCGAATCATAGTCCTGATTCCACCCAAATCAAGCGCGTACTTAAAGATATACATTCCCGCTGGAAGAAGTCTAACCACAGCTCGAATATCAAGTTGCTGCCCACGTTACTGGATATTGCTGTTCGATCTGTGCCTCGGGACACGTTCAGGAGACAAGTGTATGAAGCGCCCTGGCTAGAGACGCTTTTTGTGGCACTCTCAACTATCGCCGGCTGCCCACCAGTTGATGGCATGTCATGGAGCACACCTCATAGAGACATCCCGATTCTCGAGCGTCTCTTGCAAGTGATCCTCGAAAGGGAAGTAAGCCTTTCTATTAACACAGTCAGTCGATATGCGATACGATTTTCTGGGCTTGTGGAAAATGAGGCATACCAGGCTACCGAGTGGTCATTAATATCCAAAATTATACGGACGGGTGTTGATGTGTTCCTCCCCAACTCCGGAATTGATGGCACGGAAAACTTGCTCAGCAACCTTATCGGTCGAATCACATCTTTTTCGCTAGTTTCAAGCATTATGCCAAATGAGACCTATGGCGTCATTAAGAACGACGTTGTTATACCTTTGCTCAAAGGGTTTGCGGGTGCAAGGGCTATTGGTTCATTCCTCAATATCTGGTCCGATCAATTAACTTGGATTGAATCTACTCGTTTAGGCGGGGCAGATATACTCTACTTTTTTGTTTGGGAGGATGACGACCTTGCTGCTGCATTTAGACCTTTGATAACGGATCTATTCTCTGAGAATCAGACTAAAGATCGTCTGCAAACTATTTTAACACAGCACTCATTCGACGACGAAGCGAAGATCTCTGAGTACTATGCAGACATCGTATTGCTTGACGCTATCTTGAAACCACAATTACGAGAAGGCGACGCTATGTTAGAAGGCGAATCCTTGGCACAAGCCTTCGGTATAATATCCAACTTAATCTTGTCGAGATGGAAGCTAGACTGGGGATGGCGGCTATGGCGTCTTTCCCAGCGTTTTGTTAATCGGCTTTCCTCGTACACAGATGATAGTTCTATGGACCTTAGCAGAGCCCTGTTACCTAAAGCAGTTGACCTGTTGCAGAGCTTCCATAATCAGGGGTCCACCACCAATATATCTACGAATGATTGTCTTGAAGCATTCGAGGCTTTTAAACTTGTGGTACTGGTTGCAGGCAGGGCAGACAGCGCCAAACACAGCCAGTATTTGAATGAAATAATCCCGCGAATTGCACCCGCGTTTAATCAGGTTGTGAAATCTGCAGGACCAGCATGGGACGGTCGAGTGGACACTATGACCTCTCCCGAAGCTGTTTGTGTTGGTTATCTTGTTGTTTTACAGGCAACGCCGTTGGCTGTTTCCCGCCTAACATCCGAGAACCGAGCCCTGCTATTTAACGGCCTTCTCACGTCAGTTGAACGCTCCGAGCTTTATACTTCGACACCGCTTTCGAGGCAAGAGACAGTGGGTTCGAGCCTCGAAAGTCAGTTGGTCGAAATATGGCAGTCGATGACCTCTAACGAATGGCTACTTGAGACGCCTGCAGCGGTTTACGATCTTGTCAATACAATTTTGCATCATCTCAAAGAGAAGAACAGCCCCCGGCATCTCTCAATTGCGAGCCTCCTGAGCGTCCCAACTCGGTTGATCCCACGCCACCAGAGGGGAATGCTCTTGGATTTCCTCCAACAAACGATTGTTACAGGGCAATTAAGCTCTGGGCCATTGTGTACTGATATTCTAACCTTGATGACAAGGCTGGCAGATTTACCTAAGTCCTCAGCCCAGATTACCAGCGATTGGGAAGAACCATGGAAACTTTCAAATGCTATTTCCCTCTCAATGGGGGATTCGTCGTCGACAGTGCTCCCATTTCAACCATTCCGCCAACTCCACAAAGTAATCATAGATCGGGTGTTAGTCTCGTCCGATGCTCAACGACATCTGTATTTCCAGAAAACGTTTGACAAAGCATCCTCAATGGTACAAAAATACGATAACGCCAACTTCAATAACATGGAGTTTTCTATGCTTGTGTTATCTCTAGGAACACTTCGCACACATCATGAGCACTTAGGCGGTAACCTTAAAGTTGAAACTTTGAATGCGCTGCGCGAGAAAGTGTTAAACATTCTCATTTCTGATTTACGGTCTATCGAGAAAAACATGGAAAAGGACAGGGAAATGCTGGATGTGAACACGTTAACCGGCATTTTGAATGCTCTGGAAGATTTTGAAGACATGATGAAGACAAATAAAGAGGCGCAAAAGGCCATACGTAAAGTTGAGAAGCGATTGACTACGGTTAGCGATGATATCCACACCAAAAGACTTGCCAAACGCCGGCTCGTGTCGTCCCAGCAGCCTGGTAAAGACCTTGAGCATGTACTGATGCAGTCTCTTTCGTTATTCCCCATTGATCAGTTATATGGCGAGGAACAACAGATGCTTTTGCGAGACATCCGCCACAAATTGTCCGCTCTATCAGAGAAGAAGCTCGTCCGTCTTGTACGCCAAATTCGCGAGTCAGGCTTCGCAGGCCAAAATACTGCTCATCGACTTCTGCTTACAGGCGTTGCCATTTCTTGCTTTGAGCCCGTTGAGGACCCAGATACCCAAGCATCACAGGAGCTGTCTGCCCTCTTCACTGCGTTATTACAATGCCTTATCGAAACCACAGCAATTGAACCATTTTCTCTTGCAACAGAGTGCATAGAAATGCTCCTCCGTAACCGGTCGCGGTCCATCACACAATGGAACATCGACAACACCCTAGGCACAATTGCAATCGTGATATCTACCCAAGGCCCCAAAATAGCAGGGAAGTATGCAGGGGTTATTTACAGTCGCATCTGTCACCTTCTCGGCCTCGTTTTTGGCCAATACCGCCAAAAGCTCAGTGGAAGATTCCATCTTGTCCTACCAGTCATGCAACCCCTCCTTCGCCTCCTCTTCACTCTCAGTTCGAGACCGCAAAGATCATCTCGCTCCCAATTGACCCCGCCACCATGGGCAGACAGTCATAATGCCAGTTCCCTTCTCCACAAGCCGTCTCATGCAACCCAATTCACCCGCCTCCTAACTACCCTATGCGACCCAACGGTGTCCGCGGTACAACGGGTCCAGCGATCAGATAGCGGACTAACAGATAATACAAAAAAGGTAAAGAGTCTAGCGGGGCAGCATTTGCAGTATTTAGTTATGGAGTATGCCATTTGTCAGCTGCGAGGTCAACTGGCGCCGGAGATGAAGGCTGCGTTGATACCGGGCTTTTACTCTGTTTTGGACGCGATGTCGAAGGAGACGATGAGGGGTATGAATGCGGCGATGGACTCGTCGAGTCGGGCAGTGTTTAAGAGTTTATATGAAGATTACGTGAGGTTTGGGAAGTGGAATCATGGGTGATTTGGTTGGGTTGTGTGACATTATTGTGGGTATATGGTATATATATATGTAAACCTTTTATCTGGAATGAAACGAATTTCGAAACTTCATGTGCGTAAAATGCTTGGTGTATACAGCTGCTTCAATAATGAGACTAGACCAGATGGATCAATCCATTAGCTCGGGTTAACCACCTTGATATACACACATATATATATATATATATATATATGTATGATAGCACATTTTATCCGTCCAGCAACTACAGAGCAGCGACAGCATCTTGGCTAGTTACCCAGTTGACCTACTTGGTTGGGCCCAACATTATCCGGTAGTTAACTTAGCGCGAATTAACTCAGTTCCCACTTCCGTGGACTTTCTTCTCCATCTCAACCGCAAGAGTCAACTGTTTGTATTCCTCCAAAGAACTCGGATTCACTCAAAGCCTCGTTAACCCCGCCACCCTGGAAGATGGTGTAATCAGCAGTTACTCTGTATTGCCCTCAGAATGGCCGGTAGCTAGCCAAGAAAGATAAGCTAGGGTTCTCCATATTTATTAGACATTGGAGCTGCTGATAGGAAGGGGAGGTGATGCGATGTCGCAAGGAGTCGCCCTCCAACTTCGTGAGCTTCCCAGTAGCCTGTTCTCTATGGCCCATCGAGGGGCGAACGCATGCGACCGGGTTGTTGCACCCACCACAATAATAAAGCCAGTATCGGGAACCAACAACGGACGAGAGTTGGAAAACTTGGCCGGCTGTCCCTGTGATCGGTGATGGCGGTTCTTGGATACCCTCCACGGCGATGATCAAATCAGATACCGGGAAAAGAACCCTATCTCGATTACTCTGTGTAGATCCACCGTTGGGGGAACGGTTTCCAAAAGTTTGCGCAAGTAGCTCGACGACGACAGTGGACGGCGACGGGGGAAGATGACCGGGTCCACCAACATGATAACGAGCGATATTGATCGCGGACAAGTCCAGTCCTCTGCTAGTGTCATTGGGTAACAGTAAGCCATGTTTCTGCTTGACTTCCGGGATCTTGGTTCAACTGGGTTCTAACGGGAAGACAACTGACGTCTGTAGTGCAGATGTCATACTAGGAGCTGCCATCTTGGGCGGAGAATCTCTCCCGGGCAAGATCACATCGAGCGTGGGGAAAACCTCTCCTCCCCCGTATAAATACTTCCAGGGCAGCAGATGAATCTCTCACCTTGTCTCCCCCTCTCTTCATCTCTGCTATGTCATCGCCGTCTCAGACGAACTACAATCAATCAGCATAGACGACTTGATCCCGATCGACAGCTTCCTCCTTCTTGCAGCGTGTGCACTCCGCCCGGGGAACTGCGACCGCGGCCAGAGTATAGAGTATATATCTTGTCCATTCTGATACATTTCCTTGTTTGATATGTGCCTTCTTTCACCAACCTCGGATCAAATATGGATGTTCTATCAAATTCAAAAATTGCGCATTATGTCTCCAAGCTGGAGGTTAGATATGAGGCTGGCTTGTCTACCGGACAGCTCATGCTGGTGAACGATGATTTGAAACCAGGTACGTGAGCTTAGCTACTATTGCTCGACCAAGCAAGACGTCGGGACTCTACCGTTTTCTAATGACACTAACCCTTACTGACGCTCCCATGATGTAGTTAAACCGGAGCATCGACGATGGGGTCCTTGGAACTATGTTCGCTTCTGGATCGCGGACTCCTTCAATATCGTGGGTCAAAACAAACGCGAATCATTTTCATGAGAAATCTACTGTGAGAACTCGCAGAGTATGCTGAACCGATTTTCTAATCCCAGAACACATGGATGATCTCGTCCGCGATGATCGTCGAAGGTTTGTCGTGGTGGCAGTCCTGGATTTGCGTGTGGTTTGGATACTTCATTGCTGCTGTGTTTCTGTGCCTGAGTGCGCGAATCGGTGCAGTGTATCACATATCTTTCCCAGTGGGTATCAGGGCGTCGTTTGGGGTATGGGGCTCCATGTGGCCTGTCTTTAACCGGGCAGCCATGGCATGTATCTGGTATGGTGTGCAGTCGTGGATTGGAGGTATGTAATCCCATGTTTTAATGCGTAGAGGGCGTTGACATCCTAGATTTTTTGCCGGAGACTGATATAAATCCTCTATGCACGTCCTTGGATAAGGCCAATGTGTTACGCTGATGATTAGATCCATATGGTCTAGCTATAAGGACTTGCCAAATAGCATGCCAGCTAGTTCGGGAACAACCACGAGAGACTTCTTGAGCTTCTTTCTGTTTTCACTCTGCAGTCTTCCCGCCATCTGGTTCCCAGTGCATAAGATCCGCCATCTCTTCACCATCAAATCTTACTACGCGCCAATGGCTGGCATCGTTTTCCTTGCTTGGTCCGTCCACCGTGCAAGTGGACTCGGCCCTGTTGTTGACCAACAGCATACTGTCCAAGGCAGCAAATTGGCCTGGGCAGTGATAAAGGGAGTAATGTCTTCAATCGCCAACTTCGCTACGCTTATCGTCAACTCGCTCGACTTTTCAAGGGTTGCTAGGAAGCCAAAGGATGCCTTGTACTCTCAACTATTCACGATACCCATCAGTTTTGCAATCACATCATTCATCGGGATTATCGTGTCATCCTCGTCAGGTGTGATTTATGAAGAGCCTATTTGGAACCCACTTGATATTTTAGGTAGATTTCTCGACGGCGCGAGCAAAGGGGAAAGGTTTGGGGTCTTTATCATCTCCAGTGCCTTTGCTCTAGCACAGCTAGGAACAAATATTGCGGCCAACTCGATATCGGCGGGAACCGATATGACCGCCCTCTTCCCCCGGTTCCTCAGTATTCGCCGGGGCGGGTATATCTGCGCAACCGTTGGTTTCGCTATGTGTCCCGTACGTGTTTCCACCACACCATCCGCACTGCCTACCATTACTCCACTCCTTACTAACAAATATGCCCTTGTTCTACAGTGGCATCTCCTCTCCAGCTCGAACAGCTTTACCACATACCTTTCCGCCTACTCCGTCTTTCTTTCCTCCATTGCAGGCCCAATGATTTGCGACTACTATCTTGTTCGCAAGGGTTACATCGACGTAAAAGAACTCTACAGCGCCCGCAAGCGTAGTCCCTATTACTATGTCTTTGGCTTCTCCTGGCACGCTTACGCGTCCTACTTCTCCGGGATTCTCATCAACATCGTCGGCTTCGTCGGTGCTGTTGGCATCACAGTACCCGTTGGAGCCACCTATTTCTACAATCTAAATTTCTTCTGCGGCTTCTTCATTTCCTTTGCGATGTATTATATCCTCACGAGGATTTGGCCAATCCCAGCGACGAGCAAGACATGGAATGAGAGGGATATCGATGTCACGAATCTGTCTGTGGCGTATAACCAAGGAGAAGCGCTTAGTATTGATGAGGAGTCCCAGTCAAGATCTCCGTCGTCGCCTGTGGATGACGAT
Source organism: Blastomyces dermatitidis ER-3 (assembly GCF_000003525.1). Lineage (NCBI taxonomy): Eukaryota > Fungi > Ascomycota > Eurotiomycetes > Onygenales > Ajellomycetaceae > Blastomyces > Blastomyces dermatitidis. The sequence continues at coordinate 5,991,769 of NW_025544775.1, forward strand.
CTGGATATCGATGTGAAAAGTGGACGAGGCCGGGTTGATGTGAAAGGGTTTGGGGGGAATTTCTAATGAACGGGATAGAGGTGTGGGAACTATGAATAATGAGGTGTTTTCTTAAGTAATTCCACTTGGGGGATGGATACCTGCAGTTTTTTCTTCAGTTGTATTGTTTATTTCTTTCTGATTTTTTTTCCTCTTCTCTTTTATCTGCTCCTTTAATTTAATGTCGACAGCACCCCAGACAAATTGACCTATATAGACTAAACGTCTTTTTAAAATTGCATTGAATCTTCTTTGTTTTGAAGAACATTATGCTACCTCAGACTTACTTTGAAAAACTGATTGTTTAATAATAATACCTATATTGATCTCAAGATGCATACCTAGGTAAACTATATCACTCATGTAACTGTTCATTTCACCCGACTTACCATTCGATCACCACACCACCATCATATCCACCCCAGCAAACAACAATGTCACCCTACAACCCTTTACTCCATCATAGATGCTCTTCCAGCACCTCAAAGAGAACTCGCTCAAAGTGGCTAGTCAAGGATCTCCCTCAATCCTCCCAAACCGCTGGAATGCAGCTTGACTACACACCAATTCCATCTCGTAAACACATCCTCATAAATAACCCTCCACCATCCCAGGGCACGAGGAGTGAGACGGCAGCAGACTCGAATTTAAAGTCAAATTTGTGAGAGGAACAGAGAGATGCTGAAAATTGGCGTTGTAGATGTGACTGACATGTACATGTAGTGTACATGGACAGTACATCAGCTGTCCGCCCCCATCTCGCAATATTACGGGATTCATGCTTGATTCGTCGCGCTTCCGCACAGGATTCTGCACATCAACGTATGTACCTTGGTAGATATCAATGTCGAATTTGGCCTGAAGAAGCTTACCGATGGATAGAGTGGTGACTACTCCGTGCATGTGAAGGGATGCACTGTTCAAGGGAGCCGCTAGGATATGGGATCCTGGCTATCTGCGTTTCGGCACCACCTCTCCACCTTAAAATAATGAAGCAAAAGATGGTGGGTCCTCCATCTGCGGCTCAGCACCAGCTCTGGTATGGTAATGGTGAAGGGAGGATCCTCCTGCAACAGGCAGCGCTGCTGGACGGCTTTGCTGTGGCTGTGGGCGCAATTCGCCTGCGAGGCGAGTTAGAAGCGAGGTAAAACTTTTCGTGAAGCAGGGATTTCAACGTCGTCCGTCTAAGCGTTAGCGCACAGGGTGTGAGATTGCAGTTGTCAGGAAGTCATGTTGAGTTTGGGACGGTGAGTTCGTAGAGAGGTGCTAGGAGCTACTCCGTATAGTTAGTAGAGATCGGGGAGAAAATCGAGGCTGAGCTGGGAGTCGAGTTTCATGAATACTTCTATGGCATGAATAATGGTTGCCTATTTAATTCTGTTGTTGAATTCCAATGATATTCGCATCCGGATGGAGAGGGATTGGTTGATTGATTGACTGATATTGAAACCGGAGGAGCACAAGCTAACGCGTTATCTCCGGCCAAAGAGCCGCACTAGTTACTTTTCTCAACGCGCGCGCTGCCTAACAATCAATATGCTGGAGTGTTTCGACATGGAGAGCTCTCATAAGTTACTGAGATCATCGAATATCTGTTTGCCAATCTGTGAAATCTGTTAGTTTGTCGTTGTGCAATATTTATGAAGATGACTCACCATCGAATTGACTTGGCTGCCTTGAATTTCGACTGCACAGTATGCTTATTTGCATCACTCTCTACAAGCTCAACGGCTCTTGATCGGACATAAATACTTAAATGGCTAGACTAGGATTCAAAATCCACGTTTTCCAAATTAAGTGTGTGTGGCTTGACTTCTGGAGGTTTCATTCGCAGCCAGTTAGTTCATTTGCGGACGCCGACAATGCATCTGTGTGACCGTCACCAGGGTTGCCATGGCCTTTGTCCGCCTGGCAGTTTGAGCATCAGCATCATCATCTCTTCCATAGGTCTATCACCGCTCGTCGGCGTCCATATCCATACTAGTTTTCAACTCCTGTCGACTGGCAAAACTGGTTCTCCACGAGGTCCTGTTCAATCTCGACTCTGTAATCCGGTGGTCCGACGCTGATCGCGTTGACCTGGTCGACATAAAAAGCTGTTCAAGCGCCCTCGAAATATCCCCCTTTCCTTCCCCCCTTCCCTGGGATCCAACTCGATGTTGAACACTTTCAAATTCCGACAGGTTTGGAGGTCTCGTCGGATCGCTTATCACAACCCACTTTTACCCAATCCCGTTTGCCGGAAGCCTACTGCTAGCTTGACCCATCTACGAAGAACCCACACAAGCCAACCGATGCCGATGACTAAAAAGATGGCCACCGCCGCCCTTCCTCAAGCTCTGCAATCGATTACTGCTACGAAAATCACCGAGCTCAAAAAGCAGCGGGCTCTGTTCGAAACTCGCAAGGCGGAGCTCCTCAACGAAGCCAATCAACAGCCGGACCTGCGTGAGAAGGTAAGGATTCTGCTCGAAGGAGTAACGAAGATCCAAGGGTTTCCCAGTGATGGCTTGGATACAACGGACAAAGATGATGCAGGACTTGATTGGAACGACTCCCCCTGGGAACCGACATCTAGGAGTCGGTATCGGAACATTAGACGGTTCATATTCCAAAGTAAATATGACTCGTCGATATCGAGCGAGATGCTATCAACGTGGGAACTGGAGCTGAAGCGAGAGCTGGATCTGCGGAGCGTTAGACATGAACACGCTTTGTTCTTCAGTCAGCTAGTTACTGAGTGGCTCGCGAATCCAAACGACCCTGGTGCGGACGAGGGAATTGAAGGCTCGCTCGAACCTGTTGGGAGGGAGGAGATGCACGAGCAGCGGGCCCAATGGGAGGCATTGGTGTTTGAGCCGGCTCAAACGGACACCGCTGCTGTTGAATGTTACCTTGAACAGCTCTTCATGCAAACCAGACTATCCCAGCAGGCTCTCAAAGATCTGCGGAATTCAGTGAAGACTTTTTCGAAGGATATGCTTGCAGATCAGAAGGCCTTCACTCCGAGCACCCTAAAATGGGTTACGAATGGGGTAATTTCTAGTGATATCTTCTCCCCTGATAAGGTCAGCATTCTCAAAGGCTTTCTCGAAAATGAGGACGTCGCTCAAGAAGTTTCAGACGTATTGAACATGCGTCTTGCTCAACTCGATACGTGGAAATGGGGTAGCGAAGCTATCCCAATTGAGATGCGACGACAATTGAATGGCAAATACCGCGTGTACATGGATGAAGAAGTTCTTGATGCACTCTTCTTACAATACATTGGAGTAAAATGGGGGGTGGAGTTCAAGAGAATATTTGGAACGTTTTTTAATTCACATGCTTGGAAGCGGAATACACCCCCTATTCCCAAGCGCGATCTAGAGAGGCGGCAATACTTTCTCCACGAGGATCCCAAAGCAGAGGGCGGTCCTCAAGAGAATCTATATAAGACTAGAAGAGACACTTTCGAGGAATCTTACTTCATGAGCCAGCTCCCGTCTAATGAAATGCAGACGACTACGTATAATTCCGAAGAGAGCGACCTTGCTGCTTCTAGTTCACCCCTTGACCGAAAACATTCCTTGCTTCACCTCCTCATTACAGAAGCCCGCGTAGCCACTACGTTGCATGGGCAAGTAACAGTATTAAGGTCTGACTTCAAATGGTTTGGGCCGTCTCTCCCGCATTCAACTTTGCTTACTGTGATGAAGTTCTTCCATGTTCCTCAGGTCTGGCTCGATTTCTTTCAGAGATTTCTGGAAGCACCGCTGAAATTCGTGGAAGACGGGCCTGACGCTCCGGCCCGCATCAGAAGACGAGGTGTTCCAATGTCTCACGCTTTAAGCGACGTCCTTGGAGAGTCGCTGCTATTCTGCATGGATTACTCCGTTTCAAAATCCGCAGACGGCGCCTTCCTTTATCGCCTTCATGACGACTTCTGGTTCTGGGGCCCGGAGAAATTATGTGTTTGTGCTTGGACGGCCATGACTGAATTCAGCAAGGTCATGGGAATTGAGTTCAATGAGGAGAAAACAGGGACGGCCCGACTATTTGGAAAGAAGCCCCCATCTTTACGTCAGGAAACGAGCTCCTCTGAAAGCGAAGATGAGGACGGGGATCATGCTGATGACATGTCCATCTCTTCCTCGAGGTCGAGTATTGATTACGATGCCCTTCCTGTGGGTGATGTGCGCTGGGGATTTCTCAAGCTTGACGAGGAGGCCGGACGATTCATCATCGACCAATCGCAGGTAGATGAGCACATCAAGGAGCTCAAACACCAGCTGGACGCCTGCAAAAGCATTTTTAGCTGGATTAAAGCGTGGAACAGCTATTTTGCTCGCTTCTTCGTTAACAATTTTGGAAAGCCTGCCATGTGTTTTGGGCGCGAGCACGTCGAAATGGCAGTATCCACCCTGCAACGTATCGAGCATGATCTCTTCACGTCACCCAGCAACAAATACTCTTCTTCTTCCGCCCCCGTCCGCAACGCGGTAGATTATCTCAGACTCGTGATTGCCCAGCGATTCAACGTTCATAATATCCCCAGTGGCGTTTTCTATTTCCCCGTGGAGCTCGGAGGTTTGGACCTCAGTAACCCACTGATTCCCTTCCTCGCCATTCGCGAAAATATGAGAAAGACACCGGAAAGGATTCTGGAGAAAGTCTTCATCGAACAAGAAAAAGAATATTCTGCCGCGAAGGAACGTTTCGAAAAACATGGACCCGACCACACTGGCAACTTTGTTCTAAACACCTATCGTCGCCGTCATGGTGGCCGCGACGGCTCCTCCTCGCCATCATCGTACCAGGCACCCGAAAAGTTTATGTCGCTGGAAGAATTCAACCGACACATCGAAGCAACCAGCAAACACCTGGTGTGGGCGTACCAGGAACTGCTCCTTTGCCAGGATCAGATTTCTGTCAATCGGACGCCAGAGCTGATGAGCGAGCAGTCTCGATTGGGGAATTCGCAAGACCAGAAGCTACCTCCCATTTCTTCCGATTGGTATCATATGAATATGTACTGGAAGTGGGTTGCGGAGTTGTATTGCAAAGAGATGGCAGAGCGATATGGCGGGCTGGCTGTTGTGGAAAAGGGTGTTGTGCCGTTGGGCGTGCTGAAGGTATTGAGGGAAGGAAAGGTGAAGTGGCAGGGCTGAAATTTTTGCCTATTTTGTGCGTTTCACCTTTGAAGAGGGAGGGGTTCATTGATGTGCTAAGAGATTGGTTTTGATGATATTGGGGAAAGTTTATTGTATGATATGGTGATAAAGTTTGGTAAGATAGGTTCGCTTCCTCTACTCCATTATATGAACTCAAATTCTTATTTTTGTACAAAGGGTCAATGACAGTATCAAAACTCTTCTCGTCAAGAGAAAGTACATGAATGGTGTACGTAGATTGGAAAAAAATATAATAATCAAAAGCAACAACCAAAGATTTTAATCATATGGAAGAACTCGTCATGTCTGAGTTTGCTACCAATTTAGCTAGCAAATATATTGAAAAACTCTGACCCGCTTTAATTGCGGGCAAGCTTCTTCAAAGTCAAATAGCGACCATGGTCCTCGCAAAAGGAGAGCATGTTGTTGCTGGAAGGGTAATTTCGCTTCCTGTCGAATCATACAGGCAAAGAATGGACACACTTTTTTCTCAGGGGATTGGTTGTCCGCCATAAATCGGATAATATCCGTTGCAAAACCTCCGCAAACTTCGTCTTCGCTTGATCCTTCAGCGCCGAAATGCCGTAAATCTCTGCAGCAGCGTACACTTTGGCGAAGAAGAGCATCGGTGAGATGAGCCCGTGATAAATATTAGCAGAATCAAACCCATGCATGAAACAGATTATGGCTTCGATCGTTCGTGGCTCATCTCCTACTTTATCACATCTTCTGCAGTTTCCTGGTGATTCCGACACCGTCACCAGCCAAAACTCAGGGGCAGTAAAGAGCAACTGGTTGTGGGGGGGAACGCACTTTCAACTCTGTGTTAAACATGCGGGAGAAGAACTCGGATTGACCGCAGATGACGAGTTTGTGAACCCTGGATTCTTCGTCCGCTACTTGTATGGTGAAATCCGTAAACTTTGAGGAAATGAAAGAGTGTGTCTGTCATATTGTCCATCTTGCCCTTGAATGGAATGATTGCAGTCTCCATAACTCATAACTCTGAATGCTGGGTAAGGAGCATAATGGCGCGATTATGTGGGTGTCGAGAATGATAGCTTGACTTCATTATATCATTTCTGATAACATAACGTGATATTGTTTCAGTTCGCGTATGCTGCTAATGCGGGCTTTTTTACGGAAAAGCGGCTGATATGCGACTCTTTAAACAGCAGGCTTCTGGATCAAGGTATCTCCATGAGGAACGAATTAACGGACTGCAAAGTTGAGCGTGAGGGATTCACATCGTCCTTTGACGATATTATCCAGGCGAGACGCTGTCGAATGTATTCTTTGTTAATCAGAGTATCCCGTCGGGCTCCTTCAAAGTTCCCTACGTAATTCTATTAGAGCTACAATACAAACTAGTGAAACCATGTAGGCACCTACCTTTTTCATCGTGAAACAAGCAAATTATCATGAGAATTGTCCCAGCGGACAAGTCCTTGCCATTATCACACGTCACGAGCAACGACTGTGAAGGATTACGAGACAAATGTAAAGAAACAAACTGCTCAACCTTGCTAAAAACCTTTCTTAGGTGCCGACTCCCAAGCTTCCCTGAAGGGCATCCGAGATTCAGCGTTCTTCGATCTTCCTCGGTTGCAGTCCCGGTTAATGATGTATCTGTATCCCCTTCTGCCTCTGGATCATTGCAGTTAATCCGTAAATCGAACAGGTTTTCCTTAATCTTTCTTCTACCGGTTGCCTCGGAGCCACACTTTCGGTCACTCCTTCCGATATAGATATTATTTGTGGGCTTGATTAATGCAGCATCTTCTTCGCCCATCTCGCGATGATGTTTCTCAGTTAATTCCTGGATCAACCGGGGCAAATCTCCCTCGTCAGTAGCAAACAGAGCAGATTTATTTTCCCAAAAGATTTCCGGAGTAAGGCCATAGGACCATGCCTCGCTATCATCTCCAGCTCCCTGGATATAGCCACCCTCAGACATCTCCGCACCATGGACGCGTTTCGAGGCCGAGCACAGAACCACGAGATGGAAATCATCCATTTCTTCCTCAGGGTATTCAGGCCAAAAGAATTCTCTCGTGGCCCAGGCAAGCCGTATTGGCTTACCGAGGCGTGTTCTCAGCTCTTGCATGTTGAGTTTGAGGGACTTCAATTGATGTTAGTGGACATTGTTTCCGCATCGAAAGCGAGATATAAGATTCGACATTGGGATTTACATTTAGTGAAACAACAAAGGCATCTATTCTCTTTTCAATCTGCGACTCTTCGGATGCACCCAGGAAATTTTGCGGGAACTGGACGTCGTGAAATGCCTTATCGTCGGGGAACAATGCCCTGTTCATAACAGCGGCCCATATGGGAACTGTTTTGGACAATGCATCAGGCATAGCTAGGTAGAGGAAATATCGTATTAGCTATATGGGCCCAGGAAGGGAAGCGGTACTTCTGCTATTTTGAAGCGTGTATGTCTACTCGTCTCATAGGGTAGTTATACATACATTTCCCTCTCCTGGTAGAATCCACGATAACACATCTAATGAACCAAAAGTTAAGAAATCAAATCATTTAAATTCGGGTTAGAATGTAGAAAGAGGTAGATTGAACATCTATTGGGCTGAGTTTACCCTCGATTCTTCTTCAAAATATCCAGTAACTGCAAATTTAGCCTGCGCAGACTGAAATCCCACTGACCCTCGTGGCCATCGGTACTCTTGAAATATGCACTTCCGGCCTTCCTGTCTGGGGGGATATACCAGCTACCACATCTTTCATTGGCGACTAGCGGCAGTTCATAGTAGTCCGCAACGTTTTGGGAAAATTCTGCATCTGCCTCGATTGAGCGAAGTCTGTTGGTGATTGACAGTGCAGATTTGCGAAGTGAGGAAAGGACTTGGGAGATGCTTTGGTGGATAGAAGATGGAAAATGGAGGGAGGATATGGAAGTGGGATAGGAATTTGAGTTGGCCATGTTAAGGACTTGTATATAGATTCTTATTCATAGATGTTGTTTGGCTGAGCAATTTGATATCGCTGATTTTTTTTTTCTGTTTTTCTGTTTTTCTGTTTGGTTAGTTAACTAGTTAGTTAGTTAGTGAACTCAGAGGCGACCAATCAAATGGCTGTGTTTCTATTCAACCTTTTTTGCCGCAAAGCGAAGCGAATAATATATATCTAGAAAAGTCCATCCCAATTTCCTTCGAGATTGGATGATTGATAACCTATTATGTTCAAAGGACATTATGTCCCCTCATTAAAAAGATAACTAATAGAACGATGAAATCACAGCATGATAAGAGTCAAACTCTTGCCACCCCGCCCATACAAACACAAGTAAAGCTATCATTTCTCTCCTATAATAAATCGACCAACAACGTAATTTCTTGCTTAAATGCTTTGATTTCTCCAGTAATAATACAGTGATACGGCAACTGAATTTCCCCTGTCTACTCTCGCTTTTCTTGCAAAATATCCAACACCTCCCTGACACTGCAGAAATCAGCCAATTTCCCAAATGCTTTCCGATTGCCGAAGTTAGCGGGACATTTAAGGTTATTTGCTCGGCTAGTTAACTAGGACCGGCAAACCGACGCCTATCCCGAAGTCTCGTCCCGAGGTTTTCCTTCTTTGGGCATTAGAAGATCGGTTTCTATTGTTTTTCACCATAGTTTCTATTTCCTCAAGAGAGTTTATTTGGGCTGTAGTTACTATTGCGTTGCAAGTAGAGCTCCCGAGCAAAATGGAGTTATGGTCGTTTTCCGCTGTATTGATCTAGTCAAAACGTGGTGCAGTTAGGTGTATTGGTGTGGAGCCTTCTAACAACTGACAGTAAGGTGATGGATGGAGCTCTCTGACTTACATCAAGTTATTGATATGTGCCAACGGCACGAGCTAGTTGGGGTACAGGCGGCTTGTGATATCTGTTCCTGGGAGCAAGATCAGTAGATTCTTCTAGTTGAGGTAGAGCTCGAGAAAATTGAATCTGCATGGATAAAAAAGTTGGGAAAGTGCATTCTGTTCCGTTTCAGCTGTTCTAGGTGCCATGAACATAATGATCCCTCTGGAGTTGTGTTTGTACTCGCATGCATGTGTGCATATGTGCATGTTCTGTAGATTTGCTCTCTCCCTTTAAAATCAGTATTCAGCCTTGCCCAAGAAGCCTTCTCCTGCTCCTCCCTCCATACCCTAACCCAAAGCTATATCAAGATCGTTAGTAGCATGAATGATCGCAAGTATTTGATACTCGGTCATAAAATCACGGCATTTAAGGTCATCCTATCCTTGCCACTCCCTCAGGTGTCATCTGAAGGAAAACTTCACAGCGCCCAACCTTAGCAGTCTCTTAAAGAAAGGATCTTTATCAACCTTCATACATGTAGTACATGTATGTACATGTGGCTCACCTTTCATGAGTCCATGTACTACTGCCGACGCGCCCGTTAGCAAACAAAAATATGTACGCTTAAGGAAAGCGAAGCCTACCTTAAAACCTGCCAGACGAAGTTCCCGGACCTTCCTGTTAACTTTCCAGAGCGCTTGCCTTCGTATCTGTTAACGGCAACCGCGGCCGAGATTTCCAAGATCTCCGATCTTGATTCGCTCATCCTTCCCGTTATGGAAAGAATAATAAGCTTCCGAACGTCTGTTAAGGTAATTCATGCAAACTTAAGCGCAAGGTATATTTTCCCAGAGTTTAACCATGAGAGAGGTCTTGGGGAAGTATAAGCTCAGGAGCTAGCTACATGGGGGAGAGTAATCTAGATGAAACTGCAGGATATATACCACAACGCCTGTGAGTTCGGGTATATTATGACAGCTTAATCCAGTCTACCTTTATCCAATGTCTGGTTCCTGTCTGTAGAAGTATGTATATGTAGCGCTTTTGGGCGTACCATACATCCCAACCTTAGACTGGATATTGAGGTCACTTTTGTAGAAATCCTAAAAGTAAAATCATATGTATTCTCAAGTTTATCATAATCCGCTTTTCGTTTCTCACCTTTTCCCTTCCATTTTCATCTTCCTAAACATCGATCTGTTATATTATATTACTCTCCAGGGTGAACCGAAACGAATGAAATAAAACGCTGCCGATTAATCAACTCACATCATTGCCTGCTTCGCATCGCAGTTATCAACTCCCATTATGAAACCAAGCCATCCTGTCTGCAAGAAGGAGAAAAAATCATCTCGCAAGTTCAGTCTCCGTCCGCTCCGCGAGATAGTTTCTCGATGGCTCCGTATGGAATCTCCAAAGCCCGACGACGAAGAGCACTCCACCCATGGTCTTCAGTCGACGTGCAGTCAGTGCAAATACTCGTCCTTCGACGGGGATAAATTCTGTCTAAAAATGTACCAACACTGTATCACGCCTGGAGAGGTGGAAAATTCCAAGAAGTCCATCCTCCACCGCTTGCCGCCTGAGATCGTCTCTCTAGTTATAAAACACCTCAAGGAGTTCGAAGTGGAATGTTTGAGATATGTCTGCAGACTCTTTTATCATAACTATACCAGCTCGAGGGTACTCACAATGCAAGGCAAGCTCGAACTCGCATGCCTCCTAGAGCGAGGGACTTGGTCCAGAAGACTTGCTTGCCGGGTATGTCCCAGTAAGAGACAGGACAAATCAATGTTCTTCCCGATAGATTGGGATAAGAACCCACATCACCGCAAGTGCAACAGACATCGGGGTGGCCTGTTGCAATTCTGCCCTTATGCCAGTGTCAATTTTGATGATATGGTACATATCACCAAGAACAAGAGACGGTATTTTCAGTTTCCCAAGTGCTCGCATGACGCATTTGATCTTGCTCTTGCGTTACAGGGGCGGACCTGTCTTCTTGAAGACGAGGCATGGACCATCGTCCGCTGGCGCAAGTACAGAGTGCTCACCACAACTACCCTTGTCGCGATCTATCACGCCGCCATAATTCCCTCCAAAATGGACGCTAATAAAGCTTTCAAGGCTTTGGATATACCTCTCTGCCCCCATGTTCACCTAGGCGACCAATGGGTCATACAAAAGTATAGGCCCAACCTTGTGGCTCGTCACATGCGTCGGGAAACCACTAAGGGGAAGTGTCATTGTTTATATTGTACAGGTTTCATGTGCCGTTTCTGCGACTCCAGGTTCAGATTTCGAGTGCATTTCCGAAAAGAACCCGTGGCAGGCGCCTGTCTCGGAGTGTCAATCATGCGAAATTTGGGTAAATTGAAAGACCCCAATGACCCATATTGGCTGTCACAGCTTTCGATCCCCAACTTGCCGGATTTCAGAACCCAATGGTCCGATCGTATTGCTACATTGCACCTGAACTTCACTCTTGGTGTTCCTCACGGTGATATCGAAAGAGCTATGCTTTCTAGGACATTGGAAAACAATGCTGAAAATGTTTTGAGCGAGCGGGAAGGTTGGACAACCGCCCCCCTTGGTAATTCGAGGGCAGATATGAGGACTTTGCATAAGCCGTTGTGGAAGCCTCGGTTGAGCAGACGGGATAGGAAGTATTGGCGCTGGTAAGGAACGCATGTTTCCCCATTTCCGCTATTGAAAGCCTGTTTTGGCTATATGCTAATCAATTTCCACTTAAACAGGGAAGGGTATGGGCCCGATGGACATCTTGTTGACAAGGAATTCTCAGGAAAATGTGGAACAAGAGACTCCATGAATTTAAGATAAATTTCCGTGATCCAGCACCGAATTTCGGCGTCTTCGAAGTTAGTATATAATGAATTGATATATATTAAAATGATACAATAAATGTGCAATTTCCTAACAAACCTCAAATCTCGCAATCATTCGTTTTGGCAATGTATACAACTTATCTCAGGGCAGTTCAGCTAGCGGGAGCGAGGGGCCCTCCCAGAGTGGAGAAGCGTCCTCTATGTATTTTAGCTTTTTTCCTTTTTAGAGAGAAGCGCACGGAACATGGAAGCGTTAATAACAGAGAATTCCTAGATGATCGTCCAGCTCTCCGTAACCAAAATCGCATGGCTCTATCCAAATTTAAAGCGGCTCTGGGCATTTCGTTCTTAAGTAGCGATAGTAGATGTTCTCTTCTCATCAGTATATGGCGCAGTTGGCGGTGATTCCAGGAGAGCGGCACGAACGATAGATCGAATATGCAAAAAAAATCTTCGTAGCAAGACTGGTCTGCTCGTATACCTCCCTCCTGCTAAGCTGAGGCCCCGGGGGTAAGTTCGAGGAACCAAACGAACACAGAAACATATCTGGATCCATGGCTACATTCCTCGTTTTCTCAGCCAGACTTCTCTGCCAATGTATGTATGATTCCTTTCCAGTTAGGTGGTAGCAGAAATCTTGATAGGAATGGTTGGCGGTCAAAAAATCAATTGATAGATATGAATAGCTTATCTTGCATGTCCAGACTGTGGGCACACAATGACTGCTCAAAGTAGCTCTCGAAGTCTTGGTTAGGATCTTTCTGTCTGACTAAAGTCTAGTAAGCCTATGCTCATTTAACCAGGCCAGGGAGATTTAACTGCCCTGGAGTCATGTAGCGAAGGGGAAAAGCTGTCTCTCTGGAGCATAGTTGAGGAGTCCTCGAGTAGCTAAACAGATAGAGTGATCGGGTAGGAGAAGGAAATGATCACAAAACGTAGCTGCGAATTGGGGTGTCGCTTTTTTAATTCTTCAATAGGAGAGCGATCTAAGTCACGTGATAACCTCTGACAACCTTGGAACTCCCGACATCCTGTTCGTGCCTTGGAAGTTACCTGACCACCACAGGGACCTCTCTCATTCCCAATTGGTCGTGGTGGTTGCTTTATGGTACATGAGCAATCCGTGATGAAATAAATAATGGGTGATGATACCTGGAAAATCATCGAGCGCAAGGGTTTGGGAGATTTTAACAACGTAGCAGCGCGGACGACAGTGCTCCTGCCCATGTACCCCGACCGAGTGTTGGGCACCTGTCCGTAAATGACGTATGGCGGGGCAATTTATTATGCGAAGCCTCACAGATTGCGGAGCCTTTCGGACTCAACCGCAACTTGTTCAATTGCAACAGATACATGTTTTTCGAGAAAGAGTGAGAACGACTATATTCCTGCTGATAACTTGAGAACTGATTCGCCTCCAGTAGGAGGAGCTGCTGGATAACTGGAACCGAAGGAGTTGCTGTTGGTGGCCACTTCGAGACATTTATGTGACTTTTTCTACCCCCAGTGGCCGTCCTCAAAAATTGTAATATAATCCCATGTTGGGTAGCAGTCGCATTTCTGGAATTCATACACATTTACATATGCATGCGCTTTGTCCCCCCGTCCGTTTAGGGGTACCGTGCTTCCTGCTGTGTCGTCTTATGCTTGTATTGTCGGCCTTGAGTAAACAGGTGAGAAAGAAGAAAAATAGGAGGTGACGGGCCTAGACCGAGTCCCAAATTATCGCCGAATGCGGCCTGAGATGAACAAAATTTCCCCCTTTTCCTCATGAGGCCATATCAAACCGTTATCAGCGCCCGTTGCAAGTGACTTTTGTTGACTCCTTTTTACCATCCCCCATCCCCCATGCCGAAATGTCCATCTTCCCCTTTCTCATAAAAAAGGAGTAGCTGTATGAGATGGGAAAAGGAGCAGAAGAAAATGAGGGGTCGTGAAACTCGGTCCTTCTGTCCCGCCGCTAGGTGGATCCAACAAGTCACCGATAGTAGGTTGTGCCTAGTAGCATTTGACTCCCTGCATCCTTGGATATGGCTTATGATAAGTGTCCTCACTGGAGGGGGCGGCTACGAATCGTAATGTACTGTACCAGGAGTTGCCGGTAGTGGCGTTAGATTGGGCCGGAACCAGGTCAAAATAGCTCGTTCATTTTTTTTGATGGACCAGCTAGTGGAGGGGCTGTTCTTTTTCTCTCTCTTTATTTTCCCCTTATCTTTTTCTTTGTTGACACTGGAAACAGCTCTCAATTGCTCCAAGGTGAGTTTTCGTGTCTTGTAATGATATGCTGTGACCCAGCACACAAAGTCAGCAAATGTAGCAGACAGAATTCAGGAAGATGTATGTAGTATCATCGCAGTCCTACCCCGTACCCAAGAAATGATACTTGAATAAATATTCGCCCCTCATCACATTAATAGCTTCCGCTTTGGTCCACCTGGCTGCTCTCCTCAGTTTCCTGCACCTTGTTGAAGGTACAGAATGTGACGTTGGTGGTGGCACGAATTCCAGGCCAAAAGTAAGAGATCCACAAGCCACGGTGGACGAACTCGAAAGTGAATTCTTGCCTGAGGAGTGAAAGAAGAGACCCCAGTAAATAATGACGGTCGGTCCTGAGTGAGATAGATAGGCTTGGTTGCTCCATAATTACTACTAGTTTCCTTCCTCACTGCTGTTCAATTCGCTGTTGTTTGTCTGCGGCTGCTCTCCTGATGTTTGTTGCTCTTTCTTGGTGTTGCTTGCTCCCTAGTATAAATATCTCCACCCCCCACCACAACCTCCATTCCCCATCCCCTCCTTCGACTCCTTAGATACCAAACAAACCACCACTACGTTCACCACCTACGTCTAAGTTTCCTTTTCCAATAGAGGACCTCCGTTTATAAGTAAAACTACCTCCACTACCGCTACAATGCCTAAGGTAAACCCTTTCCTACCAATTGGTGTTCAATCCTAACCCCCTCTCTCCATCACACTATGCAATGCATGATGATAGAACCGTCGCCCTTAGTTTCGAAATTTTATGGAGACCAGTATGAGCTGTCTATTGATGCTAACTATGGATCGTTCTTTAGATCACAACCATTCTGTTTGACTGCGACAACACGCTTGTTCTCTCGGAGGAACTCGCTTTCGAAGCATGCGCAGACATCGCCAACGAGATCCTCGAAAAGCATGGCATTCCTGACCGCTACACCGGTTCCCAGCTCATCACCGACTTTGTTGGCCAGAACTTCCGCGGCATGATGCAGACCCTGAAGGCCAAATTCAACTTCAACCTCTCGCAAGACGAGCTCGAAGCCTACGTCAAGGAGGAGGAGAACCGCGTCATCGCGAAGCTAGAGGCCAAGGCACAGCCTTGCGAAGGTGCCACGGAGGAATTAGTCAAACTACACGCTTCAAAGAAATACGATCTGGCTGTCGTTTCGTCCTCTGCTCTCCGACGCGTGAGGGCTTCTATCAAGAAAGTCGACCAGGAACGTTTCTTCAACCCAGACCACGTCTTCAGCGCGGCCACTTCCCTCCCCGTCCCAACCACCAAGCCTGACCCTGCGATTTACCTACATTCTCTCAAAATCCTCAATAAGACTCCTGGCGAGTGCGTTGCCATCGAGGACAGCAAAAGTGGTGCGCTGAGTGCCATTCGCTCTGAAATCCCCGTCATTGCCTACGTAGGCTGCTACCACGGAAAGGAGAAGCAGGAGGAAGTTGCGAAGACCCTGCTTGATCTGGGTGCAAAGGTCGTGATGAGACATTGGTCTGAACTCGAAAAGTGCATCGCGGAGATCGACGCGTTGTGAACCAGGGCAAGGAAATCTCAAATCACCCATTGGCTACCCTGTTTCATTCCGCATCGCCCAATTTCATCTCTGCCATAGCATCACTTTTATCCTTTTCTGTTTTTATGTCTCAGCAATGAATTTACGAGGGAATAACGGGAACACCTGAAAGCATTGGTCGTCTGGAGCGAAATTTGCGCGCTTTTTTAATGTTCTATTTCTTCAAGTTTCTTTCTTCTTTATCATGCATTTGATTCCCTTCCTACGAAATTATCCCCCTATCTGCCCTGTTCCTCAGGCTGTTGAACAACAGCTACACGCTAAACGGACCACATATTTGCTCCCGAGAGACGACGTCTAGCTGTTTTATTCTTGTATCCCCCGAAAAGATCTGGGCCCCTTCTGCTAACCCAAAAAAAAAAATACATTTCACGGAATACTCCCGGGCCACTCGCCCTTGGCACCATAGATAGGTAGACAGACACAATGCATAGGCCATGATGATAGTGATACCAAAATAATAAAAAAAGAAATCTTTTTTTTTCTTTACGTCATTCTTCGGGCTCCTTTTGTTATGTTGAATTCCTAAACATTTAATTTCGCTCGTTGTATTCCACCATTTCTTTTCAATTACTCATTGCCATTGAACGTCGGTTAGGTTAGAGCCACTTGTTGACATACATAATATGCTTTACACGGATGCACATGGCGTAGCAATATTTTCCTTCACAGAGTTTATTATTCATAGTTAACCCGGGCAAGAGCAAGGATGGAACGAGGAAGAAATTTTCTCCTCAAGAATGAAAGGAATATGGAAATGAATGCGGAAGCTTAGCAGCTAGAACGGGGGGATTTTCGAGATTTGGTAGGTCTATTAATAGGGCATCGGCCTGTTACATATAATTATATCAATTTTTAGATATTGACATCGGTCAGGGGTATCATGCTCTTGAGTGCTCAAACCTATACTAGGTACCTAAGGCAGCTTTTAAAGAAAATATTACCCCATACTCCCTCAGATTGACTCCAAATTTATATCACCCAGGGGCGCTATGTAAGCGGTGAAGGCCAGAAAGAACGAAAGAAAAAAAGAAAAAGAAAATAGAGCCGAAATATTAGAAAGAAAGGGTACATGTTTGTTCAATTCATCCCGCCCTCCCAACATCAATCCCAAACCTCTCACTAACATGCTCCCCCCTTTCATCCGTCCACTTCCACTTCCACCACCCCAACCCAAACAACAGCCCCTGCCTCTCAAGCATACTCCCCAACTGAGTATCCCCCATCCTCTCAGCCCCAGCCGGCAATAATCTACCACCGCCACCGCCACCGCCACCGCCACCACCACTCTCACACAGCTCACTGCCAGCCAACAGACTCATCGTCCCAGCGATAGAACACGGGTTATGAGGGAGGGTTTCGCGGAGCCGCATCCTGAGCACGGCTAGAGATCCTAGGACGATCATTATGGCCAGCATGAGCTGGAGAGCGAGTTTGGGGCCCGGATTGAGTTTTAGACGTGGTGTTGTGCTGTGGAGCGTGCCTGTAAAGTTTTGTGGAGGGGTGAGAGCGGAACCATCATCTACATCGTCATCGTCATCGTCGTCGTCGTCAATAGATTGCCGCCGTGGTTTTGTTTCAAGGGTACTACTTCTGCTGATGGGTTTGCGCAAGGTAAGGTTGATCACCTGCGCCATGTAGTTTCTGTAGTAGTTATTAACGAGGTCGAAGAGCTTATTCGCGTTTGCCGCGCCCATTAATGACTCAGGAGAGACGCGACCATGTGATCCGTATATGATATCATTGAAGATGCTGTCGTATGTCTCTGGGGTGGAGGGCTTCCCGCCCTTCAACGTACTTCTACTGCGAGTATCCAGAAGCTCCTGCACGCGGAAGGAAAATGAAGAAAACCCATCCGTGCCGTTAGTCAGTAACTTTAGTGGTCCCGTGTCATTATATTTGGGCGGATGTGCCGCGTCAATAAACCCTGAACTTGGATCTCGAGCGAAGGTAACCTCGGTGGGGATTTCTTGGATTTCCTGGTTGCAGATGGCAACCGTTAGATTGGCTGGTGACGTGTGGTTGGCGCGCATATAGCCAAATACGATGCCGATGGATGGGCAACCAGAGGGATTATCTGGCCGTTCCCATAGATGTACATGATGAGCAGGGTCTTGCGGTAGGAGATACAGGTCGAATAGAGAACCAATGTAGCCTCCGTCTGCTGAAGGGTCGTTGACTTCCGGATTTGTAAGATTAAACTCGATTGAAGTTACATTTTCAGGGAGACTAGCAAGACATCTAGGCGGCAGCTTTGGGCGCACGCTTGTGGTGGTAATTATTCGGTTGCTCTTTGGGTCCGAACCGTTTCCATGATAACTTTTCAGGGAGATATCGTCTGCGGTGAGAAGTTCGCAATTCAGCGACGGCCTTAGTGATGGAAGAGTGAATATATAAGTAATCGGATTCTGGGACGCGTCTTTGTCCCGATCCAGGATCTCAGAGCGAGTATTCGGTGGGTAAACGTGTATTTTTGGCAATACAAGTTCATTCCACGTCCACGGCGGGGTGGTCAGGTTGTGATACTGAAGGAGCCGAAAGACTAAACCGGCATTCCAAGCATTGGAGCTGTAGTTTTGCATTGTCATATCCCAAGTGTCCGCTCTGGACGCAACCGCACGCTGCGACTGGATGACTGATGTGTCTATATTCCACAAGCCGGAAACAATCATAACTAAGAAGCTTGCGACAAAAGCCGCATTGATTGAGGAAATAGCACCGAGATGGTGTCCTCGAACTGCTTCCCAAAGAGCAACCGGGGGAATTTTCCCAAGCAAATGT
Organism: Blastomyces dermatitidis ER-3; assembly: GCF_000003525.1. Classification (NCBI taxonomy): domain Eukaryota; kingdom Fungi; phylum Ascomycota; class Eurotiomycetes; order Onygenales; family Ajellomycetaceae; genus Blastomyces; species Blastomyces dermatitidis. The sequence continues at coordinate 6,010,235 of NW_025544775.1, forward strand.
GTTAGGATGCTCCGCCTAGCTGTCACGTTGCCTTTGCGAAGAGCTTCAAACGGTGTGAACATAGCAATAGTAAAGTCCAGGTTATTATATAAAGTTGCAATGCCGACAGCCAAAAGAGCACAAAGGTACTGTGGAAGGTATTTCCATGCTTCCGTACGCACGGTCATCAATCCTTGATTACGATTTGATGACTGTTGCATGATCTCAAGCGCCGCAATGGCGAGCATCGGCATCCCATACGTGAGGACGAACATAGGCTTCCTCGCCGCCAGCGGCTTCCAAAATCCGCTCCTTTCGACAGCGTGTTCGTCAACAGAAGTGATGCTTTCACGCAAGCGGTAACGAGCGGTGATCCTGAACGATCGGTAAGTTGACGTTCTGAATGTATAATTTCGAAGCTTGTCTCTGATCCCACGATCTGAAAGGTGACCTGCATCCTGGAGAAGTGGTTGAAGATCATTGCTTCCGATAAGAATCGTGGCTTGTGCTGCAATAGAGCCCGGGTCTCGCGGGGTAATTGCAGCTGGCCCCGTGAACAGTATAATGGCTGTCAAGACCGACAAACTGGCGAAACTTGCCACCATTATCCACAGTGAAATAATCCCAAAGTGCAGGCGGTCCTCAATATAGACAACTCTTCCTGTACTGTCCTTAGATGTTGGGATGACTAGATTTTGTTGTGCAAATTGGGTGGCAATCCCAGTGTAAACTCTTTGGAATGCTTTGTTCATGGTTTCGCCGTCAAGAAATTTCTCCAACGTCAGTTCCCCCTTCGAGGTTTTGATCATTAACTGAAATAGTGTATTAACACCTTCATTTGAAGACGCTGTCTCAGGCGCGGGATTGACAGGACGGAAAACATGAGCCCCTGCTCTTAGAGATTGTAAAATTGCCCCGTTCAGCGCAGAACTTGTTACTCTCTCTAAATTTGTTATACTCAGACGTTCCTCGGGGCTTTGAAGTTCAATGTGAGGAGGTGCCCCTGAATCATAATTCCTATAAGTCATGTTCCCTCTCACGATAGTATATTGTGGTTTGCACAAAATAGTAGTTACCCGCTTCACATCCCTAGACCAATTTGTGACATTCAGAGCCGGAGTAGAGCTCGGTGCAAAAGTTTGAGAGTAATGGATGTCCGAAATGGTGAATAGCCAACGAAAATCACCATTTTCGTTATCAAACGGCACAGATGGTGGACGCTGTCCGCCTGTCTTGGTGCAATTGACCTGTTGCATCTCGGCAACCAGTTCACGTGGCTCGCATAGTTCTGTTCTTGGATTCTTCATACGCACATAGACTTTTGTATAATTGTTGAACCCGAGGTGGCAAGTGGCCGACTCTATACCCAGGTGAATGATGCCGCCAGTAGTCACGTTCGAAAACTCATTGAGTGCAGCCGTCGGCTGAACTATGGTTTCACTCAGCTCACAGCTTGGGAGGGGAACTAGGACGTCGACATCAGTAGACATGCTTGTCACACGCCTCGTTGCTGGATGATTTTTGTGCAAATCAAATGTCTGAAAAACAAGGCCATCCTTTGACCCAGTGGGATCAGGCACTCCACCTTCTGATACACCAAAAAAAGCATAAATTGAATTTGCCGTGGCAGAGCGTAAGAATTCTTGCTCACTCGCAAGTGCCTTTGCGGCCCAATCTTCTCCGTCGAGGTTTGTCGTCATAGAGAGCGGATAAGATGGGTCTATCAGAGTAGTCGGTGCCGATACGAAAAGCCCGGTAGAAAAAACCAGAGCCACCTTTAGCAGGACAAATCCAAGGGCAGAAGCGGCAATGGAATGATGACCTGATTTTATCGCTTTCAAGAATGAGTTCACTTGAAAATCTGACACATAATCGAGGACCATACTTTTCCCTGCGCTTGCCAGGCCCTTACGCATCTCATGCCAGGGGTATGCCGCCTTGCAGTGACAGTCCACTTGGCGCCAAAGACCAACCACAATAATCATAACCGCAACAGGGGAAAATCTCCAAACATAGCGGTTAGAAGTTGGGACAATTTCCAGCCCATTATCACGCACCACGAAGAGCCACAGGACGAGAAGCGCAATCCAAAGCACGGCGAACAGAATGATGAAACCAAACAGCGTCGGTTTTCTAAGCCAAAAAGGGGTCCAGAGAGATGTGTCGTTCCCATAACGAGACACAATAGGGCTAGCCGGTCGTTTCGAGAATTTTTTTGGAGACGCCAACCGGTTCGAGAGTAGCAGAGTGTCATCATCAGTCGCTGCAGTCGCGGGCGCTGGCATGGGCATGGGTGTGGGTGTGGGTGTGGATGACGTTGTGGGTGACCCCGGGGGGGTGGGAATGGGCGTGGGCACGAAATTCTCCAACTCTTCGCTGCGATGGGTTTCTTCCTGGCCAAAGGTAGCCTCCCACAAATCAACATCACCATCAAACTGCCAGGGATGTGAAATCCGCAGTTGGGTTAGCTCGTGAGCCTCCATCTTTTGTTCAAAATGCTCTTCAGGGGATCGCTTCCCATCGAGATGCATTTCGCCCCAAGGGTTGGATCCGGCGCCCGTTTTCTTTGAATGCTGGGCCGCCATCAACCAGAGCGCTCACACCACAAATGTGGCGAGTTGAGCGAAAGATACTGGTCGTTGTTTCTGAGATGCGCAATCCAAGGTGAGGGGTCATGATGAGTTTGCGAGAGAAGCCCTAGGCTTGTCTGTGGAGGCTATGTTGCGACACGCCGTAGATTTCGGGATTTGAAAGAGGATGGAGCTTCAAGAAATGACATAAACACCAGATTAAAGATGACTTTTTGGGGGGGGAACAGTCACAGCAAGCCTGGCGCACAATCGGGTGAAGGTTTCTTTCAGTTGACGGCGCCTTGTGGAGAGCTGTTTCGCAACCAACGGGTGGTTGACTAATATATTCGACACAAGGCTGAGAGGTCCTGGGAGGCTGGGAATTATTTATTTAGCCAAATTTAGGTTTTCTCAAATCAGAGCCGCATGGGCAACCCTGAGCCTCTCCGCCATTCACGTTCGTCCAAGCAGCCAATCCCTCCATGCGGGTGTGCGAATATTGCCCAGGTGAGTTACTCAATCATCAGCGGGGGGCGTTGGCCAATGAGACGGCGTGGAAGAGTAACGGTGGCTGAATTTCAAGTGATCCCACGTAAGGCGGTAGTTACATTGTTTGTCGGCTACATTGCGCCGGGGATCTTTCTGCGCTGTTTCTCATATCGAGAAACGTGGGTGAACAGCACAACACCACTTCTGCTGTTTCCTCCAGCATAAACTTTCGTGAAGCCAGGAGACGCGACGCAGCTGGCCATTCAATATTAGTATAATACTCCGAAGTAATTAGTTGTGTATGGAGTACAAGCGCAAGAGAACGATGGTTGCATCAGGATGGCGGCGAGAATAAAAAAAGCCATTGAAGAATCTGTACTCCGTACTAATTACTGGAAGGAGGGCGGCTAACAATCGGGGGCCAGCCAGCATTGGGCGGCTCTGATTGGCCTCCCGGCACCGTTGGGCTCCCTAGCGCGGGAAGTACCTGGCGCCTGGGCGTTTTGGCGCAACATCGACCAACCTCCAATTCTTTGGACTCCAGCTCCTGTTCCAACAGGGGCGACCAGTTTACTAACGTACTCCGGAAATTAAAAACCAAGGCGTGGCCGCTTGCCAACAGCAGTAACTGACAATGCCACCCGAATCTATCCCTGTCAGGTTATCCAAAGAAAGCCTTCTGTCGAGGGAGTCGCTGGTATGTGACAAAGCTTGCCTGCGGCACCATGTGAAATTGTAGATATAACAACTATACATCACTTACAAGTTTATATCTTTTTTGTTTCTCTCTTTGTATACATTTAAAGCCCTTGCTACCCCAATAGGACCCCAATAATACCAACAAAGTTTTTTTTCTTTCTATTTCTCTCTCTCTCTCTTTTTTTTTTTTTTTTCCCGAAATTTTCACCGATGTTCCTCTCCCGTTCGGGCAATATTTATACCCACCTTGTCGGATGCATGATTAAACGATTGCATAATTCAAAGTGTTTTTGGTACATACACTAACATGCCTTCTCCCTGCAGAATCCATCAGAGGCAAGGTGGATCAGGCTTATCAAGTCAACATACACGGATCCCGAGGGCGTGACGCGGACATGGGAGTCTGCCGAGAGACAGGTAAGAGGAATATATTGTGTTTGATGCATCTTTGGTACCGTTGCTATTATTTATTTTATTTTCCCCTTGATGTCTTGGTTTTCAATTCAATTGGAAAAAGAATTGAAAATCTTCTCTTCTTCTGTTCATGTGCTTCTCAATCGAGAGCATAAGAGGGGTTGGGTTGCCTCTAGAGAAGCATCATGGAGCGGATATATTCAACATAGTGTTAACAACCTTTCCACATTGAATTCTCAGACCAGGCCCGAAAACTGTCCAATCGACGGCGTTGGCATTTTCACCGTCCTGTCCAAACCCTCCGGCCCAGAGCTACTGCTGCAGAAACAGTATAGGCCTCCGGTTGATAAGGTGGTCATTGAAGTGCCTGCCGGCCTTATCGATGAGGGCGAGACGCCCGAACAATGCGCAGTAAGGGAACTTAGAGAGGAAACTGGGTATGTGGGCGTTGCAGAGGAGACAAGCCCGGTTATGTATAACGGTAGGTAAACTCGTTTCCCTATATAGACATATATGTACAGCCCCGGTTCAAAAATGTAGCAACATCCCACCTCGCCCTCCCCCCTGGCACCCCTTAAATCTGGCCCATCTTCCCGTCTAATATACCCTGGCCTCCGCCAATTTTTAGACCCCGGCTTCTGCAACACAAACCTAAACATGGTCCACGTCCGTGTCGACATGACTCTCCCGGAAAACCAAAACCCAACACCCCAGCTCGAAGACAACGAGTTCATCGAGTGCTTCAGCATTCCGCTGGCTACACTGTATGAGGAGCTGAAACGCCTGGAAGGCGAGGGGTATGCGATTGATGCCAGGGTGGGGACGCTGGCGGAGGGTATTGAGGTTGGGAAGAAGTTGGGATTGGGGTTGGGGATCTAAAGAAAGTGGGAAATTTGTTCATATTTTACCTTCTTTTTTTGTGCGTTGAAATGGCTTGTTCCAATGTCGGAGTTTTCCAATTTTGAGTTTTGGAGGGTATGTATATACTGACAGGTATGATGTTGGGCATTGCGTTTTCACTGCATGCGTGGATCGCAGTTTCAGAAGGATGATAGCCAGATGGGTCGGGGTATAGTACAAAGAATCAATATAGACGATAGATAGACAATGGGTATTCCATGTATTGTCCAAAGTCTCGTTACCGGGGAATTTCCCTCAGTACTATTATTTTCATTAGGCTGCTGCGTTATTCCTGAGTGAGAAATACTCCACAAAAATCAGCTAGATATGACATGTTAGATTGCATATACCTCGTTCCGTATGGATATAACGATATCCGTCAAAGGTCGCATCAAAAGTAAGCCTCCTCTATCCTTCCATGGATGATGCCTGCGAAAATCGTGTAAGGGGTGCCGTACCAGCCTATGTACACATCCTCCTCGTCGGAAGAACAACCCGCCGACCCACTGCTCACAGAACCCCCTCCTCCTTTAATCCCCGATATAACGCCCAAGCCGCCAACGTCTTCCCATCCCGCCATGCCTCCCTCCACACCGCCTCCAACTTGACAACCTTCAACGTAATTTTCTCCCCCTCTTTCCTCAGCCCCGTCAATTTCCCGTGAAGCTCCTCAATTTCCTTCCTAGCCATGCGTTTCTGGCATAGAAAGAGTGGTATGAATTCATCGCATCCTCCCGGTGAAGGGTATACACCTGTCTGCAACTTTTCTTCTCCGTTGCCATTGGTATCTTTTCTTCCTGAACCTTCACCTCCCCCTCTCGTTTCTTGTTTCTGGTCCCTTCTCGGTAAGCTATTCGCAAGTGCAGTTATGGCTATAAGTTCGTCCTGCAGTATAACTAAGCCGGTTTCTTCTTTTATTTCTTTAGCTGCCCCGCCGGCGAAAGTGCCGGTATCATCATCAAGCATCCCCGCGGGTATTTCGGGAAAGGCGAGGGAACCGGCCGGAATACGGGGCTGGATGGTTAGGATGGCGTGTTTGTCGGTTTCGGAGTTTTCAGGGACATCGTTTGGTTGGAGGATTAGCTGGATTGATGGGCAGATTTTGGCGGTTAGTTTTAAGAGAGAAGGATGCTAGTAGTGTAGCAGTGCAGTGCAGAGCAATCGAAATCTTTAAATCGCAATAGGTTTAATTTGTCACATGTGCAAGATTGCATGGCCGTATGCCGTGCATAAACCCATTGTGATAATGAAAACTTCAAGCGGAGTGTCAATGTTGTCAAGCACTCACCAATATCCCAACACTCCCACCTCTCAAAAACACACTTCCTGGCAACTTCTCGCCATGATCATTAGAAACATCAGCCTTGAGCTTCACGAACCCCAAACGATTGCCGCCGAAGAAGTCCACCGCCTGTATCTGTATGTGGCGCAAGGTATAGGGAGCTGCGTGGAATTCATGAGACGGATTAGCTTGTCTGGAAAGGGAGTGCTGTAATGTCGACAGCCAGATCTTGAAGGCTGGGAATGCAAGTAATTGGTCCTGCGAAAGATCGGGCGTGAGGGCAACGGGGATCTGCGGGGTGCTGTTTGGGATAATAAAAGTCGACATAATCCTCGAGCGGAAACTAGTTCGTATAAATAAGGGGTAATTCGTGATAAGCGCGTGGAAAGAGGAGGTACAAGGGTTAGACCGCATGAAGGTGAATCATCAAAATAATGTGTTCAAGGATGGCGGAGGATTATCCCAAAACTTGCAGCTCCATTGCGCGTGGATAGAGGACTGCCCAGATAAATACTCCCTCGTATGTACATGTACATGTACATGTACAATGCCCGCACGTACTATGTAGAGCGCAATCGAGAGGACCCCCCGGAAATCGCGAGTTGAGGATGGATGGGCAACTACCACCCCCTGTATTAGGGTTCGCACGCCCAAGCTTCAGAGTTCCCGATGACTTCAATTATATTTTGTCTCGTCGGGTTTCCATAGACTGGTTCTTAATTGACTTCCGGAGACTTCCATGTAGGAGCGTCCAAGGTTCCTTTGACGGAATGGAGCTCCCTTTTCATTTGTCGACAATACGCGGTAACTTGATGCCACATCCGGCCCTACTAACGACCGCTATCACTCGTTCCGATGACGTTGCGTTAACTTAACTAGTTACGTCTCGAAGGAAAAACTCTGGGCTTTCCCTTGGCGAAGTTTGTGGCCGAGCGACGCGCATCTGATTGGATGTCGCTAGCTAACTCCAGAGCTTCCAACTTCAAGCAGCGAAGCCCCCAATCAGTCGTAAACGAATTTGGCAACTTGCCAGCTTCGAAGTCATATCCGGTAGTTTGCTGATCCGTTCCACTATTCACCCGGAGATATTGTCTGTCGGTGATAATGCTGCAGATGAAGGCGCTGGCGCATCGCGGTGACATATGTAGGGTTTGAGGAGACAAATCTATTTCGTTCTCAAACCATGTGTAAGACTGATCTCTTTTCCGGGTCGGTTTTAGAGATCCAGCAATTGGTGGAACCCGGGTTTGCCAGTAATTTATGCTAGGCTAGCGGTTGGTTGCATGTTGATTCGGGGCGGGGGGGACGGGCAAATGACAAAGAGAGAGATGGGCAGGATGTAACAGAAGAAACAGGGCCAAAAGCCTGCTTTAGGATCCGGACCGGACCATGACCGACTTCCTTTCCTGTGTCTCGCCTCCGTGTTGGGCGCCAGCTGATGGGGCTGGCTTATTATTTATGGTTTATGGGTAGTTTAGCAGTTTAGCAGTCTCGTTGAACTATTTATTTATGAGAAGCGCGAGCTCGGATAATGCGTAACGATACGATACAATACGCCCCCCATAAGCCCGAGGCTTCTGGCCAGCCCCGGCTTGCTGGGTCAGGCGGGAAGGGGTTTTTATTAACGGCATCTCGCTCGCTGTTTGGTTTCCCTTTGCGGTCTCAACACACTGCCTCTTTTCTTCCTTGAGAGCCATTTGTAGACTTACCTCAATTCAACATATTTCCCCCAGACGGTATTCTCCAGCGTGGCCGCGGGGGTGTTGCCACATATTTTCCCACCCAGCCTTGGGTTGATCCCGTACCCGCAATATCCCTTGAATTTCGCTGTCATAAACTGGAGAAAAAAGAGGGTCAAGCCGCTTCCATTGCTGAGATTTGCATCTATCTCCATTTCCAGGTTCCAGGTTGGAAGCAACATATTGTAGCAAAATATCATTTCTGCTGCAGGGTTTTTAAGGTAAACTACCTTCATCCGAGAAGTCCGTAAGAAGAGAATAATAGCTGGTCAGATTTTGTTGACAATTACCTCCTTTCAAGGCTTCGAGAACCACCACACCACCACCGAACTTCCCAACTACGAGCGGGTGACGAGCATGAGTCCATAAAAAGCATAAAATGTCAAATTGTCCTCCAGATCCTTTGCTTCCAAAATGCATGCATAAAAATGCCAGTGGTTGCCAACTGCCCTGCCCCCATTTCTGTTGCCTCTGCGCGGGCGTGAGATTCTTCCCGCTCTCCCATCCATGCCCGCCGCCTTATCCCTCCCGAGACGGCGTCTCCAGCGAATCTCAGCGATATCCTAGATACTGCTTGAACTGCAAGGGTTAGTTGCCTCCTCTTCTGCTGAAGTGCTTCCTCACGTTTCTTTTATGTTGTATATCCCCTTTGTTTCTTCCAGTTTCGATTGTGTTTTGATTTTGACGCTCTGAGTAGCGTCGCTGTTCTTTCACTTCCTTGCTTCGCTGGCTGTCACTAAATCGATACACGTTAATAAATTTTATTTTAGTTTCTTCTCGTTTTTAGTTTTTGTCATTTGCTCTTCTTGCCTTACTCACCCTCTCCTCCTGCCTTTTTCTACCTGCTTATTTCATTCGAGTGCCGTATAGAATATTGGGCATCGCAAGCAGGTTGTTCATCCTCTGCTGTCCCTGTTCCAGTGTCTGGGGCTTGTATGCAGCCGCATCAGCCTCATCCGCATTGTGGATTGCCTGTGGACCATCACCGCACTGCACCCCTATATAATTATCAGCCACCCCAGAACCTGCAGTTGAATCGAGATATCGGCGTTTCGGATCACTCCAGTAACAGTCAAAGTTCAACGGCAGCAGCAGTCACCGCGCCATCTCAACGCTTCCCTACCCACTCATCTTTACAGCAGAGTCAAAACCGACATCCACACAGAGACGAATTCCATCAACAGACCTCCTGGATTCCAAGGCACGTTGCATCTAATTCCTCCACGTTTGGTCAAGCTATACCCAACCCATCAATATCCCATCATCGGGTGTATATGCCTGTAAATCAAGCTGGCATGGCCGGGAGGCAAGCCTACACATCTCCAGGTGCCGCGATGCCAGCAAATCTACAGGCGTCTGTAGCTTCAGAATCCGCGTCGTACTCCTTGTTCAGCAACCAGCAATCTCAAGGCCAAACACCTGATCAAGTGGCACCAAATAGCTTTTGGGAACCTAACGGGAATTACTATGTTAATGGTCGTATGTGATCTGTATCAGCATCTAAATGCATTTTTTTTTTTCATTGCCATGAGTGCTAATACCTGTCTAGCTGATGTGCAAAACCCCTCTAGAGACATGTCTCTTAGTTACAACTATGCACCCGCTGAGCCCTCGCCAATCTACTACTCAACCTCACTACCTTCCGATCCTGTAACTAGACCTTTTGCCACAGTGGAATCCCGCCAACAAGGCAACCTAGAACAGAACAATGACACTCAAGTAAATAGTCAAAATCAAGGACTATATAATCCAATTTGTGTGTTGTTCCAAAAGCCAGTATGACCACCAACTTTAATGAATACAAGCTAACAGCTTATTATAGCTCTGAACCATGATGGGCCTGTTTGGGGGTCTGATTTGAGTCTTTTTCCATCAGCGAGACCTCATCTATTCCCCAGAGTATCAAACAGTTCAACGCTACCAAATAATGATAACCCTTTAAATTCACTATCTTTCCAATACCTCCCTGATGATTACCACAATGCACAGGTTAACTCACGCGGTTCAACTAATATCGAGTGTCTGAATGGCAATGGCCCTGTCCCTATTTTGCCTCATAATAACACGGCTTCTTCATATCCCGTCGGTCCTTTCCCCACAGAGAATCAGGCCAACGCGTCCAATTCTTCACGAAGGCATCCTTTGCAGGGAACATTCACAAATCCCAGGAGCCCTCCTAGTGTTGGTAGTGCAAATCCGAATACCACCACCACAAGCCGTCGACGCCCCAGGCGTACCAACAATAGCGGAATGCCGCAGCCCGGCTCAATGCCGCGAGAGAGACAACCACACCGACACAATCACCACCCGATAAGTATAGGCATTCCGGGGAGTGCCCCTACTGCTCGTGATCAGAGTTACGTAAATGGGCAACTGGCTCGACTCCTATACGCCGGCGCCCTTGTGCGTTACCCCAATGACACTGATGGGTTTCTCTCCGCAGATGAAAGAGAGCGTAGGAGAAGAATTCTAGAGTCCCTTAGGGGAAATAACCGAGAACCCAGCCCTCCAGTCAAAGGGCTTGATAGCGCGGAGGATGGACGCCCAGAGCCCAAAGAAACAGAAGAACTCACAATTAACTTGGAATGCAAAGCCTGCATGAGCCAACTTATTGACACTGTGGTGCTTCCCTGTGGGCACGCGGTTCTTTGTCGTTGGTGTGCTGATCAACATATGCCATCAAGCAGAATGGACAAAACAAAACCACGTTCCGCTGCCACTTGTCCTGTGTGCCGCCAAAATGTGAGGCAAAAGGTAACTATTTTACCCATTCAACCGCTAATGAACGCATTCATTTGGTTTTCATTGAGAAATGCTAACTAGGTTGGAAGATTCGGATATATCTCTCGTAAATCTCTCGTAAATATCAAGCACGGACGGTAATCAAACAGCAATCTTACTTGGAATCCACGAATTCTCATGTGATTTCCCTCCCTCCCTCCCCGGGTCTCGCCAACTCTTCTCACTTGTTCTTCATTTTTTTCGGTGGTTTTCTCTGCTTTTAATATTTTGCGGCCAGTTTGTCTCAGCATAGCGCGGCGTTTGTTGGCGGTACCACGTTTTGAAAACTTCACATAATTTGCATGTTTTCTCTTCCTATCATTTACCACATCCTTCAATAGCAGCTCTTTTTCTTCTTCCTGCTACATTTAAATAGTATACGCTTTCCGCAAATTCCATGATATCATCCTAATCTCTTCTATCTTCCCTATCTTTTCGAAGATCTCCTAAGTTCATATTACGTGTATTACATCATTTGCATCAATCTTTTGACACCGTTAAATGCAGTTAATGCAATCCGTTTGCGCCCCATGACATTCTCCCGCCCAGCTCATTGCTCTTGTTGATTTTGCTCTTTACCAATGATTCTCCGTCTATGCTTTCTTACTTTCTTCATTAAGGGAAACATTTTCAAGTGTTTGTATAGCAAGGGATATTCGCGTATACATTACAGGAGAGAGGCGGTGCATTGGCATCCTTATTTCAACCTCCTTCTTACAATTTATGCTGGTCACTGCCAATACATTTACCAGCGTATATAAGATGTGTTTATAAGTGATACGCGGGAGAGCATGAAACCCTTTTCTTAGTGGCCGGGGTAGGTAGAGGGTTACTGAAGAATAAAATATCGATGGCTAAAATATCTCACCCCGTTGTTTCCATGGATAGTAGTGATAAACACATAGCTTTCTTGCGGACACGACCATTGATACAGTTGCTTCAGCTCCGGATAGAGCGGATTTAACCTTTCAATCCCTGCTACATTGCTTTTTCCTCCGCGGCGCACGCGGCGCACGCGGCTACGAGATTCAGCCTTCTCTACGGAGTAACTACTTACTTAATATTTAATAATATTAGATGGAAACGGCTCGTGGGTTTCCACGAGGTCACGGGAGGTTTGAAACCCGGAGGCGCTACTAACAGCGTGATAGTGATCAACGTGTGATATCTAACTCGATGTATTGGTAATTTGGTATATTTCTTCTGCTGCTCTTGCTCTTGCTTTTCCATAAGGCAACCGATGATGAATAACTCCCACACATCCCAACCCCCTGAACCCCAATCCATCCGCCCGAGGGCGTACCGGTGATACGTAATGGCTGCAGGCTAAAGATTGAGAAGGGAGACATGGCGCGTAATAGGTGTGAGAAGGCCCCCAGAAGCAGTTCAGATACGGATTTGTAGCCGTGGAGGTCGTTCCAGTTATGGCCTCCAATTCGTGACAAATTTTGAGCCCATCCAACCAGTTAGCTTCCAGGCTGCATGACTGGCAGCCAGTTCACGAGTTATCATGGATGTCAGGGGCCTAGTAACAACAGCCTTGTCTCCAGTATCACGTTGTTCGTTATCACTTTTGCATCTGCCCTCATCTCGAATTTGAAGCCCCTTGTAAGGAGCCCGGGTGTCAAGCGCGCATTATATCAGGGTTTTCTTGATTTCACGAACAGATTTCAGGGGCGTGATAGCCCCTATGGCCGCGAGTTTGGATTGGGGACAAAGGGTTTGTTGATTCAATTTCATATGCGACTGGCTCGGCAACAGGGCGATGGGAGAAATTACAACCCCCCCCATGTGGCGCGCGCCCCTTGCAATCACCAACCCTTTTCACGAGCCAAAATACGACGAGAAAAACGAATCGGGAGGGAAGTTGTTGTTCTGATGATTAAGATGCATGGCGACAGATTTGGTAATAAAGCGGGCCTTTTGCAGAGAAGCGAAATAAGGTTTGTTCAAAGAAGCTTCTCTTTCTTTCAATGTTAGACTAACCCTTGACAAAGAAGGAAGATGGTGGTGGGATGGATGACAGTGGCTAGGGATGGCGGGTTTATTAGCTCATGGTATGAGAAATAAATGTAGGCATATTTTAGGCTTAGGCATAGGAAGAGAATCCGACGCTTGACAACGGGCCTGATGCGTGGTGTGGTGTGGGACTCGTTGTTTCTTCTGCATTATTCCATTATAATATTAACCTTGCAGGAGGTAAAGTCGTCGTGCATGTCTGCGGATTTCTTCAGCCACTATTAATTGAATAATGGTCAATTAGTTAGACTTCATTTGCTCCTTTTCCGTTTCTCCGTGTTCGCCCCTCGGCAAAAATGAGATAATTTTGAGACCGTCTAGGAACCTTGAAACAGATAAAAGTTTGTCTAGTTAATCGGGCGAGGCAGCCACGGTGTTCCATTTTAATTAGAGAACTATTTATGCCCCGGGGGTAGGCAGAAAGAAATATATGTATGCCAACCAAAAAATTCCTTGGGGTTAAACTCAGGGATAGGCTTGTCTTCGCCTCGCGATTGGCTGACCTCGCATATCCCGCTAGAGCAATGGGCAATCAAGGTGGTTTATCTCTAATAAAAAATAAATATGAGGGATCTATAAGGCTGAATTCTACATCAAGGAACCTTGGTAGAAACCGTTAGGTATTAGAAAGGTTTCTCCTTGCACCACTTTAGGCTGTAAAGCGCGCTCGACAAGACATTGATCGAAAACAATTCTAAAAAGTGTCTCATGGATACATGACCCGAAGCTCGAACCATCTGGATCAACGCTAATACTGTTGTGCGACACAGGTAATTCGTCGACAAACTATTGGATAATAGTGAAACTAAGCACTATTGTCACAGTTCCTCCAGCAGCCTTATCTTGGACACAAGTGCGGTTCCGCGTCAGAGACGTAAGGTCGGAAGGATACGAGCGCTCATGTTCGTTCCTTGAAACTGTATGTGGTAGCCGGGTTGGGTGTTTTGAGGGCCTCCCGGGGGGCCAAACACATCCAATTCTATCGACAAGGTTTGGAAGTGGTAATTTGAAATGTTCGGCAGATACAACCAGATGGAGAATACGTCATATGGCGCAGACAGAATCGGCGCACCCGGAGATAGATCAACACCGCGTTAATAAATATGCAGAAAGGGCGCGCGAATGGCTTTCGAGAGGGGCCTTATTCATCGCCTTAACAGGGATGGTTTCTTCGATCAAGCTCCATTGTGATTAATTGGTGAGTAGGGCTGGTAGGCGGCGGGTAATGACGGCAAGTGATGATCAGTACCGCTGTCGCCCGTTGTTCTGGTGGCAGAGACACGCGTCTCAAATAGAACACATAGCAAGTCACTCAGGAGACCGGTTAGAGCCTATGTATGTGTTGTACACACATGCGAGGAGCTAGGGTATGGAACAATACGATCGCAAATGCCCAGAGCATAAAACTTAGATTAGAGAGCGTAGCACAATTCTGTCGCGGAAAGGGAATTGCTATTACAGAACGAAATCCCGACAGATCGGTAAAAGGAGACAAGGCTGCATAAATATATTACATCCAACAAAGAAATATTATTTTCCAGACAGATTTTGTCCTTCAATTCCGCCTTCAGATTGGTTTCTTCCGCAATATTGGCTGTTAATCTTCCTCGGGTTTTGCACACAAAGAATCACGGGGTATTTTTTCAAGGATGAGAATTTGGATTGCGCCTCAAAATTGGCATACCAGCACAACGAGCCTTGGGGAGACGCATAGGAAGTCGGGTATCGGGACTAGCCATATCTCCCTTGCTCGGATCGCAAGTTGCATTCTGTAAAACTGTGGCCAGTGTGGCATCTTACCAGTGAGTATCCTTTAGGAACGAGCGTCTGCTCAGCCCCTGAAGGGGAAGCAGTCTGAGTACAACCTAACAGAGACTTATGAAGAAAACTTCACGAAGCCGCAACGAAAGAATGACAGCTGAGAGGTTGAAAATAAAGTCCGCTGCGGCTGAGTGAGATCAGGGGAGATATTTGACGATTGGCTTGGCTGGCTAATTGGACAAACACGGCGGGAATAGCAAGTCAATATTAATTCTCCCTCTTCGTTGCACGACCGTTCCTGCATAATTTTGTCAACCTTTCCGGTTACTAATAACCATATGTAATGATATTATTTCACTCTTCTTGTGTTGCGGAATAGTATGTCGAGGTGCAGCCACCATTTTGGAAACGTTATGTATGACAATGGGCTGGAGCCATTCCAGTTGCCGGCTGATTCGGGTTTTCGATTCTCCAGCCACACCCAATACGCTAGACTGGAACTTCCCATTATTGATATTGTAGCGGAAGTGGCATCGAGAATCGAACAGCGGAGGCTGCCATCCTGCCGGCCGTTACTCCGTAGCGTTCGTAATCTGTAGCCTGAATGGAATTGCTTGCCAGGTTTTTCCGGAGCGAAAGATTTCTGGAACCGGGAAAAGACAGTCACCATATAGCAACGGGATAGCCTGAGAGGCATCCATCACTCAAGCATCGAATCCAGCATCGAACTAAAGTTTCACCGCTTGCCTGCATAGCTTAAGAGCCTAGACAACATGATGCCAACATATTTTGCTGCATGAATGGAATTCTGGTTTGCGGGCACGCGACCAATCCATTTCATTTTTCTCGTCATTTATTCCATAACTCTGCTAGTTGTCATGTATTGAAATGCGACACGACTCAAAGAACAGAGTAGTTTGATTATGACACCAGCATCGTGTTATACAGTTAGCCAAAGCCAAAAGCAAGGGCACTACTACCTGTGTTCGATTCGGGTCACGAGCATGAATTTCCTGCACCTTCTTCGTACCACCATCAAACACCGGAATGGAACCAAGAATCTGTTTAGAAACAGTGCACAAATAGACATTGGGCATGTTAGAAGGGCCGATATATGCAGAATCACGCCTCGCCAAAAGTTTGAAAACTTTTCCAAAAACCAAACTGGCCTGTATTCCCCCCAAACTGAAACCTTTGACAAGGCACTGTATATATTATGTTGCTGTAGATTATCCCTTCTAGCAACGAAAACGGATATGCTTTGCTTGATTAACTCTCTTTGTCTCAATTTTTGTCAAATTGTTCCCTCCACAGAATGGCGGTGTAAGGGCTTATGATGAACAGTGCGAAAGGTGAGTACAGCACATACCGATCATCAGCATGGATGAATTTGTATGTGTCAGAAAAGCATCCCTAAGGGTGAGTTTCTCCCACACAATGACATAATTCAAAGCGCCGTAAATTGCGTCGCTTGGGTCGCAGGATGCAGCTCAACTGACCTATTCATTCACCTTGGGTCGACATGACAATGTTTCCTAATCAACAACATTCACCATTGACCCGGCGCGTTGGTGGCTTCGAAGAGGCATATTACTCTCCATTAAGTGAGAATCAAACAAGGAATATAGGAATGTGCATGTCCTCTACTTCAGTAATCTTGACCTCAGCTCCTTCCCGCCTCGAAATCAAGGCGTTAGGGGCTTTTGTGCGGTTTGTTCACTGCAGTTACTTTTAGCTTTGCGGGGAGGAAACCGATTCGTCCCCGCAGAGGTGAAATTAAGCTAGCGGCTAGGTATGCACTAAGTGGGTCCATTACCGAAACTTAAATTACCGGAACCATTAAACCTGATTTAATTCCCACTAACCACACAGAACTGCCTGCGTATCAATCTCGAATGAAGAGAGCATGGGTTTTGACGTCGTCCGGCTTTCATTATTGTTAATGGGCGAAATCAAAACTATCATGTTTGCCTACGTTGTCATGAGAAGAAAATATGTAGAACTCCCAGAACGAATGTCTGCATTTTAGTCACTCACGTTGTATAAAATGACTTTTGTCTATCCTGAGCTTCAGCGAGAATGACGCAAGAATATCCAATTGGAGTACGGAGTACATATTACGCAAACCCCGATAATATATTTCACTACAACCTTGAACACTAATGCGCTGATAAAGCCTACATTAGCTAGTTAGCTAGCCCCAATGAAAATAAAGAAATTTCAACCTTCAGGCACATTCATATATCCGGCAATCATGAGTGTAAAAAGCGAAGTACTCTGACTACTCCAGCCGTTTAAAACGGAAGTTACTGAAGAGCTGCTGAGATATACCATATTCCTCGCTCAAGTCTACGCAATTATATTACTAATCATACAAAGCCTATATATCTTGACACTAACATCTCGGATCATTAGTCTATATGATGAAGTCAAGCAAGTTAATTGGATAACCAGAAAAGGGCTATCTAACAGAGTTGATATTCAGCGTACTAATATCCAAGGCCGCTGTGTGTCAAAGCTAGCGGTGGAATATGATAATAATGCTCACGAGGAGGTATTTGACCTTTCTCTTCTTTCTTCTTTCTTTTCTTTTTATTTTACTTTTTAAAAATCTTTTTGCAAGTCGGAAGCGATTAGTTTCAGCACTAACTAGCGCACCAAGAGCCGATTCGGTTTGCGCTTAAGTTTGTCTAGAGCGGCTACGCAGGAAGGTCTGTGGCAATCTCGTATAATTTGCTTGGTTTGGAACGTTCATGTACAGTATCTGTACGGAGTACATACATACGCTCCAAATTATGTCTGAAACAAAAATGGCTGTTAACCTATAACCAACTACTATTTAGTGGGAGTTTGCCTTAATTTAATATTTCAATAATATTGTGTTGCAAGCTGCGGTCGTAAGTAAAATGAAAAGAGCTGCTAACTAACAGTGAGCTCTACCGGAGGGCGCCCCGATATCTTGGGGGTCTATGTTCTAATTAGGCAATTGGGATGTATGTAACTATGTAGGTAGTCCACGGTACGTGGGTACCAGATGGTGTTTACCAAGAGATGTGTCCCATTCCCCTACTACACCGCCAATTTGCTCTGCTGACAAAAGAACTTAGCCCCCAAATGAAACGGCATCTCAAAAAATAATGCTTGTAAATATTTCCAAAATCTGTTGGAAATATAGTTCCGTCTGCGGCTCAGTTGACAAGTTGCATTGATGCGACCCCGACGCATGAAGTGTTGCTGTCTACGCGGAGTACGCGGAAAAAAAATTGAATCAAAACGTTTAGTTGCATTTTGTGCCCTCTTGGAACTGGAGGCTGTCACTCCTATATCCAGAAACGGAAGGGGCTGAAGGTAACTGCCAGGCTGACATCAGCGATAACGCCCCGAGGAGATGAGAATTTACCCCAGGCGAGGCAAAACCCTCCTGACACGCATTTATGGCGGTGGAGCAAAGTCGTGTAGTGTAGCCTTCCGAGCCTTGATATTATCATTCCTTTGTAATGCATTCCTCAAATGCAACCCTGACTGGAGTAGTTTCCTACATCCGCTACAACACATAAGATAACTTCTTCGAATGGCATTGACGTCATTCTATCCCCATGGACGGAGCTAACCTAACCACAAAAGGAGAATCCGCCATCAGCTCGTCAGCACCAATTAAGAGCTCGCGGGTGTCGATATTGCAAATCGCCAGCGCAAAACCCACTGTATTAGGAGTATGGGACGACCAAAAACAAAGTTCCCAGCCATGAAACCTCGGTAAAAATCTCAATCTGTCGCCTGGGTTATCGTTATTAAGCCTCAGCTGATGGGCGTTGTATGCAACCGCGCGGGGGCCAACTATATCAAGTCGTGTCTGCATCAGAGGAACGGAGGAGCTAAGTGTGGGTAATCCACACTCCTACCAGGCCGCATTTTCAAGGCGTGAAGATCGTCCGATTCGATGCTAGAGAGTCACAGGAAGGATTCATTGGAGGAAATTCCCGTATCAAACTGGAAATTTCCACTCCCTAAGCGAAGTCTGCTGTAGAGAGGCCCAACAGACGGGGCGAGATCAAGGCCATGGAGCTTTGCCGAATATTTGTAACTCCAATTTTATGTCTGCTAATTTGGAGCCTATTGCTAAGTTCAATCATCCTGTTGCTCTCAACGCCCATTCTTTTGGTTGCTGATGGTCGACCCGAGAAAATTAAGCCATCGATCCCCTCCTCAAATGCTTTCTAGCCACTGGGGCGGATTTTGAAAGTCCCGAGGACAGATCAGGCAACAGGCTATTCCGCATTCTTACGTCAGGCATAGGATAAGGGTAATCAGCCATGATGACGCTTCTCCATTTTGAAGGGCTTCCAAGAACAAAGCGTTCAGTTTCCAAAAAAGGGGATTGGATGGCGGGGATATTCGTCGGATGGAGCGCGTCATCGAATCCGCACCTAGCAAAAACGGAAATGATGCCAGCAGGGACAGAAGTGGTCCATCATGCGAACCAATTATATATTGCAATTCCCCTTAGCCGTTCAAAGACAACAGAAGGCTGGTTGCGCTCAAAATAACAACTCTTCAACCGTGCTCGTCTTAAATCGCAGATGTACTCCCCAGCTGAGCATCCATCTGCACTTCATAGCCTTGGATTTCCCCGCCAGAGTCATGCGATCACCTTCGAAAGAGGGGGGGTTGGCCGATGATTCAGGCCCTTGCCTGGTTATAAGAGTCTAGGGCAAATAGGCAGAGGAGAGGATATCTGGCATGCGACTTGGAACACTGCCATCGTAATTCTTGCAAGGTGTGCTCTGAAACCTTGAGGTAGCAAATCACCCATTGCAACTGACCAATCCCCATGGCCAGCACGATGGGAATGGAAAACAATGCGCAATTTCCACGATGGCTGGCCTAATTAAGCCAATCAACTTTGCTTTGGCATCAGCTCCTACCTATATTTTCGTGGCATCTTCGGTGGTTTTCCGAAAAATTGTTTCGTTTTCATCTCCGGGTGGACTGAATAATAGATTCCTGCCTTGTTGGTTTGATATAGCACCTGAGGCTCAACGATCAGGTAGAAAAGGCACAAGCCACGCCAGGCCCACGTTAGGAAGTGCGGGGTAATGTCACCGGGCATACTGCGTATAGTTATGTTATGCAGAAGAGAGGGGCTCGAGATGAGATTGGCGCGCAGACCGCGTGCTGCTGTATTCATGCAGACTGGGAAATGCAGATGCATGCCAAAGGTGAGAGACGCAATGTGGAGCTAGCAGCACCACCACCACAGTAGAACTTTAAGGGCACGGAGGGAAACTGAACAATCTGGGCTGCCTGCCTGAGGCCACAAAAATGGCCGGCTAGGAGTAGGGGCGCCAACACCTAAGAAAGCAAGCAAACTCATCGCCACTAACTTAAACGCCCAGGATGAACTGTCACGGGAGGAAGCTCTTTGCGCCCTTTAGCCTTGCGATTTCTCTCACTATCGTAAATACAGTTGTCGACTGTACATTCAAAATTTTGTTCCCGGCGGGCGAACAGCTTGGGTTGAGCATTATTAGTTGTTTAAGGCTAAGTTACATCAGACTCAAATGACCCAAAAGAGGAATTTAGGGCAAAATGGAACTTCTCACAATAATTTTCTCCAGTGCTCGGTAAGGAATAACAGCTTTCGCAAGGTCAAGCATTTGCTCAATGTACAATGTACATACATTATTACAAGGCCCGGTCGTTCGGGGTTAATGTCTACAAGCCGCATGGACATGAGCCTATTCTCCCCCTGTGTTAATTTGAAGATATGCAAAGCCTCAGACTACGGTGTTGTTTCCTAGCGTGGGGGAAGTCGTAGGAAACAACCATGAGATGAGGGTTAAAAAGCAAAAAAACAAAAGAAAATAAAGAAAGAAAACTCGATCTCCAGGCTCCCGCAGCGCGCTTAAACGTTGGTTGGTGCCAACGGAAAAGACCATACAACTGAATATCCGCAATGCGACGGATGCAACCCAGCGCAGCGGTGGCAGGCTCCAGCGATGAGGTCAGTAGACATTTCGAAGAGCCGCGTCAACGGACCGTTAAATACCGGCAGGCTATGGCTAGTTAAAGGTTCCAGAAGACAGTAGCAAATTTCTGGATAAATGAATGCCCACTACGAAAGAGGGCTCACGGTGTCTAGTTGAGGTTGAGCGGGACAGAAACAAAGCTATAACTACTCATTTCCTAAGTCAGAAAATTTGACTGTAGATATAGACAGCGATCAACATATAACTATATATTATATATTGCTAAATTTGGAAATCAGCATGGCTTCATTCAACCAGAGCAGGCAGGATAATTAAATCATTATCAAAGTACACTGCCAAGAACTGACAGCATTTTCGAAGACGCTAAATCCAGTGCGCCGCAAAGACATTTTTTAGCTCTCCAGCCTTGCAGAATCCCACGGGTCGGCCGCAACCTGGGCGATGGCACAGTATTGGCTACAGCGTTCGCAAATAGTTCGCCCTTAGCTTGAGGCATCTGCCTGCCCAGCCGGTGCAGGGGTGGATGGGCACTAATCCGGCCTAGTTGGACGCAGGTGCGAGGTTGCGCCCGTCATGGCAAGACGGATGTTGCAAATATTATGAAACCCCATCGACCTCGGGATATCCTGAGCTTCTGTCTGGGAGAGGTTTAGATAAAGGGCGACACCCGGGCGAGTGTTATTCTCGGCACTGGATATTTCCAGATGGAAGAGCCTCGAAAGTGTTTAAAAAGAGCCCGAACAACTTTCCAGATTTCTGTTTTTCCGAAGATGCATCATCCTTGAAAATCCCCTCCAAGGGCTCTGCCAAATTTATATTTATATACGTTCAACCAAATTTCTCACCACAGCCGAATTCAAATCCAACAATACTACCAAAGGCGCCAGTCAATTACAATCTCTGGGGCCCCTGCTATGGACAAACAACCAGACCGCGATTCTCACAGTAGTCGATCAAGGAATCAAGGAAGCAAGAAAAAAACAAGAGGAACAGCGACGAAGAAACGAGCAGCCAATGTAAAACTCGCTCCCAGGCCGCAGCCGCCCTTCGATGAAGAGGAATCGCCAATCAGAATGTGAGTGGATGGCGGGCGAAGATCCAGCCCAACAACAACCCCATGCGTGGTTTGTTTTCCGGTCCATGCTAACTTGGCCGCCTTTGCCAAATCTTACAGCGGGGTCTACTCCACCCAGCAGCAGCAGCAGCCTCAGTCGAACCGTCGTGAATTGGAACGCCCCAACCTCGACGTCCTCAGATCCCCAGCACCTTCCAACCCGCCAGATATCGCAGGCTGGGGAGGAAATGCTAAGAAGCGGCCCGCTGCTGCCGTTGAATGTGAAGACTCTCGAATCTCAGCGGGTTATTCATATGTCAATGCCTCTGGTGAAAATCAACCCGAGGGTGGCTCTCACCTCCAAGCTGGAAACAATGAACAACATCTGCCAACACACTATGTTGTAGATTTTACAATATCCGATCCGGATGCTCCAGCGACCCCGGGGGTGATCTCCGCTCCTGTTCAAAGTGACCGTGCTCCTGACCCAGTATCAAGCGTCCGTCCATCGCTATTTCCTGAAGAATGGGAGCCAGATCAAACTATCTCAGACGACGTGCAGGAAGTTTTGAGATTTAAATCTGCCTCATATGGGGTGGAGGAGGACCCCGAACCGCCAGAAACATCCACCATGCTTCGACAATGTCATGTTAAGAAGCTATCATACGAGACATTGGTGGGGGAAGTTAAAGATATATACAACGCTCTTTTGACAACTGAAATAAGATGCCTTGTAGAATGTGCGAAAATCGAACACATTACCAAGTTGAATGAAACACAGTGGGCCGATCTGGTTGAATGTCACAAAACCCTCCTTCATCACCATTATAATTTACTCATATGTACACAACATCCAATCAGCGGCAGAGAAATTTCTGCAATTCCTGTGACATGCAAAATGCCATCTCGCCTGCTGCACCAGGGCATCTACATCTTTCTAGAAATCATGAAAGCTCGACGTCCGGATAGTCATGATTATATGACTCCCTTCATCTACGATGCGTACGGCCTAATAGCGCTGCTTATAGAAACGGCCCCCAGATTCAAAAATGTGTGGCTTGAATGTCTTGGTGACCTGGCCAGCTATATGATGTGCCTTGAGGAGAGGGATTCAATTGAGAACAGGGCCTGGAAAGTAGTTTCATCGCAATGGTATCACAAGGCCCTCGACGAGAACCCGGGGAAAGGAAGTCTTTACCACCGACTTGGTAATCTTTCAACACCCAACATGGGTCGGCAATTGTTCTTTTACTCCAAGTCTCTTGTGGCAACCGAACCATACACAATGTCAAAGAACCGTGTTGAGTCTGCCTTTAAGATGGCTTTGGACTCAATTCAGAGTCGGGGTGTCACGACCCCAGACTTACCATCCTGGTTTGTGGGGTCGCATGCAATGCTTATTCGCAGTGGTTCAATTCACAGCTTCATTGTGTATGTGAAGGAGTATATTGTCAATTTTGCCGCCCAAGTTAAGCAACAGACTTTCAAATTCCGGGAAGCAGCAATCTGCATGGGAGTCCCCAACATCGCTGCAATGTTACAATATGGTGAGCAGGATGGCATTCTTACAAGGATGTTTATAGACTCTCAAAAGCTGAGCTCGGAGGTTAGGTTACAGAACGCTATACAGCACTGGCTCATGCTTCCTAAAAACCCTACTCAAAACACTCTGGACAAAGACTTTCCTTCTGATGCTGCAACTTTCTCTACTCCTTTGAAAAAACTTACTTACAGCACATATTTAAATTTTCATACACTCTCTTTTGTTCTTAAATATACCCGAAACGAAAATATTATTCCATATGTCCACCTCTCTCTTGCATTTATTTGGAGCCTGGCATTAGTTCCGGATTCCATGATGTATGTGGAGGGAGAAATTCCCTGGACAAAGATCACTATCTTTCTAAATATGTTGAACCGGGCATTTATCAGCGAATCCAGGCTTGAAAATGTCAACTTCCCGATCCCGACTGAAACAAAATTCCGACAATTACCAGAGGATTTCTTCTTTCGAAGCCAAATATGGTCGCAAACACTATATCCATCTGATTTCTTCGCGGGTGCTACCATCGACGACGACAGCCGTGGAAGAGACGTGCCCAGCACCAAATCGGCCCGCAACGAGCGCTGTCTATGGTATGGATATCGTCTAGCATCGGTAAGAGCCTCCTATTCAGTTTTATGCTCCTCAGCTCCGCCTACAAAGCTTGATCATTTTACACCTCAGCCTTCGTTATCTCTTATTTTCGTATTAACTTAGCTAATTACATTTGTTTAGTGCGGCCGTTGGATTCAGTTATTCGAGGAAAACGGCGTGAAGAAATTTAGACCTACAGATTATGCCAACCAACTCGAAGAGACAGCTATGCATCCTAAAGTGTTTAGTCGGCCTCAAAGGGCTGTCGCTACTTCCCTGCCTAGCTCTCTATCTAGCTCCCCGCCTAGCAAATCTAGGTTGACCCAGCCGCCTAGGAAAGGGAGAGGCCGTTGATACGCAAAAGGTCATCGTCGCGCCTTTCCAAGCTTGGTCAGACATCGCAGAACCCCTAAATGCACGATTAAGGGAAGGAAGGTCGTAAGAGAGGGATTTCAAAGCGGAATTAAGCCGGAGAAATTACCCTTTATCTAGGACGTATGAGTGAACCCCACTCTGTGTCCCCAGGGTTTAATGTCAACTACGGATTTGCAGGTGGCGCTCGGAAATTCTAGCTGCTGTTGGGGGGGGGGGTCTCCAGCTTCGTACGCCGGGGCATATTTCTTATATCTGTTTCACACGCAAAGCCGCATCCTATACGGACCGTTGCGCTTAATATTTACATTTAGCACATGTATGGCCGGCTTCAGCATCTAATTAATAAGGCGGGCGGTTATTTTCCCATGATGTCCGATGGTCATGGAGATTCACACTTTCGGTTCCTGTATTCGTTTTAATATATGAATAGTTTCAAACAGGACATAAGTTAACAAATACAATTTGATAATTTTAACTTCGCTCAAGGTAAATTACCTACTGCCAACACTCAATTTGTGCTACAGTTGGTAACTCATCCCCGTTGTTCGTTATCATTCTCAGCAACACGGACAAAATATGCTCTACGAGGTTACAACGCTTTTAGGGAAAGTTCTCTTTTGGCTTCTCAGTTCAGTGCCAAAACTTTTTTCCGTGGTAGATGTACCAATTGGGGGATCAAATCGGATGTAAAGGAGATATATCTCGCACAGACAGACACAAAAAGACAAAGTACATCATAGAAAAATTCTTCCCATTGCCAAAATCTCCCATGGATATTCCCACAATCACTCACGGTTTATGTTAAATACTTGACCCCCCTGACACGCCATTCCAATTGTTTGCCGTAAAATGCAGCACGAATAAACTTGATCACGCGCCCTAATTCCGGACAGAGAAGTGTGCTGAACACGAATAGTAACGCCGTCATCTCAACGCCTCTCCACACCTACAATCTATCCCTTATCCTATCATCGAGAGGCAAAGCCACTGCAAGGTCAGGCCTATTCATCTAGTCAATATGGCAAACCTATTGGCGCATGTATGTATCTACAAGCGTTCACGAATAATATAAGGAATATCTAGCCTCCTATTGTCATTTCGTCTGACGACAATTGTACATGTACATGTACATGCACATTACCAGGGCGGTGATCAAATCCGGTCAAAGAAAATGTCTTTCTGGCCCAGACGGACGGGTGCGGGAGGGTGCAGGAAGATTCATCAGACGTATCATTTGCACCACTTGGGCCGGGCTGCAATCTTTTTATTTCAGTTTAATACTTTCCTTCTCGAGAAGTTAGTGGTTAACACCGCCCAAAAAGGGGATACGGTGGACTTTTGCTTTTTGATCTCGTTTGGCGTCTTAAAGTCGCATGCGTTAACTACAAAGGGCAGAGTTCAGGCACCTTGATGTGTCGGTCCTACCCGGCGAAGGCTCTGCGCTGTGAATGCAGGGATTACTGGGGTGCCTCTCATCTGCGTTAGTGGGTCTCAATCATTGGCTAGATTTGTCGTTTGTTATTCACTTGGTCTGGAGGTTATGTCGTGCTCTCGGCCCAGCGAGGTTGAAAGACAGGCGGATGCGTGGTGGGTGGTGATGCGGAACAAAGGCTGAAGTGAGCATTGGCAACTCATTCTGCATGAGGCTTTATTCAAGTGGATTCAATGGTTAAATCAATGATATTGGCAGGCAGTCTGACAACCATTGACGTTAATATGTAGACAGAAACAGCTCAGGGGCTGCATTCCGTGGAAGCTGGATCCCGTGATGCAGTTGCAAATCAAGTTTCCGCGCCCGGGTTTAGTGAGCATTCGCATAGGACGGGCCTCAAGCAAAACACAGTTAAAAGCCAAAACAACCCGGAGCCGGCAACCACAATCCAAGTCGCATAAACCTGTAGTGTGGTCGGCATAGGCATCAACTTTCCGCTGTAGAGCTTTTGAGACAGCCTCACTGCAGGAGCTCGGGGCATGGATCTGCTCTAGTCAGTTAAATCCGCGTCATGTACGAGTCATAAAACACCCCGTTGAAACAAATGTCTAGGCACTGAAGCCTTGTGAGATTCGGGCAACATCCGATATAGATAAGAATTTCCTTGCGATATAGAAGCATCCATCTGTTCCGATAGTGAAGTGCGGATCACTTCGGAGGTCCCTCTTACGTGGTGCCATTTACGGCCACGCCCCTCCTCAACGCTGCGAAACCCTGCCAACCAAGAAATGATTACGAGGATCTCTCGCACCAGCTGAACCCCAAAAGGGTGCAGTTCTGACATTTTCAAATTCTCGTCCGAAAATGTGGATACGATGTAAATTTCCTTTTCGCCCATCACTGAGATGGCCTTGAATGCATAAACTGATTGGCATTCCTGGCAATACTTGTGGCAAAGTCGGCACATCCTCGCCTCGCCCATCACGTGATAGCCCTGGCTTGACTGGCTCACGAGGCTGCTCCATGAGATCCATGTGGAATAGGGGAGGGTTGCCTGATAAAAATCCTTCGTGTCTGGCTTGTATGTGGCGGGTCTCGAACGAAGCCACTGCGGCGGAATGGTGGAGAAATCCCTTAGTCCTATTGACTGTGCACTGGTATTGTTATGATCAGCCCCAATCATCACCACACAGGATCAAGTTATCTCGCGGCTCTTGGGTTTTTATTTATTGATGTATTGCCTGTGCTCTGCGTTATATCCACATTATTTGCCCGCCTGTTGCCTAGGAAAGAAGACAAAATGATTCAGATAAATGCCCTGATAACGAATCGAAGCAGAGCTGTGACGTGAGTCTGGAGGACGTATCTGACACCGCCGTGCGCTCGGGCTATTTGACAAGGGGAAAACCCCATAAATCAGCCTTCGAGCTGTGCCCCAGTTTCTTCCCAGAGGTGAGATAACCAAGGCGACCTCCCAGTGACACTAATGCACATCCCGGTGCTTGAAAAACGATCTCTCATATTTTTGAATTGTGATCATTGTTTGGCACGCCGAAACGTTCGAGGCACGAGTCGGAGCCACCAATAATGGGCCTTTAGACTCAGCCGTTCAATTGGAAGAAAACCACGAGCCTCCTGAGCTGATCCCTGTGATTAATTGGCTTCATCTGATATTTGCCTGGCGGCAAATATTGTGAGTAAATGTGATGTGAAACATTCATCAAGAGAGTAACTCTTGGCTCCACAAATAGGGAAGATAGGCCGCTGTGTGATAATGACAAAACACGGCTTCATATCTGAGTGTGGAAACGGCAGGTTGATTAAAAATGCTCTACTCGCTGTGAGTGTCGTCTAGAAGAGGAACTCTGTAAAGCCTAGACCTAGTCAATATTAGAACTGCAGAAGAGCATGCTAGGCGACATCTGTGCCCGGACGACCCCTTGTAAATGGATTCCCAGTTCTCGGCAACGAGTTGTCTAAAGAGCTCCTTGTTACATTGGTCCTTAACCTTCTAATGCTGCGCATGTGGAATGGCAATGCCAAGATCTATATGGTCCCTTAGGAAAATAATCGCGGAAAGTCGAAATCTGGTAGGCTCCGAGAAGTGATGAGACGAAGGATTGTAACGTTCATCCCAGTTTGCTTTCTATCAGGTTGACGAGAAAAGATGGAAAACTCATGTGGAAATTCAAGGATTGAACGTTGTAAATCTCAAACCGGTCCGCGCAGAAACAGTCACTTGTTTGGTCATCGGGGACAACCACTGAACAGGGCTGGAAGCACCGGATCTCGGGAGAAAAATTCGCAAGCAAACCAATTCGATGCGGGGCTTCTTGGGACAGGCACGTTATTGACAAATAATTTCGACTCCAAAACGGACAGTAATGAGTCAAATTTCGTCGCCTGAGGCGCCGATGCCTTGTCCGGCATAAATATTCACCTAATCCCTTGGGACGCAACGGTACTATCACACCCCTGAATTTTGGCATTCGCAGACGATTTGGAGGGGCTAGGTAAGGGAGAGAACTCTGTCATCACCCTCTTCAGAGCAAAAGCAACGTTATTCCTGCATTGTCCATAAGGGATTGCGATGCTGCTCAGCCAGCCTTGCCGTCGAGGTTGCTCTTGCGGTGCAGTGATTCGTGACAGGATCAATTCGCGATGTTATCGTTTTTCTGAGACAAAATCCAGCTATAGATGCCTAGCAATGCGTAATATGCCCTCCAGTAACATTGTTGCTGTGTGGAGCAGTTGCTGTGGTGGTGGAAAGACAGTTGAAGATGGCTGAGGGTAGTTGTGGTTGGCGATGAAGTTGGTCGACGCCGGATTCCTGGCCATTGGCTGCCAAATGACGCCAAGCAACGAGCGACGGGAAGCTTAAACCGTTCCTACCAAAGGACATGTGGCTGCTTGACAGCCTTCGAGAACCTCCATTCACAGATCGCAAATCCAAGACCAATCACTAATTTCTCGCCACTTTCTGTGCAGGCTCTTTGAATGAGGGAGAATTTGCGTTCTTTTCGTCTTGGTCTGTGACCAGGAAGACCCAACCATGGTGGACTTCCAAGCCCTGAGTGCGATATGCGCCCAATGCCTGGAGCTCGCCGGTAGCATTCCCCCTCTGCTGTGGTTCATATTTCTCCTATCGACATTTACCGGGCTCATTCTTCTTGTGGGTTTTATTTTAAAATTATTACATGACTTCCATATCACTCAATTGACCAAACGTCTTGCAGGGGTATACTCTTCTCTTCCTCGTAGCGCCAAATCCCCGCCCTCCGCTTCCGCAGGAGAAAAGATACAAAACTATTGCTGAAGATGGATCAATTACGGCGCCCCAACTACTGCCTTGCTGGCAAGATAGCCTACGAGGTCGTACATCTGGCGACGTAAAAGAAATGGAGAAGGCGGAGCTTTTTATGTCCGTCGTGGTGCCCGCATACAACGAAGAGGATAGGCTGGGAGGGATGCTGGAAGAGGCTGTGAATTATCTCGAGAAGACGTACGGGACTCTCGCGGAATGTCTGCAAGATGGAGCTTTGCGTAAGGAGGACATGAGGTCGGAAGGGACTCGTCGTCGTAGACTCGACGAAAGGACAAATGGGAGCATAAGTGTGCCATCACGGGGATGGGAAATACTCATTGTGTCGGATGGTTCCACAGATGGGACCGTGGAGACCGCGCTATCCTTTGCTAGAGACCATCAACTGTCGGTACACCCCAAGAGCCATGCAGGACCATGGACAACCATTTCAAGCGCGGAAGGAGTACATATCCCACCAGGGACAATCCGAGTAATCACCCTAGCGGAGAATAGAGGAAAAGGCGGGGCTGTCATTCATGGTATGAGGCATGTGCGCGGCCAGTATGTCATATTCGCCGATGCAGATGGTGCCAGTCGGTTCGACGACCTTGGGAAGCTACTATCAGCCTGTCAACGCATAGAAGATGGGTCGTCTCGAGGTCTTGCAATCGGATCCAGAGCACATCTAGTCGGCAGCGAAGCTGTGGTTAAGGTATGGTACACATATGCGCCTTAACACCAAGATCACAAGCGCATCACATAACTCTTCCGTCCTTGCACTCCACATTTACTAACAAATATACTCCTCACTAGCGATCTAAGCTTCGAAACTTCCTCATGCACTCCTTTCACCTAATCCTTCGCATCCTTACTCCACCCGCCACCGCTGCTATAAAAGACACCCAATGTGGCTTCAAGCTCTTCTCCCGCGCCTCTTTGCCATATATCATTCCCTACATGCACTCTGAAGGCTGGATTTTTGACGTGGAAATGCTCATGCTTGCTGAATTTGCAGGCATTCCTGTGGCTGAGGTGCCGGTGGGCTGGAGAGAGGTCAAGGGGAGCAAGCTGAATGTCATATGGGATAGTTTGGGCATGGCATGGGGTTTGGCTATCTTGCGGATGGCATGGGGGTTCGGCGTTTATCGGCGGACTTCAGACCATGGTATTTTTCGGTGACTATCAGCTGTCTTGTATTTTTTCTTTTTGTATTTTTGCACTGGTTGGCGCTTCTCACTACGTTTTCGTTCTGTATATACAGTTCCTGTATTTTCTCTCGGCATGTCCCTTAAGTGGACTACGATATACCCATAGATATATATGACGTTGGTTCTGCGTTCAACGTGGTATCAAATGGATGGTAACTGTTTCCACCATACATGCGATGTGTTAGCCATGAGTTCAAAAGATTGTAGCCCCTTGGAACATATTTGATCCATGTTGAATTACTCGCGGATGATGAGTTGATACACCATATCGACCCTTATAAAACACGGACTTTTTGTTCACTTCTTTTCTTCCTGTCCCCTTTCACCCTCCCTCCCCGGCCCCAATAATGACGTCCTTCTAATCGTTGGTGTTTGGCCTAGGGTTTCACTAAATATAATTGTGATTAAGCAAAACGCACATTACTGCTTTTGCTTTGATCAGTAGCGAATATGTGTATTTTCAATTGTCCTTGCTTTCCTAAGGGTTGTGGGGGCCATGTACGTCCCGGTCCGACGGTTATGCTGTTTCACATTTGTGAAGTGCAATTGTCTGTACTCCGTATATGAAATGGGAGCGTGTTGAATGATAATGCCATATCCCTAATTTGCCCGCCTGCATCGAGGAAGTGAACCCGATGGCAAGCTCCATTGGCCGAGTGCTGGGTGGTATACCTGTTACTTGGTAAATACATTTCTTCGATACGTTAAATAAGCTCTGATACTTGCTGGTCGAGATTCCACAACACTCTCATGCCACGGAAACACGAAAGAAGCGGGATCGCAGCGCTTTGAAGGGCGAGAGTGGAGAAAAATCTGAGAGAATCCCATAAATCAATAGTTTACTGCTTCATCGGCCTCCATCCGAGATATTCTACTGCTTGAAAGGAACCCGCAGTTGAGGTGAGACGCGACATAGACCAAAAAATGACGTCGCCTATAAACCAAGTTAGTTAGGTATTAACCGTGCCATGCTTACTCACTCTCTACACTAGTTAGTCAGGGCTAGCCAACAGCGCGACCCTTGACTTAGTTGAACTAGCATCATCTCATCTCTAAAAATTACCGACCTAGAAAACTAAGGCACAGACACACATATCTATCGCTGGACCAACGGTCACCGCTGGTATTTATTTATTTATTTTTTGGTTTCTATACGCTACGAGCTGGTCTGAGATTGACGTACCTCACTCATAGCGGTGTTTCGCGATGCGATTCTAATCTGGAGTGCGGCAATGTTTTGGCGACGTTGGCGCAGTCATCTCTTTGATATAGAGACCCCATAGCTTTTCATTCTGACGCCTTATCTGGTCAAACTTTCAGGGAAATATGATTTAGCAATATCCAAACTACGTGCACAAAAGTTTCCGACTCTTTTTTCCCGGTAGGCATGGCCCAGACTATTCCACAACGTTGTGGCGAAAGCCATGATTGTACGCACGAGGACCACAGGATGTTCCCCACGTCATCTCCGATGCGTCGCGCATCTTCGCCAACTGCCTATAACTTTCATCTGGAACGGTCTGATGGCTCCGCTACATTGTCGAGCAGAGTATCGAGAGACCAACCCAGCGTCAAATTTTTCGACTTCGTTGAACAATCTCAGTTAGCCCTCCAATCCCTACGGTTAAGCTTCGAGCGTGAACGAGCAGCGTTCGCAGAAGAGCGGAAGCTGTGGGAGAAGGAAAGATCTATTATGAGACACAGGATTGCGGAGTTGGAACAAGGACAAAGAAGAACTGCTAGAGTCGAGAGGACACGGATGGCCTCCCATCCCCACCGAAGCGAGCGGGCACATGATGTTCATCATGTATGGGAAGGATCAAGTCCGACTATGCAACCCACAAGAGTATTCTGGGATGAAAATGAAGAGCAGAGCCCCCAAGGCTTGAGGCACCCTAGCGGCCACAACCATGGAGTTGGATTACCCCCCTCGCTCGACGAGGCCCTGTCTCCTAGAGCCCGACCGGTCGATCGACAGAGCACAGTCGGAGTCCCCATTGAATTAGTTGATAGCAGCTTAGATGGGATTACTCTAAAATCTACCGCACTAGGCCCAGATATCCTCGCGAAGGCCTCTTCGGCCTCTCCCTCAGAAGTCATATCACCATCTCCAGACCAAACCATGGACTCCAAATTGGTAGAAACCAAGAAACCAGTGCCAATCGCGCGATCGGAATTAGGACCACCACAAGAGAACCTCGTGAGAGATGCAGGGCATACTCCAATGACAGTCATCGATCCGGGTGTGGCAACGAGCAATATATCCACTGAAGTTGGTACATTGACGACGGAATCTCCCCTCGCGCCGCGACAAACCCTTGAGCCAGGGGAGACCTACTCTCCTGAGGTCGACGAAGACCCGGCCCTCCAAGGGCCATTAGGGCTGAAAAATGACAAGAAACAGGACATCGAGTTTCTCGAGGCCCTGGACCAGAAATTATTGAATGAAGCGAGAAGGCTAGCTGGACCGGGCCCTACCTCCCATTCTGACGAGCTTGAAAACAATCTATCCGATGATGAACAACCGCTGTCAGAACCCGAACCAGAAACCGGCATCAAATTCAAACACAGCACTAATTTTGGTTCTGCATTTGGGACCTTATAATAATCTATATCCTATCATTTATTTTAACCTTCATATTTACTTTTAACAAGTGGGGAAAAAGGAACCTGTGTTACATATATCAAGCAATATATCCACTCATGAACATTATGGGGTTTGGATGCCCCTTTTTTGGTATTAAATATTTGGACTACGATGTTGATGGGCCATCTCAATATATACTTCTTAATTACCATCTCAACCTCTTCCCTATTCTTTCCTGGTGGCCTTAACTGTTTTGTTTTGGAGTCGGATCTTTCTCTCGAATAATCTCAATCTCACCCTTTCTTCTTACCTCATACCTGACTCCAACTCAGTTGTCGTAGCGATGGAACATACTACGCAGTACTCCATGCTTTTATACATATTTCATAAGGACTACTCAGATGGTCAGCTATTGCAGTTCCTGGCAGTCCTCACTCCTGTTACCCTTCCTGTGGTGTATACAAAAGCATCAACGGTGGGTTAACGGGGAACAGAAAACGAACGAATGCGCGTAGTTGCAAAAGGCCATGCCTAGAAGTCTTCCACATTATTTATCTAGCACATGCAATATAGAGAGTATATTTATATACGGACACCCACGTTTAATCAACATAGCATCATCCTAAATCAATACATTTATACACAGCTGCGTGAATTCTTCCTAGTGGGTCATTTTCTGTCTTGCGAGCCCGGGGTGAAAGTAATGTCCGTCAAATTCCCTTTTCTTGCCGCTACCCCTACCCACAGTTGCTTCAATGCGTCAGTTCATGTAGAGAGCATGAATAGTCCACTTGGAAATCCAGGAGCTCTGTAGAGATAAGTCCACGGGCTAGCATACGAAATTCCATCCATGGCCTTGTGCAGCTATGTACATGTACATCTACGGAGCTAAATGGCATGATTCTGCCCCAATACGAACCATGTGGCTAGGAAAGGAGAGAAAAAATGAGAGATACGGGGAAATGTCTAGATAAATTCAAATGTATTCTTGTGGTATTATTTGTAAGATTTCGTTGTTTTCTTGCCAACGGAATAGATCGCGCCGAACTCCTCCAGTCTCTCCAAAGTAAAAGGGGATCGTGTACATAAACTTAAGAGCATCATCAGAAAATTGAAGGAGAAAAGCACATGGGGAGATATTATCATAAATAAATCAAGAAAGATGAAATGCAAAATGAAAAAAAGTGCCCGTCGAACTCAAGCCAAAGCAGCGATTCCCCGCGAAAGGCAAGAAAGAGGAAAGTTGACGTCAGATGTGGAATGAAACCAAAACTGCATTGGCCATCCTGGGTTGGACGAAGCTCCTATGCCGCGAGCAGACAAACCCATCAATTCAACCATCAATTCATTCATTCATTCATTCCTCCGTCATGGCACAAGAGTGAACAGATGTATGGCAAAAAGTAGAGCGAGCCCCTGTAATCCGGGAATCTAAACCCCCATGGTGAAGTCATGTTCAATACCCGGCGTCACACTTGCAATAAACTTCAAGAAAACGACTAAGTACTGATCCACTCTTATAGCCACGCGCTGCTCTTCATACTCCTCACCACCCTCATGCTGCAACACTTCCCACTCATCTCCCGCATTACCACCCGCAGCCCCCGCCGCTTGCTGCAGCGGCTGCTGCTGTTCAGGTGAAATCGTCAGACGGGCCGTATCATCAACCAGACCCTCCAGCCCACTCTCAACTTTCGAAGGCACATTTCGCCTCGCGTCTTCTACAGAGGTAGCATTTTTCAGCTTCTGGCGGCGGAGTTTTAGAGCCGCGTCGGCGCGGTCGAGGAGGACTTTCATCACGCTTGCGTGGCGGCATGGGTGCACGCTGGCCATTTTTACGCCGCCGTCGAAAAAGGGGAAGTCTTCTAGTGTGACGGTTTTGTCTTTGTAGTCGCCAACGATGTCTTCCATCATGAGGTGTGGGGCGAGTGGCTCGGATGGGGAGATGTAGCCGGAAAGGTAGAGGCGCGGGGTTCGATAGTAGGGACTGTAGGTTATGTAGAGCGTGTAAGTGCGGAGGGGTCTGTGAGGTAAATGTCAATATATGAGTACAGTCCAATACTCATCCTAGTAGTAGAAAAAAGGAACTCACGTATCAGTCTCGGTTTTTCCAGCCGGTTCCCTGATAATAGCTTCTTCATCATCGTCGTCATCTTCCATATCCGGAATCTCCTCTTCATCTTCCTCCCTCTCCCCAATATTCCCCGCCTCATCCACCGTCCGCACATCCTTGATCCTTGCCTCGTGGCTATCTGACATCCCCCCTCCCGTTCTTAACCACCCATCATCGTCATCGCCACCACTCCCACCACCACCTCCAGCACCACCGCTCAAACCATCAGTAACCATAACATCTTCCCGACCAGCATCCCCAGCAAAGTTATCATCGAGCCGTCGATGGCATGGTACCCCGCGAGTAACTAGAAACTGCTTTCCAGGTGGTAGATGCGGCGCCCGCTTTGCTGGCGAAGCAGCGTCTTCCCACGACCAGGTGGGGAACTTATATACTAGGTAATCGCCTGCGAGGACGAATTCTTCGGGCGTTATTTGACCGGTGGAGCGAAAGGTGGAGGTGTGGGATATCGGGGCGAGGCGGTCCCTCCAGGTGCTCAGGGTGGAGCGGACGACGTTCATGTTCAATAGGTCTATTGGATTTTATTTTGTTTATCTGTGAATACTACTGGTTGGTTTTAACGACAGAAGAGCAAGAGAAATTCAATAGAAAGCAAATATTGGGGACAGGTATTAGTTTAGATAGCAAGATCGATAGCGGGATGTACCTCTTCTAGGTTGCAGTTGTGTTGATTGTCTGCAAGCTTCCAATATGACGGAGTGATGGAATCACGTGCACGCAGAGCAGGCGTCAAAGAGGGATGAGTAAGCGCGTCAGCGGAGGATGGTATTTCCATTCCAGGAGCAATCAGATACCCTACCTGTGGACGCGTTCCCCGAAATACTATGCGTAGATTGCACATGCAACCTCAAATGTTGACGGAAGCTGCATGAGGAATCAGGCGGCAGTTATCACCAGAAAATTCAGCCCTATGATAAAAATAGAAGCTCAGGAGACGTGAATGCGACACCTAGTGACCCCGTGACCATTCGTATTTACACAAAGCCATAATTTGAAACATATTCTGAGCCGGAGCACTTCTATGCACAGAGGAGCTTCTGTGAAGTTACTATGCTTGGAGAGACGAAAGTGTTTCGCCTTTGCCAGCTACCGTCAACGGCAAATCTGGCAGTGCAGAAGCATGTAAATGCCCAACATAGGCCCTCCAGCAGCGTCCTTCCCCTTCTAAAATGGTTGGCCGCCATTGAGTTGAGTATTCGCATAAACATCGGTGGTTACAGCGTCGCACCAGGAAAGAAACAAGGAATTTTAGGCTCTCCAGCCCAGAAGAAACAAGGAGATTTAAGCTCTCAGCTTTCTGAACTGGAGCGTCGCGATAAGCCTAATGTGGGCTGCGGGTGGTTTTAAGCTCGTAGCAGTATTTCATCTAATCCAGTAGGGATTGTGAATCTGTGAAATTCCAGTAGAATACTGATGCCACTAGACCATCAGCGCAGGTCATCGCTTGCGATAGTGGAAGAGGGCTATCGTCACTTCAATCACCATAGAAGAGACTATGCGCGCAAGCCAAGAGCGTTCAATCTGTCGAAAAAAAGTGGGTATGTTAAATTTTTCACTCCGGATGGAAAAGAGAATCCTGCTCATTCCCCTTCTTCCAGCATCTTCCGCGTCTCCTGCTCCGCCTCCAACTGGTCAACAGTCAACGGTACCCGACGGCCTTTCCATTTCTCTTTCTCAGCGGTCGCAAAATTCTCCATGCTTCTCATCCCAACAACCAGAAAACCTAACTCCTCCCTATCCACGTCGAAAACTTCCCACCACTCGTCATCCACTAGTTTCACGCCCTCCTCTCTAGCTGCCAGATATATTGCTGACACTGCTAATGCATTTGGCTGGTGCGTCAAATATAACAGTTGTGGAGAGAGCAACGCTGCATTTAAATGTTCAAAAACTCTTTTTGACACTGCCGCTGAGGATGCTCCAAGTGTTTGTAGATATGTAAGGGCAATGGTATGGGGCAGGGTGACGTGCGTGTTGAAGGCCAGAGTGCGCAGAACGGTAGCTTCCATCTTCATTAAAGCTAGCCGCTCTGCCTGGTAGCTCCCTTCTGATACGTAGTATGCTTCCGGGATCGGCTTTCCCGAGGGCGGATGTGGGTTGGTAAAATCCAACGGAGAAGCTTCTGGGGAGAGAAGGAACGCGAAAACATTGATAATTGAGCGTGGAGAAATTGGTGTAAAGGAAAGTTTCGCCATCAGATAGAGCGATGCGGCAGATATATCCTAGGTAGACGATGCGCAAAAATGGTTAGCTTTAGTTCATTCTTTCAGCTCCTGGGGGGGAAATATTTGTATTGTTTATTCCACAGGACGAGTACACAAAGAGCATCCAACCTTTGCAGAATAAACAGCAAGGCTGCCTCCTTCAGGGCCAACCCAAAATCTTGTGAAAACCACAATAGCTTTAGCGATCACATCCTGCGGAAGCTGTAAAAGGATTCCAGCCGCCTGGGTAAGTCGAACACCTGCATACCGAACGGATGTCTCCAAATCTATGGTAACACCGTCAAGTGAGGAGGATGAGGTCGCCAGTTGGGCAGCAGTCACAAGAGGATTTGATAGATTGTCCAATGAAGCCGCGGGAGCCATTGTGGCTTCTTGCGGTGAAAGTAGCTGCTGTCAATGACGATGGACGTCGTCGTTGTCGTCGTCGCTGCCGGACCTTGCTAACGCAGAGCTACAAAGGCAAGGAAGTCCGCGACGGAGTTGCTAGAGTTAGGGCTTAGGGCTTAATTTCCTGATTTGGGGCATCCGACTTCCTCGTCACAGATTGGGTACTTTATATGTCTATGGAGCATAACTAACTGACTATTTATAAGTTAGTTATTTATTTTCAATCCTCCACCCAGTCCAGATTAGGGTAGAACAGATATAGGAAAGCCATGGTTTGCACCAGATGCAAGCAACGAGCTCGGCGTTTCTATACGGCCCAGACTCAAACGTACTACGGATTGAGTAACTAGCATCAAGCTGAAACAGCGAAGGCTGGCAGCTCAGTTTGAACGATCATCAAAACCCGGGTTTCGAATCTTGAGAACGTGGGAGAGGCGGTCCTTCATTCAACTGTATGACGGATGGAATATCCGCTTTCCCTGTCTTGGTTGGAGCGGTATTCACCCCAGCCTCTCGATTAATCGCCAACGCGGCGAATTAGATGAGAGGGGAAACAGTCAGACCATGAGGGGTTAAAAGAACAAAGACATTGTTCCTTCATTTTACTTCTTCTCATATTATTTATTTCAACCTCAAACATTAATCGCAGTTGAATTTGACTCCCCCGTTGCGTCGTGCAAGCGGTATCTGCGAAGATCTGAATAGCCACTATCGCTTCTCGCGTACCTTGGCAGCGTGATCTAACTAACTACTCACCGACACCCTCAAGGACACTCAGGCAATTTTCTATCCTCACGATAGGTGAGCACGTTTTCCAGGTCGTCGCCTATCCCGCCCTTGGAGACCTCAACCTGCCTCGCGAGAAGGTTCTGGATTTCACCACCAGCTAGTTGTACTGTAACTACTTGTTAAGCCTGAAGCACCGGCCAATTGAGTTGAAGGCTTACGGCCCAATACGTGGTGATTGCAGGTTGGCAAATAAACAAACAACTAGTCTCGGTTTTCAAAGGTCGCTGGAATCATATTATCATTCCTCGTTCCCGCCCCTTTACCCAATGCTCAGCTCTGAATCGAAATTATCCCAAGCTTCTACAACAATCCGCAACCTGACATATTTCCACAACCGCTCCCCGAGCCAACTCCCACATTGTGAACTACCCTTTGACTCAACATATGGAGATAGTAGGAGTTCAATAGATGCTCCTCCCACAATTTCCACATTTAGGCCATCCCTCAATACCACAACGCACCCGAAAATAGAAGCAAACACAGCTGCGCACCGCCGAGCGAAAACCGAAACTTTTTCTCTCCCAGGTACCAGGCCTCATACCAACGGTAACGCGCACCTAAATCGCCTAGATGAGGTTAATCTAGAGCCAAATACCGAGCAAAAGATTACGTCGCCTAAATCAAGTCGCCCAGCGACGCTATTTACGGGTCTCTTCCAAGGGGAATCCGCACCGATTCGCTTCGGCCTGGTACGCTCGTACGCCGAGGAAGCCACAACCAACAACACGGACCGGCCCAATACAGCAATGGAAATGACAGAATCACTCCCGCCGCGAGCTCAAAGAAATTTCACGAAAAGGGTGAGCATGCCTTCCCCACTAAAACAAGTGAGCTCCTCAGCTCGGTTTTCTTTTTTCGGGCCCAGACCTCAATCCCAAGACTCGACTCGAGGCCAACTGCCTGAACCTGCAGACGACGAATTTCTAAACCTCGATGTGAGCTCAGTACTTTTCCCTTCTGGCTCGACGGATCTTCCAGCACCCGAAGCCCTCAAGAGTCTCCAATACAACGCGGAGCGTGTTATTGGTCAGCTCCAAGCTGCATATAAATTACGGACGTTTGCACTCCATGAAGCACTAGCAGAAAAATCATCACTGGGGGAAGAGCTGGAAGAGACGCAATCACGCCTGCTAAATATCAAAAATCAACTGAACGGGATGGCAGAGAAGGTGGACGAACAGGACAAAGCCATGAAAGCCATGGCAGAGGAACTTAAACTCGAGCGCCAGAAGCGCCAAGAAAATGAAGAAGAAGAGGCGCGGAAACGAAGTATTGTCCTTGTCAGAGAACCCGAACCAGCCCATTATCAGGATCACAGCCACCATCGCAGGTGCAGCTGCGCTGCCAAGGACGGAAGCAGAGACGGCCCTGAGACCATGTCTACAAAACGCCACAGCAAACGCTCCAGCTGTGGCACCTTCTACAGTGACTCAGGCTTCGAATCCGGCGATGAGAGCACTACCGAAAGTATATTCTCTCGAAAGTATGAAAATCTAGGCTCCCCCTCGACATTAGCGACAAGGGCCTCCGGCGCGTCGTCGCCAGATATCGGCTTCTCTATTACACCCCTCCCATCGCTTTCAGAGGACCAACTGGCACCACCACGGCCACAGCCACAACCACAGCAATCGACAGTGCAATCCAAACCCACAGCCCCGGCAACAAAACCCTCCGCTTACGACAGAGTGCTCAGGGGTATATCGTCAGCTAACCTTGGAGCTTCGTTTATGAGTTCAAGCCCATTTTCTACTTCCCGATGCTCCAACTGCCATGGAGCCACTGCGTCAGATGCGTGGGGGGTAGTCTCTGTACTTAAGGAGGAGAATCGGGGACTTAAGAATAGAATTGGGGAATTGGAGGCTGCAGTTGATGAGTGTATTACGTTGGTCGGGGGATGAGTAAAAGTGAATATTTTGTTCATGATGCTAAGAAGTTTTTGTTCATTATTATTTTCTTTTTTTCTTTTTTCTTTTTTTTTTTTTCGCATTTATTGGGAATGAGATATTTTAAGAATGAGAGTTGACGATGATATGGCGATATGTGGTAGGTATTATACATATATACGTTGTTTTATTTATGAGAACAGGACTGGATAATTATAGTGGTTTTTCCCTGTCTTGATAGCGTTGTGGAGATTGTGACTTTTTTATGCTACGGTTTATTATTTTCCTCTCGATAAATATTATTTGCCTTTCTTCTCTACTGTGTTTTGGATTATGTTCGCTGCGAGCAGCGAGCGAGGTTGGATTTGATTCTTTCAGTGATCACGAGAAGTTTTAACTAACTGGTTTTAATATTAGACAGCCTTCTCTACATTGTTTTATTTTTTTTATTTTTATTTTCTGTTTGTTTGAAGAGAGGATAGATCTTGATGCATTCTCTAAGAAGTTAACCCCTTGTATTTCCCCAAGATCTCCCCCCACTCGAAGACCTTCATTCACAAGATAAAACATAGTTATAACTCCTTGTCTACCAACACCCGATTACCCACCCACCCATATCTTTTTAGCACAGTGGTTCTTAACACCCCTTACATTAACGAAAACAACGATATATATCAACATAAACGCCCGAAAACTCCGTATCGGAATCACCTTCCCTCAGCCCCGGGTCCTCCGCGCCGCTCAATCCCCGGCCTCAACTCCAAAATCCCGTTGCACTTCCACATATCTAACTCCTCTCGCTTCCGCAATCAGGCCCATCAGCCCCTGCCCAATATCCTTGATCTCATTGTACTCATGTAACAGACGGATATGTCGCTGGACAATGGCGGCGGCGTCCTTATCTGTACCCGTGCCTTGGGTATTCGGGGGACTGCTGTGGGTTAGTGAATCGGGATTGTCACATTGGATAGCTGGGGTCGGTAGAGCTGATAGCTAGATTACACACTTTAGTTTGACCTGAGCTTCGGAGAGGAGAGCTTCAGTCTTTGAGATTTCGGAGTGGAGGGTAGAAATTTTGGAGGTGAGTGATTTCTGAGGAGCAGTATTAGAAATGTGCCGATATGGGATTTATATAGCATGCGTTAATAGTAGTTGGGGGGTTGCTAACAATCATTTTTTCATGCTTGTCACTGTACCGACTGGGAGTGGGACTCCCCAGGAGAGATGGATCAGGCTCCGGTCTAGATAAGGAGCTCGCTGGTGATGCTGTTGGCCGTGGGCTTGAGGTTGCTTGCTCTGTGTTTGCCACTGGAATGTGATCCAGGGGATGAGCCATTATTTGTTTTGGTCGGCTCAATTAAATAATCAGGTTAGGTTCCTCCGTTTTGTTCGAAGATATTTCGTACTTTGCTCTGGGATTTCAAACTTATCAATATAAAATTCCTTGAACAATCCCGATAGCCCAACTAGGAGAGAGGGACAGCAAAGGGGTGCAATGTAGATCACGGTACTCATAACATCTCTAGGAATTGGAGGTAGCAAGCAAAGTCGCGGGAAGGCAAAATGATTTTTTATAGGAGTGAAGAGTTCAAATGCGGACACTCTCATCTGCTAATGTGAGATGCGATTTCGGAGGTTCTGCAACAAACAAGCACTTGGACAAAAACGGCCTCTGTTCATGATAGCTTATATAGCAGTACATACATGGAAATGAAAATTATAACACGATTTGGTCGTGATTTCCCTTCACCAACGAAAGTGTAGTGAACCGATTCAGAAACTACCAATTGTTTTCACATTTTGTGAAGCCTAGATCAATGATGAAAGATCCTGGATGCGGATGCAGTGGTAAAACCGCTGAGGATTATGGGATGGAGGTTCCAGAGTTCCAGAGCTGATATTCTGATATTCTCAGGAAACTTTGGAAGGCGCTAGAATCACGTGTGCGTTCCCTGGCTAAAGGCCCTGACCTGATCTGATGGAATGACGGAACTTCGAGCCGCGTTTCCGTGCAAAGAAACAAGAAGTATTCACAACTTCCAACGATAAAACGTCGACAACTCTACGATGCCTGGTCCCGGTTCAATTTGCACTTAATCACCCGGGGTCACACCGCAATGAGGCCTCGAAGTTCCACACCTTCATTTCTTTCCGTGGCTGTATCGGGAGTGGAATGACCCACCTCACCTGCGGACACTTAAATATCCCTAATCGGTGTTCGTGATAAGATACATCGACCTTATTCTTTCAAGATATTGGATTTTCATTTATGATTGTTTTGCTTCCGTTAAGCTAGACTTTGTTGGGTCACATTTCTTACCGACAATGTTGAAGTTGATGGTTTCTGTGCCAGTTCTGCTCTGGCACTTCGCGAGACATACACTTGCCCATGGAGACCATTCCCAACTCCCGGAAGGCCAGGTCATTTCAGGGGATCCGCTCGTGCGTTGGCAGTGCCCAATTGTTTGTACCTAGATGTAGAATTTTCCTTCTAACTCATACTTTTCCCTCAGGATTCGATATTATGGATACATATCATCCTAATGACCGTTGCGTTCGGACTGATATTTCCCACTGGGATGGTACTTGGGGTGAGTGTTGTCAGTTCCCAAACACTGCGATATTGGATCTAACATCATCTCGTCTTTCTTAGATCACCCGGTCACGCTGGCATGTTCCTGTACAGATCGTTGGCAGTATCATAGCGATTCTGGCGTACTTTATGGGCCATTTACACAAGGGACGGCAGTTTTCCAAAAATATCCACGCCTCGTTCGCGAATGTGTTAATGATCATGCTTGTTGCGCAAGTTGTCCTGGGAATCTATCTCAAACTTCACTTATCGCGAGGCATTCATGGCAGAATACGGCAGTATGTTGTTGGAACTCATGGCGTGGTGGGCAAGGTGATGCCTGTGGTGAGCTGGGTGCAAATGATATTCGGCGGGATAACGGCTCTAGGATTCTGCCGTAAAGACCACCTTGGACAATGTCTTGCGCATTTTATCATGGGCAGTGCGTTTATCGCGTACGGAATACTTCTCACAATCCTTCTCCTTGTCGGGCAATACTGGCTTCGCCGAACTGGCCGGAGCCAAGAGTTCTTCGATTCCGTGGTTATTGCGGTTTGGGGATGCATAAACACCTTTACGGAACACCGCTGGGGACAGCCCTGGGCTCACAACGATATCGAACACACAAGCATGGGCATTGTTTGGTGGTGTGCCGGGTTGCTTGGTATCTGGTTGAGCAGAAAGAGAAATGGCCAACCCAAAAGAAATTTGA
Source organism: Blastomyces dermatitidis ER-3 (assembly GCF_000003525.1). Taxonomy (NCBI): domain Eukaryota; kingdom Fungi; phylum Ascomycota; class Eurotiomycetes; order Onygenales; family Ajellomycetaceae; genus Blastomyces; species Blastomyces dermatitidis. Next base: position 6,053,657 of record NW_025544775.1, read on the forward strand.
TCCCGGGCGTAGTTATTCTGCTTACAGGATATTCCATGTCTTCCCATCAGCAACATCTGATGCTTAGCACCATGGTTCACGCATTCTTCGGCTATACGTTGATGGGTGCAGGGGCAGCAAGAATCATAGAAATTGCCTTTGTCTTGAAAGACCGGAGCACCCTGAGCCTTGATGGAACTGATCCCAACAGCTTTCAATATATCACTCCATTCGTAAGTTCTTGACGAGGCACTGCACTTCACTCGCGGGAAGCTAACACAGTGTAGCTTCTATATGCCTCTGGCTTCCTTTTTATGGGCGCCACGGAGGAGCAAATGGAGCTTATATCAAATGCGGGTATATCTCACGTTGCCTATGTCCTTGTTTTCTACAGCATCGCATTCATCCTATTCCTATGTAAGTCAACACTCGTCAAAACGACCCGTTTAGCCTCAAATTTGTATATTTTACTCATCTAGCCTGTTAGTCGTCAACGTCCTCATTCACGTGTATGCGGTCCACGCGTGGCCTGAGACTGCAAAATACAACGGCAGTAGGCCGTCGTCCCGTTCTCGCCGGCTACGTGGCCATCCTCCTACCTCTACCCCTCACGGTAATGGCCGCATGGGCCCGAACGGCCATATTCGTCGCCAATCTCAAATTCAACATATTCACGATGCAGAGGAATTTGAGCTAGAAGGCCTGATAGGCGGGGCTGATAAAGACCAGGACGATGATAGTCCCATCAGCACGCCGCTCGATAATGGGGCCAAAAACCTAGAACGGGCGCCCTAATTAAGGAAATATGTGATTTTAGCCGTTATCAAAATGAGCTTCTTTCCCTTCCCGACAAAACGAACATGACTTAAAACATCATGACGTCCATGTGCGTTTTGCAATGTCGGCTTTATGTAGCTTGGTTTCCCCGCCAATATATGCATATCGTTTTATTATTCTCCGAGCCTACGCCTAGTCTGTGTTTTGTATATATGTAAGTTTCTTCATTTAGATAGCTGAGAGATGGAAGCTCAAGGTGGAATAGGTAACCAACCTTGCAATATACTGGGCTTTGTCTATCGCTGCAGCAACGATATAAGTCTTGGAAATATTGTTACTAGCCAAATGAGAGTGGTGAACAGTGCCCACTTAATTACTGATCTTCTCATCCAAGCATGCACTTCGTCCTTTTTTTTTGTCTTTCCTTGTTAATCAGCTGCTTCTTCTGTACATAACTTTCCGTACTTCCTTTGCCTTTGTAGGACATGTTTTTCAGCAAATGAGTTTGATTGTTCTCTACTTCTTTGCCCTCGTCGAGTTTTGTCTTATTTTTTATTTCTAGCTTTTGAATCGTATTTCTATGTAAATAACCATTAGACATAGCCTAGAAAGGGAATATGAGGGTGAGGATTTCTCCATATATATTAAAAATTATATTTTCTTCTTTGTTGAAGCAGACATCTTGTACATTGTTGAACCCCCTACTATGGGTTTTGGATCTCTCAATTATCTTCTAAGAAGGATGGAGAATGCCAACACAACGAGCATATCCCCACCCGTATTCTATTATATATAGCTTTGGCTTCTATCTTCTTCGCAAGCTGCTTACCCGCTTCCCTTTCGATTTTACCCCATTCAGCTAGATCTCTTCAGAGAGTTTACAAACAGATTCGCCTCCCGAAGCGATAAGCAATCAGATAATATTTTCCACTGAAAGTCTAAACGCCAAGGGATGGTTCCATGTGGAAAACGGGAGGAAAAGATAGTAAAAACATAAGTTATCTGATCGGCGGCGCGATTTGTGCAAAAGAAGTATGTTTCGAGCCGCATTGTACCGTCCGCACCAAGATCTGTCCCATTTCTATTTGGGATGAGAGACAGATCCATCGTGAGTTTCAATATGGTAGATGCATAGAATGCCCTCTTCGTTTGACACTCGCGAGAAGTGGACATTTAAAAAAAAAAAAAAAAAAAAAAAACAATGGATGGACTTTCGCAAGATTGCTAAAAGTGTAAGGGAGCAACCTGACTTTAGCCCAACCAAACGAAATGCGGGATAGAATTTGGCTCCATCAATAGGCCTATTCTTTTCAGCTGTTGTCAAAACGGCGGGGGGCTGGTGCGTTCATAGGGTGACGCTGCTGATTCAATCCTCGGGGAAAATCGGATGAAGGGAGTAAATGGGAGCAACGCTCCGTTCGCCATCAAACAATAGCAGATTTTGCAATGGTTGTTCCCTCGCACCTAACACATTGATGACGTCTTGAGCAAGCGAGCCACCCAAGAATGCGGACACAGGACTCAATTCACTTCCTAGATTGTCAAGGAAGCTTCGTATGAATTCCGCTGTGAGTGTGGATATGTCCAGGCGTAGTTCTAAATGGCGATCATTGGTGAGGCGAATAAATGTCTCCAAATCATCCTTTGCTGGCAATCTCCCGTTGTTTTCTCGTTGAAATTCCCAGAGCGCTCGTAGGCAGGTGAGAAGTGGTGTTACCTGCAAGCGCTTGCGGCGGACTTTGGTAAATTCTTGAGGTAGAGGAGAGGTGTTTGAAAGCATGAGTGGGCAGTAGACTTCGCGCTTTGTTATCATTTCAATCATCTTGTCGTTTTCTTTCTTGGTTTTAACATCTAGGACGGTCCTCGTCGGTGTCTCGATAGCTGCGGCGGCGACATTTGATTTTTCTCGTTCGATCACGAAGTCATGGGTGATGAGATCTGAGAAGATGTAGCCGTAAAAGCCGTGGACTCCTGCCGCATAGAAACGACAGTTGGCGACCCGACAGGCATTGTTTATGAAGCAGATAGTGCCGTAGTCGAGATCTGCTGCAATGGTCACATCGTACGACGCAAAGAATGCCGGTGGTTTTGATCTGATATCGATTGTTTCAACAACCACATCTACCCTTGGGTTCATCTGTATAATTTGAGGGGCAGCCGCTTCTGCTCGCTACGCACATGTATTAGCTCTGTTTTAAATTCATTAGGAATTGAAAGGAGCAACATTTTGGTTGATATGTTCATCTGATAGAAAGAACTGAACCCCTATATCTTCCTCTTTGACGATAGCGTTATCCACGATCGTGAGAGATCCAATACCGGCCAGTACAAGGTTTTTGGCGATTTCCGCCCCAAGTGACTTGATGGTTACCAGAAGGATTTTCGAAGTTCGGAGCCTGTTCCAATATCCCAAGTCAGAAAGAACAGGCTTATATTTAAGCTACGGGGATGTAACGCACTTTTCCTGTGCCTTGACGCCCCAGAGCCGAATTTGGCGGTCATAGAGAGCAATTTCATCTTGATTAAGTCGTTAGCAACTCTGCCCCGGTTCCAGGAACAAGTTAGAAAACTCACCAGCTGTTATCTGGTTATTCGTATTATTTGACGCCATACTGGCAAGGAAATAATTTCAAATGTAGATATTGCAGCACAACTACTCCGTATAACTATAAGAAATTGATGGAGCCTATGTTATTCACTGAAGAACGAGCAAGGAGCAAATCAAAGATCTCAATGTTCAGTGTAAAAAGCTGGGGCTTTGTTCCAGTCGAATTTTTTTTTCTGTCGCGCCAGCAATGGAAACCACCAGCAAACGCATTGGCCCGCAAGCTTGAAGCTGTGTTATGGCTGTTTGTTGAAATCTCTCAAGATGCCAAACCCGTCAATGTTGAGGCCGGTCACGTGGACCTCTTGCGGGCGGCGGCACGGGGCAGGGCTAAGGCGCTTACCTCAGCCGCCCGCTTGGCCTGTGCGCCAAAGACGCCTATACCTGCCTAATCGGCTCGCGGCTTGAGGCCGATCTGACCTTCTTCCATCAACAACACCAAGTTTCCTCTGTCAGCGCTCACCATCCCATCAGAGTCTGACAAACCTGCTGTGACTTTGAAGCAGGTTTTATCGTCATACACATCCTGAAGACACAGTATGCGTGATCCTGGGCCTCTTATCTAATCGGGATTTTGGGCTCACCCGCCGCATGTTTCGTTACCAGCGAATTTACGCCCTGATCTTTCATTAACTATCACAGCGCCTCTCGTTCACCCCAAAACGCGCTATTCCGCGTTCGATTTTCAGTTAGAACAGTGATCCGTGTTCTCACCGGACGACTTCACTCACAATGGTATGTGCGCTACGATGACCCGCCGCAAACACTTACAGTTTAGTTTCTATTGATATCACGAAAACTTAAAACGATTCTTACTCAAATATCCTTTGATCGAACTATTAATTCATTGTATAGTCCGGCAACTTCGATTTTCCCACTGCCTCTGATGGCAATAATCGGCCGGAAACCCCCGCTGATCGAACACAGTATCGCATGCGTCTAAACACACGACTCCAGCATTTGCAAGGCCTACTTGATGCTCGAATGTCCCGCTGGAGCGATCCCGTCCGCGAATACACCTATAACGTTCTTCGGCGTGAATTACAAGTCTTAGATGACAGGGTTGATCGTCGTTCAGAGGTTGATACCGAGGACACGGAAGAACGAATTGCACTTCAGAGTGCTATAGAGCCAGACCGACGCTCCCCTATAACCGGGCAACGACGTCCACGGATTGATATAGTAGATCGCCTAAGCATGCTAATGGGCGCGACGGATGCCGATAGCCGGGGAAACTCGTACCACGGCGAACTAGATAACCTTAGACGAGCCGCGGCGCGTATTTCGGGGCCAGAACTCTCTATAGGGTCTAGTTTTGACAACACTATTTCGCCAGCTAGACTTTCAACCATGGCTGCCAGGGACTGTCCCACTGAAGGCCATGGCGATCGATGGAGACCTAAACGACGTAAACTAGACTCCAATGATGAGCGGGAGGGAATCCGTGGGTTTAGATACGGGCACTACGGTGAAGTTGTTCCCGGTGCTTTGGAGATGGAGATTGTCAGCTGTGACGGAGGAACGTACGAAGCGAATGGGGAAAATTCATCTCCAGAAAATGTTCTGCTCAATGACTCCTCGGTATACTGCACGAGAAGCGACCGCTGCAACTTGATTCTTCGCCATCAAGGGGAGACCCCATTTTGTTTAAGGAAGATTGTCATTAAGGCTCCCAAATCGGGGTTTGATGCTCCGTAAGTGATTATTACCCAATCTAGCAAAACTGACTGCAAAATATTTACTAGAATACACATCTATTGTAGTATCCAAGAAGGGATGATTTTTGTCTCCATGACGTTGGATGAACTCCTGGAGCGCACCGCCCAGTATCAAATCGTTTACTCCCCATCACCCCTCCGACCTCGTCGGCGACGACATCTGAGGGGTAATTTTTCCCATCGATATCTTTCTTCAACAAGATCACCGTTACGATCTCTGGAAAGGACCACATTAGGAGGGCCAGGAAACTGGTCCGACTCTGAGAATGAGCCCACGCCTCCGCCGTCCTTCGATTCTGGACCTATTGTTTATCGCAGCTCCTCCTCTGATTTCCGTATTACAACCCATTTTGATGATAAGTCCGATGATGATATCAATGACGAATATCCTGAAGAGATCCCTTCGTCAACCGACATTGACAGAATGCTCATGGAACAAATCGAATCTGAAATGCGTTGTCCTGATTTAGACGTTGATAGCGATGAGACTTCTGGGTGGATCAGTGGCTCGCTAATTCGAGAACAACGTCGATTTCGACGTCGAATGAGGCAGGCTATTAGTGATGTAGATGCAACCGGCACGCTTAATAGCAGGGGTAGACGGCGGCTAGTCCCTAGTCTAATTGAACCTTCATCAACACTCCGGAACAGAGACACCTTGACTAGTGGGAGCAAGCCAGCCGCTTCTGATCCGGAAGTCATGAAACCGCATGCACGTTTCTTTATTGAGAAGGAGAAGAGTATGGTTAGCATCAAGTTTGACCCATCTGTGTAAGTAAAACTTTCCTGCCCAGTCCTTATGCCCGTCACTTGCCATCCCGCCGCATTTGATGTTAATAACCTTGAAACACAGATCCGGAAAATTCATTCTCATCAAGCTGTGGAGTCCATTTAGCGGAGGTAATATCGACATTCAAAGTGTAGTTGCCCACGGCTTTGCCGGCCCCAGATTTTTCCCTTCTATGAAATTCAGATAGCTAGATCTTCCTGTCTCTTCTCATCCACCCCTTTTCCTTGTACGCCCATTTGTTTTCCGCCTCATTATTTCTTTTCTTCATCTTGGTATCGCCCCAATTATCGGTATTACTGTTTAATTGGGTATAGGAGTCCCGACGAGTGTGCTTTATTTTGCTATATGTTGATAACACAATCATACCGATTGTACGGCAGTTGAAGTCGCTCTAATCCCGATCCTAACATCGGGAGACGCTTTTTGTGGCGTTGATTAGCCGCAGCTGGATCGTTTAAATCTTGGCGTGTGTACAGGGATAATTTTAAGCATAAAACCTTGTTTACGCCTCCGTAATACTCGACGTTCAGTGTGATGAAGGCGTATCCAAACCCATTATTTTGTAGTCTTTATTAATAATTATTAATTACAATGTGTTGGCCCTCTCAGAAGTTGGAAGGATCATAACCCCACAGTTTTCCTCCCCCAGTTACATCCTGGACAGGAAAATTCTCCACATTTTCTCGTACACGTTTTTCTTCTCAGGTCAGGCCAGGGGCCAGGATTCCACCGGCTGATGTTGTCGGCAGGGACCTAGAAGTACCCGCCTTCCTGCCTGGTCGGCGAAGGAAGGGCCAGCAAAAGGGAAAATAATATGTCCCAAGGTTCTGGGTGTTTGGCGGCTGGGTTGCGCGAAATCTAAAACGCCGCTCTTTCTAGATTCATGACGTCTTTAATGTATGTACTGTACTACTTATTGTACCTCATTTTTCCAGCCATGTGATGTGGAAAATATCAACGAAAGTTGATCTTCCCCGTCCCGGCAATCCCCGCATATCTGTGGTGGGGATCTCGCTTCGTTTCTGGATGCGGCACCGAAGGAGAAAATATTACCAATCTTCTACCACCCGCCTAGGACGCCCAGCCTACCTGGGCGAAGCGGTGGCTACTTAGTTTGTCATATGTCGGTCTGGGGAAGGCGGATATGGGGGTTAGATTCATTGGCCTGGACCAGATAGAGCCGACCGCCAGTAATATGAGTTGCTGTAGGCAAGGGTTTCGGGGAAAGGGATGACTATATAGACGTATCCTTAATATAAAATTTAGGTAAAATTCGTTGCTCTGCCGCAGAACAAAAACAATGGGCTACCAAACAAGGCAAAAGTTTCAGCTTGCGTCGGAGCGAGGATACTTTGGTTGTATCACAACACAAGCCCGTGAGAAGGTGAGAAGGTTGAACCAGGGTACAAGGTAGGAGTCCTCACTCATCCCACAAACTCGGCCTGTACAAGGTTCTCCTCATGGGGTACACAAAACTTCCCTCGGCCTCCTTCCGCCGAATCAGCTTTGCGTCTTGCTCGCCATCCGTGGCACAAGCTTCTTTAGCGGCATAGGTGGTATGTTTTTCGGCTCTCAAAGCTTGGATTGTTGAACTTAATAAAGTTCTACTTCCCCCATTCTTTCCAGCTTCGATTTTCTCCCTCTCCTTTTTCTTCATGTTCGTTGGTTTGTCTCTTATCGCTTCTTCGTTTCTATGCCCAGGGACAACCCACTTCACCTAGCTAAGGCGCGGTGAAATACACCCCCTCACATTCTTCCCGTCGGATTCCTGCATCTGGACCGGATCGACAGCTAAAGGCACATGGAAATGGAGGTAGATCAGGAGCGGAAAGGTACGTTCCAGGCGTCTGTTATTCCATTTCGATGATGTTAATTCTGGTGTATAGGAGATGCGGAGTCCGGAAGTTCTTGCGTTGTCGTCCAGGACTTGGACCTCGATGCCACCCTCGTAAACACCACGGAGAGAAGGTTGATGACCAAAATCGACTTGCACCTGCTCCCCGTGCTATGTGTACTCTATCTGCTTGCATTCTTGGACCGGTAAGCCCAACAGGCGAGCTACAAATCTTGGATGATGGCGTATAAACGTTCTATCATTGGGGGGGAGGAGAGCAAGCTAACGGCGGCTTGGTGGCATACAGTGTCAACATCAGCAATGCTGTCATCTTTGGGCTGAAGGAGGAACTTGGTATTAAGTCAGGCAACAGATATAATGCCGCTCTGACTATTTTTTTCTTACCCTACATTCTACTTGAGGTATGGATCAAATACTACATTCGCTGCTGTGGAAAATGGGTTAGCCCGTTATTCTTTTCTACGAAATCAAGCTAATTGTGGTATGGCTTTAGATTCCATCAAATGTTCTACTAAAGAAACTGAAGCCTCACCTATGGCGTAAGTTCCTATGCACGATCAAAATTTCATACACATCTGAAAGGATGAGTCTCATAATTGACTAATTCCCTACATTATAGTTTCGGGATGCATGTTTGGCTTCGGACTCACCACTCTTTGCCAGGGCTTGGTACAGAACTATGCAGCCCTCCTAGTAACGCGCTTCCTACTTGGTGTCTTCGAAACTGGCATGTTTCCAGGATGTATGTCATTTGAGTTCCAGTTGAAGATGGCCACCCACTTTCGTTTCCGGAGACCCTCATAGAGCATAACGATACTAATATATCAACAGGCTTCTACCTCCTTGGAATGTGGTATCAGCGCACTGAAGCACAGAAACGGTTCAGCTTCTTCTTCAGTTCCACTACTCTCGCCGGTGCCTTTGGAGGCATGCTCGCAAGCGCCATCGGAAAGATGCACGGTACGCGCGGTTATCTTGGATGGCGATGGATTTTCATCTTGGAAGGGCTGTTGACATGCCTCGTCTCCTTTGCGTTTTTCTTCGTGATCCCTGACTTCCCCGAAGACGTGAAATGGCTGAATGAAGAAGAACGGTCTTTCATTCGGGCTAAACTTGCCAAGGATGTTGGCGCTGCAGGACACGAGATGTCGGTGGGTGTGAAGGACGTTCTTGATGTCTTCAAAGACCGTAAGTATTCATCGGACCAGAGAAGGGAAACCTCCTGACAAAACCTTAAGACTAATGCACCCATAGTTAAGATTTTCGTTGGCGGGTTTATGTACTTAGGCCTGATTGTCCCTGCATATGGTAAATAACGCTCTCTTCTCCACCCCCTACTCAATCCTTCTACATAGTTACCCTAACCAATCTCTTGCATATAGGATACGCCTACTTCGCTCCGACCATTATAAAGACGTACGGCTATTCCCGTAAGTAACTCCACCCATTGCCCTCACACGAAGGATCGACCAAAATCTTCGTGCAATACATGCCCTCTAACATCTCCCCTCACAGCCATTCAAACCCAACTCTACTCTATCCCTCCCTGGGCCGCCGCCTTCTGCTTCTCCCTCGCTGTCGCATACCTATCTGACCGTCTGCGCAACCGCTTCGTCTTCACCGTCATCCCAACTTGCATCGCGATTGCGGGCTTCGCCATTCTCCTTAATGTGCACGGCAAAGAAAATCGCTCGGTCCAATATGGTGCCCTGTTCTTGGTTACTTGTGGCGTATTCAGCGCCATGCCAATCATCATTTGCTGGTACGCTATGAACCTTGGCGGTCATAAGCGCAGGTCTATCGGCATCGCATGGCAGATTGGATTTGGAAATAGTGAGTTGGCAACCTTCTTCTTCTTCTTCCCCCCTGCCTGTTATGCGTTAAGCGCTTCACAGCGTGCACTTTGAATTTTTCTTCACTTCTCTCTCTTTTCTTTTCTTTTCTTTTCTTTTTTTTTTTTCTTTTTTTTTTTTTTTGGGTAGGACAAGAATACTAATAACCCTGAAATAACAGTCGGTGGAATCATCGCAACCTTCGCGTTCCTCGAGAAGGATAGGCCCGAGTTCAGAAATGGGCACACAATCAGTGTATCATTCATCTGTCTCTCCTCTGTCAGCTGTATCGCTTATTTCTTCCTCCTGCTACACCGTAACCGTAGCCGCGACAAGCTGGCTGCAGTTGATACTGCAGGAGTTCCCGATCAAGCAGCTATCGATCCTCATCTAGGTGATTTGAGTCCCTCGTATAGATATCAGTTGTAAATTGCGGTCCTTTTTTTTTTTTTTTTTTTTTTTTTTTTTTTTTTTTTTTCTTTTTTTCAGTCACACTAGTGATTTGGTTTTTTGTGGATTTGGCAGTTGGATGATGATATGTATAATATACACAAGGCAACCAATATATTCCATGCAACCGCGCCCTAGAAAGAAAGAAACCAATGTCACTTTATCTGGGAAATCTCGCTCAATCAGAAATATTGCGCTAAACACTAGTTAACTAGTTGTTCGGAGGCTTTGGTGTTTCCCCAGATATGAAAAATAGAAGAAAGAAGCACATTTCAATCATGCGTCAAATACGCTCTAAAATTCCGATGAGCGCGCTTGCTGATATACGTAGATGTACATACATGGACATCCATACATCTGTAGAGATCCTCCAAATCCTCGCCGGTAAGATGTTCGTTCGTGAGTATACCACGTTGTTGCCTCCCTCTCAAAGCCAAATATCCGCCATAACTTTGAGGGGTTAAGGGGTGTTGTTCTAGCCCCCCGAAAAAACGCTTGGGTTAGAAAACCTTGCGTGTACAGGATCCAACAATCAACAATCCGACATAATTTGCTCATGGCATTCTCCCGAAAAGGGAGAACAAAACTAGGGCACCAAAGAGATGAGATACTAGTCATTGTTATGTAGAAAGGATCTAGGAGACGGAATTCATAGATTAATGGCATGCCACTGCTCAAAACCACCTAGGATGTTGACGGGCGAGGTGATGAAAAAGGAGCTAAATTGTTTTGATACTATGTCCAGTACATCGTCTTTGGGATTTCCTTTCCTGGCGATACATATATCCGGTTGTCATGAAGGTAGCAGGGGCTGTTGAGCTGGTAACGTACGTCCAGCATGAGAACAAGGCTAGTGCATGGAATGATAGTAAACTCTTAAGATGTCGAACGGGCGAAATAGAAAACATCCCTCTATCAGAAACTCAAATTCATATCCAGCCAAAATATCGCAGGAAAAATCCACCATCACCGTATATCACATTAATAATGACCCAAAAAGAATTCAACACAAATCGCTTCAAAATGTACGGCATAACACGTCCATGAAATCCGAGTAACCCAAAGAAAGGTCATAAGCATATCAAGATGTTGGCTCCGTGCATATAAGACCACCATCAGAAACGACAAGGCATACATTTACTTATACGTTCGGACCAGCCTGCACCACAAGCACACTCGCTTGAACCGCATTCGAAGTAGCGGCCAAGGCTTCCCCAAGCGCACCAAGCGCCCGCTTTGCTTCCGAGCCCATCTCCCCTGAGGAGGACAGTCCTGCGGATGTGAGCGTGCTAGTAGCCACGTTGGTACGTCCAACGATGACAAGGTCGCCGGTATTTTCCTTCGATTTTCCAACATCGGCTTGTGCGGCATCTAAGACGGCGGTGACAATAGTTGTTGGTGTTGTTTTGAGATTTTGGAAAATTACACGGGAACTGAGTGCTTCAGGTACAGAGTCACGGAGAGCGTTAAAGAAGGAATTGTCGGCATCCTTATCCTGAGAGCTTGGCGTTGGTGGCACATTGGCATCTTCTTGGGTAGAAGATGCGGGGCTAACCTCGTCAGTCGTATCAACATGCATAATTGTGGCAGTTACGGTCGTGTTTTTGGCGAGCTGGAGGACGAGGCGGAGGGCCACTTTATCATCAGCACCTCCAAAGTAAGGAAAGAAGATATGGTGTCCTTGGTTCAGTGCTGGAGACAATGTAATATCAGCCGATTTGTAGACACTAGTGCCGCTGACGGAACGGCTCAAATGTCCTGGCTGTGGCCTGGTTAACTGTGGTCCGCCGAAGCCTTTGTTAACGAAAACTCCGACAGGGCATTTAGCATTCTTTAGAATATTAGACACAAATGCAGTGTGAGGGCCAGTCGAGAATTTCTCTGTTTTATCGTCGAAAAGGAGAATCTGGTGCTCGCTCATGCCTCCGGTTTCGCTCCAAGGGAGTAGAATAAAGTCCGATGAGAGATCACGGGCCTTGTTGACAATCGTCTCGGCATACGCGTGCTCAGGAGAAATGACGACAGCACCGGACACAGTAAGTGTGTTCAGCTGGCTAAAGGTTCTAAATGTATTCAAAATTGGGTCGCTGAAGCTATAATCACGGGCTTCTGATACCTTCATTACGCTAGAATCACGGTCGGTAAGTTCAATTAAACGAAGGCCATGAACTTCCACAGGGCGTTCTTTCTTGGAGAACAAATCGATTTTCTTGTCTTCATGGCGATGGTGGACCTTACTACTAGGAGTTTTTGAACCATCCCCGAGACCCAAGAGAGAGACAAAGGTAAAAAGCCCTGCCAAGTTGTCGAGTCGCAAATAAACGAGGAACTTCTGGGTTGATGAACCTCGTGCTTTCCGTTGCGCGATATCTGAACTGTTGGATGGATCACTTTCCGATGAGATTTCATTTCCGTCCCAATCGACTTCTCCACGCCTCCACCTCTCCATTCTATCCCGATACGATTCCGGATAAAGGTAGAGAGTAAGTGGTGTCGTAGCAAATGTAGTAGCAAGTGCCATGACAACAAAAATCGTAAAAGTTCTGCCGCTGAGAATCCTGGCTTGGAGACCGATATTCTATACAGTTCGTAAGCCAACGACTTTTGAGTAAACAGAGTGATGACTGTGGCGCGAAGCTTGCTTACCAGGACAATAAGTTCAACCAACCCCTTACAGCTCATTAGCACACCGATGGCAGCACTTTCCCTCCAAACCAGCCCATTCAGTCGAGATGCAAACATCCCTCCAGCAACTTTTGCTGCAAACGCGATGACTATAACGGCGATCACGTAACCCCATGTCATTGCCGTGTCAAGTAGACCAATATTTGTGTTCAGCCCTGAAAGCGCGAAGTATAGCGGGAGGAAAACGGCTCCTATCAAATCCTCGATCTTTTCTGTGGTTTTGATGGCGAACCCTCCTTCATGAGGACAGATGAGTCCAACTAAGAACCCACCAAAAATTGCGTGCACACCTATAACTTGAGTAAAGAATGCAGCACCCAGGGCGAGAAGTAAAGTCAACGCGACGACAGACTGATCAGGGCCATTATGTAAACTGCCAGTGCGTTTCAGGTACCAGATGAACACCGGCCGCACAGCGAAAGTCAAGAATAGGACGAATGCAACACAGGTCAGCAAGACCCATAAGGCAGTCAATCCAGTGCTTGCGTTGACGAGGGCAACGCAGAGAGCAAGAAGGATCCAGCCAACAACGTCATTGCCGACTCCGGCAGAAAGCACGATCTCGCCTACTGTCGTGTTTAGGAGTTCAAGCTCCGTCAAAATACGACAAAGGACAGGAAAAGCCTAAGAAGAAAAGAGGGTTACACCTGCGAACGAACCTAAGCAGCATTTGGAAAGGGAATAAACTTACAGTAATAGCCATCGCGATACCTATGAAAAGCATGTAGGTTCCAAAATTAATTGGAGCCAGAGCCGGGTCTCCTCTGAATTCGTTGTACAAACCATAGGCAATTGCACAACCGAGTCCGAATGGTAGGATCATACCAGCGGCAGACACGCTTACAGCAACCCTCCAATTGCTCAACATAGAGCGCATATTGGTTTCGACTCCGATCATAAACAGATAGAGCACCAGGCCGAGGTTGGCAACCAGATTGAGGTTTGGAATTGATTCTTCGGGGAAAATGGCATCGCGGAATCCAGGTATTCTACCCATGACAGATGGGCCTAATATGATGCCGCCAACGACCTCAGATATGACTCGGGGCTGGCGAATTTTTGACAGAGGGTAGTGAAGGGCACGGCATATGAGAATGATAAGGCCGGCCTTGGTGGATCGGGGTAGTATTATTAGCACAGCATCCTCCAAGAAGCATAGAATCCTAGATAGTAAATAAACGTATTATTGGCGACTCACTTGAATAATGAAGAGGGTAATGGGGTTCTTGGGATCATATTTCGACGGATTAGAATGATCAAAAATTCCTCCCTGAGGGGTTGCTCTGGTCGTAGGTGTTGGGGAGGCCATCACCGTCATGTTTCCAGCTGAAGATGCCATGAGTGCCCGCAAAGAACCTGGTTCGAATGAACCCTAGGCAGCTTCAGACAGAAAACAAATGACTGAAGAAATATGAATATAGGAAGAGGAGAGAGAATAAATAGAACTCTTCTTTCCAGCCTCCCTTTTTAAGGAGCTCTGCTGGCAGCAGAGGAAGGGGGGAGTAGGAGATTGGAAGACGACGTCAACAACAACTCCATGTCGAGCTTTCTCACCACCCACCACAGCTCAGCGGGCATGCTTGCTTTGAGTGAGCTTATCGTTCTCGTTCGGTGGCGGGTTGGTTAGTTAGTTAGCTAGCTCGGAGCTAGTTACAGAATGATGCCATTTTCTGGGTTGGCATAATGAAAGGACCAGACAGAATCCCGCGCTTAAAAAATATCTGTGAGCTAAACTAAAACTCCCCCCCTAGTGGCCATTCAGAGTAGTTAAGAGTACGGAGTACGCGAGTATAATTATTAATAATACTTGCATGTGGTGTGGTGTGGGTGGGTGGCCTCCGCAGCCAAGAATGCAAATGCCTGCCTTACGGAGCTCCCCCCTCTAACCACCGCCTATAACGTTAGTTAAGTACCCCCCCCCATATATCAGGCTCAGGCGGGCTCTCGGGGCGTCTTCCCGCTAGTGGGTCCGGGGGTTAGTTTCGGGCATTCCTACCGACATACATGATCACGCGCCAACTCAGTCCCCCCAAGAAGAAGCAACGAGGGATTTACGGATATATCGATGCTGATCATTCCCGCCCCATCTCTAAATGGCGCTGATTCTGAATTTGCCATTGCTCCTGTGCTAACTACTCAGCTTCTTTGCAATTGTCCATGAAGAAATGCCTGGCAATGACATGCGAATCGCATTACTTATAATGTTAACACAATCTCGTGATGCATATACACGGAGTAGAAGTATGAGAAATACCAAACCAACCGGCCAGAAAAGGATCGTGATCCTCACCTCCGACTCTCACTTCCCTCTCTAGACCACCCCACCCCCATACGCCGATACAAAGTCACTATACACACGGTATATTTCCACCAAAGTCAGGTATCCCGAACGTGAACCTCTCACGTTAAAATGCACTCTGTACGCTTAAGAAGAAGAGGGACAACACTCCGAGGATTAGTCGTTCCAATATGTACAGTATTTATTCTGAGCTTGTGCAAGCCAAGTCTCCTAGAAGGGGGTTTTAGACCTTGCTCGGGTGCGTTCAGTGCAGGGAGAGTCGTAGCCCGGTTCACACTAGGTACAAGAAAAAACAAAATCACACACACACATACCTTAAGGTTGTCTATAGGGTATGAGCAGTGGATGAGAAACAAGTGCATATGCAGCACACACAATAAAAGCATAAAAGCACATGGCGAAATCTAATAGATTTACTATTAATCCGGGGGTTGTGAATGATCAAGCTAAAAGCGCGAAAAAAAAAAGAAAGAAAGAAAGAAAGAAAGAAAATCCAAGATATGTAGTAGAAAAAAGAATGATAGAATTGTACCCAATAATATAAAGTAGAAATAGATAATAATAATAATAATAATAATACTGGATAAATATAACATAGCATGTCACGAAGAACACTCCTCCTCCTGCTGTTGCTGCTGTTGCTGCTGTTGCTGTTGCTGCTGCTGCTGCTGCTCCTCAACTGCTTTCCCCCAAACCTTCTCAAAACTCGGGGTAGTAGCACCATGATCGCCTGAAGGCTGGGCTCCCAGGTCAACGATACTCTCCTCGGCCCCTACCTCCATCACCTCCTCCTTGCCTTCACCCAACCCGCCCACCTCAGCTGTCGCAGCGAAACCAGGCGAATTACGCCACGACGGCGCATCGTCATTGGTGGCATTAGTAATGTGAGTCGTAGCCATCGACGACGGTTCATCAGGGCACGCCCCACCCTCCGGGTTCGAGCCGGGGATAGGTAGTTTCGCGTCAAAGAAGTTGCTGCTGTATACGACTGCGGCGAAGGCTTCGAGTTCGCGTACGCCTTGTTCCATGGCTGTGATGTAGTCGTTGGGGGGCTCGGTACCGTTTCCGATGACGTGTGCTTGGCGGGCGATTACCGCTAGGATGGTTGCGAGTTTGGCTTTGGAGACGGGGGTAGATGTGGAGTCGTATGTGGTTTGGGTGAGGGTTACGGATGAGGAGAAGTTTTGTGGTTCTTGTTGTTGGCCTTCTTGGGCAGTTGGGGTCTGATGGGCAGGGGTGGTGCTTTTGAAGGCTTCGATGGCACATTTGTTATCGATTAATGCGGAGAAGGCTTCGTTGTTGAGGAGGGTAAGGATTTGGGTGAATTGCGGGGAGTCGATGAGGTCGGAGGTCTCGTCTAGGAGATGGCGGAGGCTGGAAGGATTTTGGAGAGATGAGGTTTCTGAGGCAGAGAGGACGCCAGATTCCTTGAGAACGTAATCTTCCTGGTCCCGCGAGGGGAGAAGGTATGATAGCCATTTCGTCGATCTGTGAATAGGGTTCCTTATTAGTATGTTACCAACCAGAGAGAAGTATAAAAAATGTGGACAGGACGGAGTGGGTGGGCTTACCTCCGCTCTTCTTCCGTGGCACCTTCAACCTTCTTCCGCACAGCGAGCGTCAATTCGGACAGCCTTTCTTGCGTGATATCCACTCGTGGATTTACTGGTCCAAACACCTCCTCTACAGCTTCCTTGACCTTTTCCATCAGCTGTCGCCAGCCGCGATGTAGCAACCACCAGCTGAATGTAAGATAACGACGGTTGGTTTCAAAGTCATTGCCAAATGCATGTCCAATACCTTCATCGTCGTGGTCCTCAAGATTGATTGTTGACTGATTCTGCGGAGGAGAGGCAAGCGATACCACGCTCGAGAGGTAATTTCGTCTGCCGAGGAGGTTGAGTTGGATGCGCGTGAGGAGGGTGAGGAGGGAAAGTGTGTATATCAGAGTAAAGGATCTCGTCAAAGCTACCTCATCCGTTAGAAAAAATAAAGGGACAACCGGAGCCTTGATTTCTCTTCTTTTATACGGGTTCAAACTCACAATTTATCTTCAGATCATTCCACAACTGTGTCCTGCTCTTCGATTTAGGAGTCTCCAGTCCCGAAGAGCTATCCGCAACCTGGCTGGTATGCACGTACCCCTCACTCCGTAAGCTCGAAAGGCTCCGCCCATCGTCCTCCGTCGCACTCTGGGCACCTAAGCTACTAATATCTGAGCCCGTAATCTCGCCAGCATTTAGTTTTGCAAGCCGTTCAGCCTTCTTCTGTTGCAACTCCTTTGTCAACTCCTCCACGGGTAGAGCTTCAAGAATATTCTCCGCCGCCGTCGGGAGCAAGGCAAGCACTGTAAAAGTGCAGTCCGTCTGGTTTTGTTCAAATCTCCTTCGCAGACTGCAGTGGCAGAATGAAAGGGAATGTCAGACCATGTAAAATATAGAAGCATTTGTAAAGATGTCCAGATTCTTTTGGGAGGGTTGGAGTTGTCCTCGCTGGGATAAGTACTTCTCTCGGGCAATCCGCTCACTACTCATGCGCTCCCTGCTCTCCGAGATCTTCGATAGAACATATTGGCCGGCCAGATATCCCGCTCCAACAACGCCAACTCCAATAGCTATACCATTGCGATGGCGGCGAAACCAGCGTCTCGTCGCGCCTATCATTTCGAAAAAAGATCGGGGTTGGGCTGAGATCGGGTCTTCAAGAATATGAAGGATCGCAATTCAATTTACAGCCAGGTGGTTAAGTTATCTCATGGCTCAAGTCTGTTAGTAAAGACGTAGACCTGCAGACTCTCAGAAACTGCAAAGAAGAGCGTAAAAGAGCCGCGTTTGGGTTGTCTCTTGCCCAGCACGGTGATTACCTAGGTATAGCTCCGTCCGCCAGCTGCAACCAGCCAACCGCGCCGGAGCCGACATGGAAAGATCCTCGGCTAAGTTATCATGTGTTTGTCTTGACTTACGTCATCAACCTTGTACCTAGTTGTTGGAGCTACTACACAAGCCCTAACCCACGTGACCCACACACATATATTTAGCTTTCACTAGCTACTAGTTAGATAACAACAACAAACAAACCATGTTCAACCTCTCTCACAGGTTATGAAGCCCTTGCACTTCTACAAAGTGTTATAACCATGCAATAATCATACAATAAGCTTTTCAAATAGCTGCTTTTTTCATTCAAATACCCCATACCAAATGCCTGTCAATACGAGATCGATCAACCGCGAAGAGACTCCAGAGAATCAGATAGCTGGATTCTTTCCAACACCAATAACCGCGCGAAGACGACGCAATAATCAAGCCCAAGATAATCCTCCAGAACGCGAAGATATGACAGACTGCAATGAAACCGCCAATATCGACGCCAAAATGATGGAGATACCGATAACCATGATACCGATAACCATGATACCGATAACCATGATACCCGGGCTGTTGAATGCCCATATGATAACCCAGGATAAAGATGATACCCCACGATAACCAGGCCACCGAGTGCCTATATGATAACCACGATAACCCATGATAACCAGGCCACCGAGTGCCTATATGATAACCACGATAACCCACGATAACCAGGCCACCGAGTGTGCCTATATGATAACCATGATAACCCACGATAACCAGGCCACCGAGTGTGCCTATATGATAACCACGATAACCCATGATAACCAGGCCACCGAGTGTGCCTATATGATAACCACGATAACCCATGATAACCAGGCCACCGAGTGTGCCTATATGATAACCACGATAACAATAACAATAAAATGACAAAAATATGAGAAGTGAGACCCTGCAGTGTTCGGATGACTGGGGGGGTAATACAGATACAGGAAGGACGGATTTGAGCGTTTTTTCTTGCATGTTTTTTATGTTTTTTCATGTATGGAGCTAGTCCTTATGAGGAAACTAGACTCTACATTTTGTAATTAATTTTTATTGCATATTTGAATGATTTGGGTACTTTTGGCTGCGTGGGTTAACTGGCCTGCGTAGCATGGGGGGGTGTTGGAGCTACTACACAAGCCCTAACCCACGTGACCCACACACATATATTTAGCTTTCACTAGCTACTAGTTAGATAACAACAACAAACAAACCATGTTCAACCTCTCTCACACTAGTAACTACCGCCACACCAAAATTTATATGTAGCGCTAAGTTACCTTGATTTGTTTGTTATATTTGTTTCAAAAGTAACACTACATACAAATTTTGGTGTGGCGGTACAAGGTTATCGGGAAGGGTATTTGATCAGGAAGGTTATTGCTATGTTTATAAAAGTTAACTACGGAGTACTTAGAGGTTAAATAGTTATAACCTGGCCAACTTCCTTGTCAATACCACTGATTTGCCAGGGCTTTGATTTATCACATGATTACCACATGATCCGCAGAGGTGATCCCCTTTATCCCTTCTGCTTTTCTGATATCTAGTTCTTACTTCTTACGCCTCTAACAGTATACGCCCATGATGGATGGTTACGAAAAACTTAGTTTGGCAAAATCCGACTGGGCCCCTGAAGAAATCTTCAAAAGACGCAGGTGTGAGACACTGTATCGTCGGTGATCTCATTCTCGTTGCCGTTGGGTAACTATCCACCGATCCCCTTCGGTTTCCAATTCGCAATTGCAGATGAGCAACTGGAAACTGCCCGTTCAGCTCTCGCTTCGAGGGGTTACGAAGAAGTTCCGCAAACTCATGAGATATTCTTTGACGAAACTGCAGTCAAGGAGAGCACAACAAAATAGACAAGCCTCCGCAAGGAAGGGGTATTTTGAAAGAGAAAGATGTCTCTACTCTAGGCATCGCGACTCAAATCGAGATTCCAGAATTTTGCAGGCACGATAATGATGCTTGTCGTCCAATCATCAGCACCATTAGGTAAAAATTAATAACCGAGCCAGCCTGTCGAAGTGAGCTCGGTTCTTCGAAATGTTATGACATTAAACATGACTATCTATATGTTAGCCATAATTGATATAGTCGCCGACCGCTATTCGGCTAAAGGCTTAAATTATACCATTACCTCTTACTTTGGATGTCACTATGTATACCTACTGAGTTTTGTCAAAGATATAATCGCATACCTTCCTAGTGAGGATCAATTCTTTATCGAGCTATTCCTCAAAGTCATAATGCGCCCCGTGCGGCAGAAGGTCTGTTATCAGAGGCAGCAGATCCGCGCGGGGATTGTAACTCCTGAAGAAGCAGGAGCTCTGATTCCGAGGAGGGACCTGAAGCTTGCGGCTATATTTAAAACAGAAGTACCGAGATCGTGCAAATAGCAAGCTTCAAGAGGAGCGCGACATAGAACATCCGAAGAGTATTGATCTGTCTACCACTAGTTAAACGGATAACCCTGCAAAATGCATTCAGGATGACATCTGACATGGTGAAGGTATACTATATTCTGGATTGGCTGAGAAAATTGAGCTGCTGGCTAGGTCCTGGGCATTGATACGCAGAACCCCTTTCAATCTTGCGGCACCGCCAGCGAATGCTAAGTTTCCCTGCCTTCGTGGGGATCTCTTTCCTCTTTGTAGCTCTACCTAAGTTTACTCGTATTCTCGTCCCTTCTCCTTCCTCGCCCTGCTCACATTCATATTGCGACTTCTCTATCCTATTTAGCTCTAGCAGGCCCCGACAAAAAAGTGCCTCGTTCTTTGCCCCTATCCTCCCCGTGCCTGATATAATTTGCAGGAGGTCTTCATGGCACCATAACAATAAGAGTCTGTTGGTGGACAAACAGACAGCTAGCTACCTTGCAGTGTTACGTGTGAATTCAGAGGCATCACCCAATCGAGCGTTCATTTAGAGCGATGTCCACCAAAGCTGAAAATGCCCGAGCCTACATTCAGGCAGTTGAGAAGTGCCTCGGGAATTGTTTTGTGTTGATCGGCGGGGCGGCGATGCAGCTGCTTGGGAGCAACAGAACAACAAATGATGTCGACATTCTCGTTTCTGCCAAAGAAAACATATCCACGCTGATCAGTGTGCTGGCCGACCAGCCCGGCTTTTCCAACATCGGAGGGGGACTTCGTTTTGGTGGTGGTGAAGCTGTCACTATTGACATCCTTACGAAACTGTGACATTGGAGAATCTGGGGTATCACCTACTCTCATTTCGCCGAATTCGTGTTCCGAACCTTGAGTACGCGTTAGCGATGAAAATAAAATGCTTCTATCTTCGACAAGATGATGAGAACGGACAAAAGAAGCGGCGGAGTGATGCCTTTGACGTGGAATTTTTATGTCGCAGGATGGCCCTGGATGGATGCGCAGACTATTAACCGACCAGTGCGCTGAGAAATTCCAGTTCGGATTTTACCATATTTTAGAGCTTCGTCAGGAGCTCAGCGATCAGGCTATCAGCGACTTCATCTCCATCGGAGGAAGAAAACTGATACTCCCTTGGGAAAGAAACGCCCCAGACAAGTGGGAGGACTTCGAATGCTTCGCCGACCCTGGAGCAGATCCGTTATCTATTAAACTGGAGGAATGATGGCTGGGTGGACTGTCTTCTCATTGTTTTACTTCTTCATTTTATGGTATACTGCTAACAATTGGACCCTCTGAATGTTCATCCTTGTTTACTTTTCAAAATCCTTTGCTGATCCCAGAACAGATTCATGAACTGTTGTGAACTGTTGAACAAAGAAATGATATTGATGGCTAGATGAGCTGTGTCTTTTTTTTTCTCTTTCTGCTTCTATGGTGTGCTGCGCTGGTTTGAAAACCCCATGAAGTGCTCATTCTTGTTTGTTTTTTGAATGCAGAGTGCCAAGTCCAGTTAGCAGTTCAGCTTTGAGATTTATTTCAAGCACTGAAAAGTGATGCTGAGGAGAGTGTGTAGTGAATGTGTACTTCAGATGGGAGGTTCTTTGATATTTATCAGGGTTAATGTCAAGCTGTTGTATGTACACGGGGAAGAAAACGAAAAAGAAAAATTGTTGACTACGACAGGTGCAGTAAATGCCATATACATAATATTTGTGATATTGGTTAATCGTGTTAGAAAGACAGCTCTGGTTATGGTTGTACAGGTACTGGTCTGAACAATGACATAATTTCAAGTATGGAGAGGATCTTTGCGTGGATAAACGCTCCTCTGGTTGTTTAAATAAATGTATACTATATGTATAATGTATGCCTCCCAATCTCATAGCAATATCAAAATATCAATCAGCTAGCCCTGGGGAAGGGACGGGTGCTAAATGTCCAATTTCTTATGATCTATTTAGGAGAATCGGCGGCGTCTTCGAGATGTTCCAACCCACTCACCTATTTATATTGATTATTGATATTTGCTTTCATCTGTCTCCAATGAAAAAAACCGGTGGAAGCCGAGAGAGAGGAGAGAGTGGCGACCAGTTTCTAAACGACGGACTTATTAATAAGTCACCAACCAACTTATTTAAAAGCCAGATTCTGGATATGATCTTGTTAAAGTCAATCAAGACAAGGAATTATCCAGCCACAAAGCACTAAACAAGAACCCGGCAATCCCGTCATGGAGGGGTAGGTAGTGTGTGCTATAAGTTACTATACTAAAACTGCTTTTCTATGCTGAGCACAACGCACACACATGAAAAAGAATGAGCGGTCTCTTGTCCATCTTCTTCCACTGTTCGCTTTCTTCCGCTCCTCCGCCCTCCGCCCTGGTAACTGGCATGATTCTCCAGCAGCTCTTCTGCTAATAAGGCGTCTGCCCATTGATCATTACCTACTTACTACTACGATCAATGTCCTCCCGTTGCTTCACGGTGCGTCTCGTACCAGCGTTCAGTGTTAACTAAGTTTCGAGTCCTAACTCGTACAAGCTGCATGCAGGAGCTTAAATAACTACTTTTCAGCTGAGCTGATTGAGCCGTAACTAGTTAAGTTACACCAAAAAAAAAAAAAAAAAAAAAAAAAAAAAAAAAAAAAAAAAAAAAAAAAAAAAACGAACAAAAAGAAAAGAAAAGAAAAGAAAAAAAGCTGCGGGCGCAAAAATAAACCCCGCTTTATAATCGAAAAATCTGGCTTCTACATTGTCTCCCCCTCCAACACTCTCCCCGCCTCCCCGCCTCCCCGTCTGTTCGTCCCGTTGTTGCACAGAGATATCAATTCTGCTCCAACTTGAAACCTCCACAATCGCACACCTACCTTCTACCTGCAAAAGAAAGAGAAGATAGGAAAAAAAGGGGAGGAGAACGAAAAAGAAAAAAAAAAAAACCCCTTCCGCAGTCTGTGCTTCACACTAATGACATCCTCGTTTTCCCCGCTCCACCTCCCACAATCGCATTTCTGTCTTCCGCACATGGACATCTATTAACATTCGCGGACAATCGTTCGAAAGGAAGAAAAGCACCCCTACGCAAAACGCACGGAGAAGAGCGAAAAAAAAGAATAAAAAAGGGGGGAGAACCAAAATATATATTAGATTGTATATAACAAGGATCGAGTGGGAGAAAGAAGGAAAACGGAAAACGGAAAGAAAACAAATAGTTAACCATGTTGTCGCCAAAGACGGATCCTCGCAAGCCTCCAGAGTATATCCTCGAGGTCTTCGCTGATCCCACTTCCGTTAAGGATATTGTGAAAGGTGCGTATATATACCCGTCTGAATACCACAGCACAGCACACAGAATATGTTCTTCATCCTCCTCCTACAACTCCTTCCCCCTAACAAACCCCCCACTTAAATATATATATATATATATATATATAAAACCTCACTAACAAACTAACAACAAACAACAAACAACAGGCATCCTCCACACAATCTTCTTCCACCGCTACTTCCCCTGCATCCGCCCCACCTCCTTCGACGTCCTAAACCTCACCCTCCCCGCCATCAGCGACGTCGAGCTCGAAACCCTCATCGACGCCCGCGTCAACTCCCTGATCCGCCAGCATCTATCGTCGTCGGCCAATTCGCCCAATGGCGGCGTGCGAGGGCGCATTGCTGTGCAGTTTTTCGAGAAGAGGAGGAGGAAGGCTAGTGCGGGGCCGTTGGGGTTTGGGGCCGGGCTTGTTGGGGGAGGGAGGTGGCTTGTGGGCGGGTTGGCGGGGAGGGGGGGTGCTGGGGGGAGCGGTGGTGGTGGTGGTGGTAGGGAAGGTGGGGGAATGAATGAGGAGGAGGTATGTTGGGAGATTTGGACGGTTGATGTTACGATTGCGACGCCGCGGACGGAGTCGGGTATGTGCTACTTTCTTCTTGGTCCCCCCTTTGTTTACAAACGCTTGGAAAACTAATATATATACTCAACTCAATTCTTCCCCCGGTTAACTAGATCGCGCAAAAGTCCGCAAAGCCATGGAGAAAATGCTGCAAAAGGCCGCATTTAAAATCGTTGCTATCGTCAATAAAGACAAAGATCACATCCCGCCTATTACCACGAGCGACTCGAATCCGTTCCCGTATCAGATCGTGCTGAATCCCAAGTTGGACAGTTGGGGCAATAAGTTTGGGCTCTATTGAGTCCCTCAATCCCCCCCCCCCCTGCCTTCCAAGGTTTCTGCGGATCCGATGTGCGAAGTGATCGGTGGCAGTCATTCCCACGTCAAAGATACACCAAATGTTTTTCCTCTACATTCCCGCCTCCCCAGGGTCGCGATTAAGCAAACAGACCCTACCTTACCCCCTATCATCTGTAACCGCCGGTTTTTGTCAAAGCGGGAAGCTGAGCGTTCAACACGCAACGGAGTTAAGAGGGGGTTCCTCCAGCTGAACAACCCCCGCCCAAGAAGGAAGAAGAGAGCGATGTCGTCCCACTCTCTCGCTCCCTGCTATTATTCTATCGTCCCAGGGGCAGCAGCCATAAAAACGGGAAACGATATTATTGAATCAGGGGCCAATAGTATATATCACAATTCAGGGAAAAGTACGGATCATAAAAGGAGAAGCGAAAGGATGGAAAAATATGAGCCTAAAGGAAAAAAGGGAACCGGAAGACAGAAGAAACAAAAAAAAATGAGTTACACGAGCCCCCCAGGATCCCCGATCCTTCTGCCCCTCACTCGCCACCCCATATTCCGTGACGTTCATACCGACGCTCCTCAAAAACAATCTAAACGAACAATAACAAAAATAACGAAAAAAAAGGAGGACCGAATTTTGCAGTTCTCAGTATATGGGGGAGGTTGCTACATATAGAGAACCGCATTGTGCACAAGAAACCCTTCCACTGATACAATTTTGTTGACAAAAACCTTATATATCATGTCTCATAAAACTAGCGGGTGTTGAAAGGAGACATAAAAAACTAGTCAAGCTGCTGGCGGCAGAAGTTCAGTCGCATGGGTACCGTAAACGAAGAGCCGAGAAATTTTTATGTCGCCTTTCAATTCCGGACCAACCGTTCTCTTTCTGTTTTCGACATGGTTTTAGGACGAGTGGGGCTTGGTGGCCTGGTCTGCCTGGGAGCGGAGGTTGGAGGCAGTAGATCCACTGGTGAAATACCGGGAAAAGACTGGCTGAAGGAAGGAATGGAAGACAAGTTGTGCGCCGCTAATTGGTTTTGATCGGTGTGAGTTAGAAGGATGGATGGGTATTCAACCTCGCAAGAAAGTATGGCATCATGTATGGGGTATTTCAGAAGCACTTGCTTACCTAGTCTGGGGAAGAGCCATCCACAGAATAAGAACAAATTTGAACATATAGTAGAATGCTACACGCAACTTGTTAGTATACATGTCATGAAGAGAGGCACCGAGAAACACCGAGAAACTAGAATTGTAAAGGACGTACGGAACCAATAGGCAGCACTGATAGCGCTCTCAACAACAGTCAGGCAGGCATAGACAACCCAGTACTATTTGCATGTGATTAGTATTACATCATGCGGGCGGGAGGGATTACACGGGGATGGGTGGCTTCATGACCCCTGGGAAGTCATTGGTACGAACCGTCAACCACTATAGGTAAATTCCGCGCATGTTAGCAAATCACGCTCATCAAAGACAACAGAAAGTGAGGAACAGTAGGCAGGGCAACAAGAACAATGAACCATACCTGAGTATCATCCGTCTTTGTGGTTGTAAACAAAGCCTGGAGAGAGTAGTATCCCGGAATGAGGAAGCCAGCGAAGTTAACCAGGAAAGCTCCGCCAATATTGAAGAACACCAGGAAAAAGTAGATGCCGACGAGTCCGAGGAAGGCATAGACCTTTGGAACAGAGGTCTGCCTTTCGAAGTTGTTCAGGATGGGGTATTTGGACAGCTATAGTTGATAGTAATCGAATTAATATCTGGGGTTTTTTGAGTAGAGGGAGAGTTGCCCTTTTTTGTGCGCTACGCAGAGAAGCCAGGAACGCACAGCCGTATTCAACGGAGATTTATTCATTTCATGACGAAATTGTGCTAGATAAGGGAACATGATAATAAATGAATGTACATACCTCCTTATCGATCTGAGCGATCTGGTGCTGGGCACGATCTTGGAAAGACATGGTGGATGCGGTGTGCGTGCGGACAGGCTACTAAATTGCTAGGACAGATAAATGCCAGCGGAGCCGTAGTGTTAGGTTGAAGGAAGAGACGTCAATTCGTAAATGAAGCAGAGTAGTATTTGCTGATAGCAACCGATATGGGTAACTCACAAACAGAGGACAGAGGGTGGACGAAAAAGAACAGGAGGAGGTTGGAAGTTGGCGGATGGGATGGAGATTGAAGGAGGTTGGCAAGCCCGCTTCCAAAGGTGTTGTTGGTATTTAATATTATTTATTCAGGCCGGAATAAATACGCAGAGTAGATCGCTCTTGTGACGAGCAAACGACGTAATGTATTCGGTATTAATAATTAAGCCTGTCTCGAGCGTGTACGGAGTATGCAGAGTTATGTATCGTATCATTACACCCAAATTTTGGGCAGGGGAAGTGTGATGATGACTCAGCCAGGTGACAGCTGCACGTGATTGTATCATCCGTGGCGTATGGGAAATGTGGCTGGGAAATGTGGCTGGGAATGCCACTGTTTGCTGTGTTTGTTCTCCCCCAGTCGCGTGACTTGTCCTGTCCCAATCGGGGAATAACATGCAAAGCGTTTCCCCATCAACAACATCATGTTTACGCACACCATCCACAGCAAATACTCACGTCCATCAGCACGATTTTCCACAACGACGGCGACGATAACAACGACAATAACGAGCCATTTCTAGCGTGATATGATCTGATTTGTCTATACGTTTCCTTCTTCTTTGCCTGAGGTTGATGCCGCCACGATTTACGTCTTCGTCTACGCCCGGCCTTCGCCTATCCCATCCTCGCAGAGCAATCCTCGAATAATAATATCAATCAAAACAATCCCTGCGACTTGGTTCCCACAATAAACTGGCAAAGCTTTTTGCCAGTCAACAGCACAGTTGGATATGAACCATTCAGCCATGGTCCCCGATATTGGTATGTATCTGTCTTGTAGCATTAGTCGGGACTTGGTTCAATGCAGTGGTGTTTGTTCGTCACAGACGGCTGGGCCGGAATCGCTATTATGTCTTATTAATTAATACCGTTTAGTGCGACATCCTTCCCAAGGCTCCAATTCCCTCCCACAGAACTCACAACCGCGATCACGGACCCGCCAGAGCACAATAGAACCCGTGCGATCACGTTCCAATACCTCTGCTTCCCGGAATAGTCGGCCATCAAGATCGCGCGGTTCGACCGCGAGCATCCATTCCACTACAACCCAATATAACCCAGACCAAAATGTCGCTGAGGGATATCAACCGTATATTCACCCAGAGGCCGGCCCGAACCAGCATATATATCATTCGAACCCAGAGGAGATGATCATCCGCTTTGGTGACCAGCTGGCTAATTCGCATTCCGGTATTGTTATTGACCCTGCGCTGCAAGAACGCCCAGACAATATTGCCGGACCCGGAACTGACATTCGCTTTCAAGGCCACGAGGTCCATACTCACAGAATGCCAATGCATGGACTTCCAATAGAGTTACCCCCTACCGGCCTCCCAGGTGACGTTCACACTGGCCACTATGCCCAAATGTATGATGGCGTCGAGAACCAGATCCCAGATCACTTGATGGGCGATAACGAAGGCTCCGAACCCGGACCCAGGAAACGAAGAGGCACAACTACAACGATAGCCAATGATAATGAACTACGTCGATTGCTGCGTCAATACGATGGATATTCTCTGCGCCAGATGGCTGCTGAAGTACAGAAACATGACGGCACGGGAGGAAAGTCGGAGAAGGTTAAGCAGGTTTTTGCGATGATATGGTAAACCAAGGATGAAAACAGTTCTTTGTATGCTTGGCTGACTTCAACCCTAGGTTGAGAGAAAACTGCCAGAAAAATTCTGGATCAGTTCGACGCGACCGCGTATATTGTTCCTATGCGGAGAAATGCGGCAGTGAGAGGGTTTCAGTCCTGAATCCAGCCTCCTTTGGCAAGCTTGTCCGCATTATTTTTCCAAATGTCCAAACTCGACGGCTTGGGGTCCGCGGCGAATCCAAATATCATTATGTCGACTTGTCCATTCGAGAACCTGAACCAAAGCCCCTGGCAGAAATTTCAGAGAAGAATGTCGAGTCTGCTCCTTCTCATCAAAGGGTGCCCAGCAAATCCCAACAAAGGTACGAATCAATGCCCCTTGAATTTTCTTCCTCTCTTCCTAACATGCTGTTTCAGTACTTCACAACAACCGAACTCGAGTACAAATGGAACTTCATCAAGAAGAAAAACTTCTCCGACACCCAATGTTCAGCATCCTTCGGCACCAGATTACTTATGCGATCATTCGCAGCCGAAAGATTTGAGTATGATGGCAACAGTAGACGCCTCTCTCATCGAAACTCAACGACTGATGGATCAACTGCTTCAATTCAGCCGTCCAAATGAATCCCTACCGATCGACAATGATTCCCTTCAGCTTCCCAACATTCATGGTTACCTGCCAGCGCACACAGACAGCGAAAGCGCCGATGCGCTTGCGGCCCTATACCGCTCACATTGTATATCAGTCATCGATAGCTTTCGGTATTGCAAAGAGAAAAACCTCTTCCGCCACTTCGCCTCTTTCCAAGGCACACTCACCGTTCCTGTCCACAAGCTCTTAAATCATCCGGGCGTTGCACCTTGGATTAAAGAGTGTGACTGGCTGATGTATCAGAAGATGATTGCTTTTGTTGCCCCTTTAACCACCCAGGTTGTTCCAGATCCTGTGCTGAATGCTTTCGGGTCTATTTCTAGAGGTCTGGTCGCCCATATAAAAGATACATTGAAATCTCATCCCAACCACGTGTCCCAAGCTCGACTTAGCCCTGCACGGATATTTTGTCGCCTCCTGAAGCGCATGTTAGATGTCAATCAATCTGCGATTGCTGCTTCTGCCTGGCTCTGTCATGCTGAAAATCGAACGAAAATGTGGGAAGACTTCGTTTCATATATTGACCCAATGGACCTTGTTGCCAAGGCAAAAATTCCAAACTGCGCTATTGAAGGGGTTTTGAACATGATGAAAGACCAAATAAAGTTTCTAATTGCCCCTGACGATGGCAAATCTCCCGACGTGCAGCTCTATGATGAGGACCTTGGCTACCAAAAATTCTCCTATTCGTCTACGGACACCTCAGGATCTGCCCCATTTCCCGATCGATGGATCGCTTTCATTTTGAACCTCCCTGTTCTATTCCCCCATCACAAAGCCCAGTGCATTATCGACAGAGCAGACGCGCTATGGACGCTATTGCTCCATCGACTCACACTTGGTGGCGCGCAAAGCTTCAGTGCGTGGTGGATGACCAAGGTGTTCTTTTTGGAAATGATGTTGTGGCAAGCGGAAAAGGGAGGGTTTATGGGTTGCACCGCAAAATCATTAGAAGAATCTTTGCTTACCCAAAATGTTGCCCAAGGGACAGTTGAGCCATGCCCGGTACAATCTACATCAGCTAATTCTGACACACATTCGTCGCGCGACCCTAGGTCACAGGAATCCCAATCCCAACCGCAATCGCAGCTCCCAAGTATCAACCCGATAGTTCAGGCTTCGTCCCCTCAATACCTCCAAGATGGTAGCGGTAGCGCTTCGATGTCCACAATCTCCGGCAATGAAAAGACAGTTGCCGCTACGAATGCCAATACATCGCCCACTAATCGAACCCTGGCCCATGACGACAGCGCCATTGACTTGGAGGATGACTCCGGACTTCTCACAGTCAGTAAATACGGAGACATGATGGCATCTGACCCTGCGGATGCAGAAGGTCAGGTTATTGTTGTATAGAATCCCGACTTTATTCCTGCATATTATTGTAACTTACGATACTGGTTTCAACGACGTTTTGGTTTTCTTCGAAGTACATATTAACATCCACATCCAGGGACAGGACATGTGGGATTCCTTGCATTTCTTTCTTCCCTTTTTTTTTTTTTTTTTTTTTTTTTTTTTTTTTTTTTTTTTTTTGCCTTCTATATTCTTGCTTGGAGTTTTTGTCATTGCCGTGCTTTTTGATTTTGGATTTATCGAAAAGGATGCCTTTGGAAAATCAAATCAAGACAAGACTTATCACGAAGTGGAACCAATACTATTATTCGGCATATATACGGCCAGCCGAAATTTTTTTGATGGCGGATGGACGCGATTATATCAACATGCAACCATATCGCTTCATCCGAGATTGGTCTTACCCTGTCTATAAGTCACGATTGTCCAACAATACTTTTCTAGTCAACCAACTGGAATGCACACCCAACCTTCCTTTTTCAATCAGACCTTCTCACACCGATGGTTTCGGGGGTTTCACTTCGACGTAAATTCATGTTTCGTTTCTGGTCTCTCTCCGTCTCAAGCGGGCTTTTTTTCTCATGTTTGTTCTGAATTACGACCGCTTGATATCCACTCGTTTTACTGTTTCTCCTCCTGGGTTCTGGTGTTTCTGTTTTGCAGTTTTCAGTTTTCCAGCACTATGTTCCTCGAGTGGTACACGTTTCTACAAGCGCTCTATCCGTCTCACCTTGGGAACTGAGCAATTTCTTTGGGTAGCCCAGCCACAGGCTGGTGGATGGAATTGGCTGTGATTGCTGTTCGAGGCGTGATCATGCTGGAAACCGACAAATCAAATGAGGTCGATAGTTTCGAAAGCGGAACGGACCCATTGGAAGTTCCAGAATCAGGAAAAGGTTGCCAGGGACTGGTGTTATAGGCATGTATCGTCTACCTCCTACCTGGAAACCTAAGCCAATTAATTCCTCTCCGCTTCACTCAGGCTCTTCTCACCTTCCCCTTCCCCAGCCTCCTCCCGTTTACGCCTTCCGCTTGGCAATGCGAAATGTCCTTGTCCCCGTTTGATATCTTTGTCGCATTTGCCTCATGCTGATGAAATGAATGTTTATGTATCAGCTCTTGATTTCTTTTCTCCTGAATTTAGTTCTGTGATATTTTCCCTGGTCTTCTTGTTCGATGTTTGATTGTTATTTATTGCTCTTTTGTTTTCTTGTCCCTTCTTGTGTTTTACTGCTGTTTTATGTTGCGTTTGTTGTTATCAGTTGTCTCGCCTGTTCCTGCATATAGTACATTGTGCATAAGCCATGCCTGTGGGAGGGAGAAAGGGGGTATGCATATACCTCATGTTCCCTTGTCAGAGTAACTATTGTAACTTTTATTATTCGTATTTGCTTTGCTTATTTTAGTTTCAAAGGATGGGGTTTTGTTTCGCCAGTCTGTTTTCTTGATGTTGTGTGTATGGGATTGGCTTTTTCTTTTCTTTTTTTCCCTCGTTCTCAGTGTGGGGTTGGCTGTTTTTCGCTATTGGCTTTTTTATTTTCTATGATGCCACTTCTTTGTGTTTTTTTCCAGAAAGGGGGAGAACGGGAGACAAAAAAAGGTATTTCATTTTTGTGCGTTGACTTTGTTTCAGGCCTCTCTGTTGGTTGTAAATGGCAATGGATGCATGGGTCCTTAAATGGAGTTCAATCATGACGTTGATGAGGGTGTTTTGTGCTCTGTTTTGTTCTGATCTGAGCTGGTTTGGGAGCTTTTTTTCTGCCTGTTATCTGTGTTGGTGCTGTATGCCATGGCTGTTAATTTACCTGCTCAGAGTATGGATACTATCAGTCCACCTCAGTTTGAGTTGAATGGATATGAGATGTACATACGTATGTATGTGTATAAATGATATAATGTCTATTTTTCAGTTTTTTATTCAATTGAATTCTTTAATTTTACAATGAGAGCCTATGCTATATTACATACATATGCTGTAACCGTGCCAAGCGCACTCACTCCTCACTAATGGTAGTGAGTCGCGTTTGGCACGGTTAATCATTATCTCACAAGATAGGGGTAAAAACAGTGAAAAGCAGTTTATATCATCTGTTCTCCTTGTTCGTAGATTCAGGTTCCATTCTCCGCAATCTTCATGTTAGTCATGATCTACTCTGCTCACCTAACACAGGACTCACTTCACTCCCTCTTCTCCCTGGCCCGTAAATCTCGTCTCCCACCCCCACTCCCAAGCCCGCCCTCCTTCACCACCCGCCCCAAGCTCCGTAACACCCACAAAAACCCAAAAACAACAACAACCAACGTCACCATCTCAATACTGCGCACATTATCCAACAGACCACCATCATTACCATCATCAATTCTCAAAACCGGCACCTGGATCTTCTCAACCATCATACCCCTTTCCGCACCCAGATGCACATGCGCATCCTCATCTGTCGAAGTAGCTGTGTCAGGATGCAGCTGGTAAAACAGCGTCCCGGGCGCAAACAACCCATCCCAGCCCAGCCTTACCCTGTCAAACGGGTTAATCGCCATCATCTTCCCCCTTCCATCCGCCGCTGACTCCTCCCGTTCTTCATCTTCAGGCGTGCACGCCCAGAAGATGACGGGCCATGGGACGCTGATGTTCCTGTAGCCGCTGGGGGAAGGGTGGAGGTAGCGGAGGTGTAAGGGGATGGTGACCTGCCAGTCGTTGTCGTTGTCATCGTTTCTGTTTCCGTGTGTAGATTTATGGGTATTTGAAGATGGTGGTGTGGCGAGCTCGAGAAGTAAACTTGACCCCCAGCGCTCAGTTACCCAGTCTGGGGCTTCGAGGTCCGTTTCGCCTGCGATGGCGCGGAGAGAGAGGAGGTTGTGTGATTGGAGGAAGAGCGGGTCAGTGGTGGATAGCTGGTATTTATCGGCGAAGACGGAGGAGGGGAGGGTAAGGTAGGTGTGTAAGCCGCATTTGGAGTCTGGGGGTGCTCGTGGGGGTGTGGCTGTGAGGGCTGAGCGTGTGATTGAGAGCTGGAGGGTTGGGTGAAGGCCTGTCGGGTGGCGGAAGGTGGTGGTGTATTTTGAGGAATTGGGGAGGGGGTGATGACGGGATGGGAAGGAGAAGAGTGTTGGCTCTGGTCAAAAATAAGTTAGTTAGAGCGGGAGGAGGACGTTGGGTGGGATATATATGCACGTACTTAATTTCTTATCCTCTCCTACGACGGCTAGGAAACCGCCCATGGAGAGTTCTTCGGGTAGTCTTGCCCGCTCCATTGCCAATATCCCCACCTCTACTTTATCTGTGCTCTTCTTGCGTTTGCGTATTGTTTCTGTCCATCCATCTCTCTGTGGAGGTTTGGACCAGTAGCCCGCCGTCGTAAGAGTGTGCGAAACGCTGTCATAGTCGATATCCACCGAATCCGCAGAAAGAAGCGAGGCTACATCCGATTCGCAGGTGATTTTCTGTTCATCCCCAAGCCGTGGGCAGATTTTGTGCTGAATGTACTTGACGAACTCGTCAAGGGAGGGAAGTAGCTGGTGGAATTGGAGAGGGGGATTCGAGATAAATGTTCTAGATAGTATTGGCGGCGATATAAACGATGTCTGGTATTATCACGATTTGATCAGAAACAAGTCTTTCCATGGTTCGGGCAAATTGCAAGTGCATTTACCTCTGGAAGATAGCATTTCAACTTATCATCGAACACCTTGAGTAGGAGAGGGCATAGGCGTGTGCTGTTGGGGTTTCAATTCCGTATATAATAAATAAGCATGTATGCCACGGTCACAATCACTTTCACGATCAAAAATGGTAACACGTACGCAGGACGGTCCTGGTCAATCGGCGTGTAGAAAACATGCAAGCCTGGCGATACTCTGCTCGCGAACGGTGGGACGGCATCGTAAACATATTGCGACGACCAGCGGATATGTAGTTCATGACATTGCTTCAGGACTTGCCAGACCTATAGGAGTGGAAGAACAGGTGAGCAAATTATGAAAGGACCATTTTCGTTTCTTTTACTTAAAATTGGCAAACAAAGCGATTCTCGCGTTTACAGCAATCTCAGTTATACAGGAGGGAGGTTCATTTTTCAAAGCTTACCTCCTGGGGAAGCTCGTCAACGGCAAATGTAACTCGTTCCTGGCGCGCTGCGTCTAGGGATTGGACAGAGAGAGAGTCATCCTTCACAGTGATCTGCTCCGGATTGAATTCCCCATCAGCTGCATGAACGAAGGTAATTCTCTTTTTCATTTTTTCATCGTCGAGGGATGGATTTGGCTGGGGTTTGATGTCTGGCTAGCACACAGTTGTTTGTTTAGTTGTAGTTGGCTGTTGGCTGTGACGTTGCTTGAGCTTGGAGGTTATGGTGGTTGCTTGTCCTAATTGGGAATGGCGCATCATCTGGAGCTCTGATGTAGTTACATCATCGCAAGGTCCGACACAACAATCACTAAATGCAGAAATGGTGTTAATAAATATTAAATATGAATTGGAAAATCTTTGTATTTTTTGGCTATGATTTGGTTACAAGAAATGCTTGTTTATTTTCACAGTTGTTCAGGCAAACATAACAGAATAGGGAGGGAACTAAAAATAAACAAAGGTGAGATTTACAATGCATCAAAGCAGAAATCTGTGATAATTTTTCCCACCAAAAAAAAAAAAAGTAATATGTAAGGGATAATAATTGAGAGAAGAATGGGGGGAAGGCTTAGAAGGGAAAATCATAAGAAAGGGCTAGCCGAGCACGAAAATAACCGCAGCCAGAGTAAGGTGAAAAAGAAACACTCAGTCAAATATTAACAGGGAAAAGAAATCCCTTTTAAAAGGAAAAACAAAGAACGCCAAATGCTTCCACCAATGCCTCATTGCTTCCAAAAGGAAAAAATAAAAATAAAAATAAAAAATAAAAAATCATAAGGCCCCTCCGTACACCCCAAGGCCGAGAAAAGCCAGGGGGGGATACAGTGGGGGACGCGGAAGCAAGTTATAGAATCTCCTTCAACTTCGACTTCTGCGCTGCCGTCAACGTCGTCGGGAACTTAACTTGGACTTTCACAATCAAATCCCCCCGCTGGCCGGGGAATTTCGACTTCGGCATGCCGAGGGATGGGAATTTCTCCTCGAAGCCTGGTTGTGTCGGCCCCGCCCCAGATACTCGAAGTTGTTTGCCGTCTATGGTGGTTACGGTGCGGTTCCATCCTGTTAGAGCTTCTTTGAGGGGGATGTCGATAGTTGTGATTAGATCGTCGCCGTCACGTTTGAAGGTTGGGTGCTCTTTCTGTTTGATGGAGATGTGTGTTAGTGGATAAATCGCTTGTGCCTATGTATATATAGAAGACTTACCTCAGTAATAATAAAATGAAGGTCCTGTGTGCCTCCTTCCTCCTGATCCCCCACCCCAGCATACTTAATCTTACTCCCCGCCTTCAATCCAGGCTTGACATCAAACTCCAAAATCTTATCCTCCACACTTCTCTTCCCCGTCCGCTCATTAAAAGTCTTCCTCTTAATCTTCATCCGCTTATGCACGCCCGTAAACAATTCCTCCAGTGAAAGCGGCAAAGGCCGTTCCACCGTCGTAACCTCTGGCGTGGGCGCCCTCCGCGCCCCATTCGCAGCACCTTTACGCCGTGCGCCAGCTCCCCTCGCACCACCTAAGCCGCCCAAGATCGAAAACAGGTCGTCGTCCTCCATCTCCGCGCCACCCGAGCGGGCAAAGTTCGAGAAGATATCCTCCGGGTTGCTGAAGTGGAATCCACCGGCGCCGCCGCCTGTGGAGAAGTGGAATGTTCGCGTACCACCACCGCCGGGCATGCCTCCAAAGCCCGCGAAACCACCGGGCATTCCACCAGCTCCGAAGGGCATTCCGCCCGGCCCGCCAGCGCCAGGAGGAGGCTCTGCGGTACCCCCGCGCAGTAGGAATTCAAGGCCATATTGGTCGTATACTTTTCGTTTTTCGGGGTCGGACAGGACTTCGTAGGCTTGGGATACCTCTGTATGATAATAAATTTGTTTCAGCCTGTATTTCGACTTCAAGAAATCATTTTGCGCAGAACTTGGTTCGCCCCGTTGCCTTGCTAAAAAAAAAAAGAGAAAAGAAAAGAAAAGAAAAAAAAAAAAAAGAAAAGAAAATACCTTTAAATTTCTCTACAGCATCTGGGTTATTCTTATTCTTATCCGGGTGGAATTTCAGTGCTGCTTTCCTGTTGTTGGATTTTATCTAACGTCAGCAGAGGTGGAACCTTCAAAATTCAAAACATACTGAACAGTTGAAATTAAATAAATAAAAATATATAAAACTCCGGAGTATAGCCCAAAAAAGATTCCAGGAAATATTATACTCTATGTGATAGGTGACGGGAGGAAACGAAAAGACATACTTATAGGCCCTTTTAATCTCATCTTGAGTAGCGGTTGGGGAGATATTCAGTGAGTCATATAGTTTCGTTTCCGCAACCATGTTTGTTAAGCTGAGTCAACTAATTGAGGAAAGAAAGAGTGTCGGCTAGAGGAGAGAGGATATGAGAAAGAAGAATAGGTGTGTTAATGTTTTGAATAGACGGATCGGATCGGGAGAGGAGAGGAACGATCGATTGGAGGGGATTTCCTGGTTGAGGACTACTGGTTATATGGTGTAAGCAGATTGGCTTTTCTTTTGGCGGAGGGGTGCAATTTACGCATGCAAGTATTGGATATAGACGGGAACTGCGAGCCAGGGAAGGATCAAAGAATCCAAGAGGCAAATGGGAGTTCTCTTGCTTACCCTTACACCGCTATGCTATGTCTCGAATCAAAGTAAGAGATGAAGAGATAGTAGGTAGGAAGGGTGGTGTAGTGTGTGTCTGTGGATGTGTGTGGATGTATCAAATGGGCACAGATATGGGTCATGCAAGCACGATGGTTATTATTATTGTAGTCGTTTATATTGTCGTGGTGAGGTGATTGATGCTGGGGATTGAAGTTGGTAGCTGTGGTAGTAGTTGTGGTTGTACTCCGTATTATTTTTCAGAATTGGCAACTCATCTAGCTAGCATGGCGGCAGGTTATGTAGTTGAATCGTTTTTTGGGGGAAATCAGTGACGTGACGTTGTTCGAATCTTGGGGCTTGTTGTCCCGCTCAGCCTTGGCTTGGTCTCCGCCACGGAATAGTTATTATTATTGGATTGCAAGTTGATACTTGGATACGGAGTAAGTCATCGCTATGATAGCATAGCAGCAGCAACACGCAAACCGGTTGCATCATGGAGCAACTCAATTCAATAGAAGCTTCGAGAAGCTTCCATCGCGGACCAGGTTGGGGTTACATAGCTCTGCGGCGATTCCGAGGCTGATAGCTAATCTCCTCTTTGGGTCAGGCAGGGTCTTTATTATATTGAAAAGGTATCTCTCTAATAGTAAAGGATATTCCCCTTGATAATTGGTTGGTCAGTGGTATTTTTTTGAATCTGAACAGCGTTGTCTTTGCTCTGATGTTTCTGCATCCAAACCCCAGGTCAAGTGGGGGATCCAGCCCTAATCAGAAGCCCTAATTGGCCCGATTCGGAGGCATCCGGTTATATTAGTTAAAGAAACCGAGGGGCAGTATCGAAGACTTGGTACAGGATGATGTAAATACTACTTCTACTACTATTACTGTTATGGCTGTCACTTCAGGAACAGTCTATCTCTGCATTAGGGAGTCCTCCGTACATGCTTTTCCTCTCACTTTGTAGCTATCGACACAACGTCCTCATCCGCAACGACATGCCCCAGCCCCACCCGCTGTGGGACATGTCGGGCACTGGCCCCCCAAACCAAAGCATACTTAAAGTTATCCTTCAGCGTCCGATGGATCTGATCGCACACGTCTTCAATGGTAGAATTGTTGCGCACAATTAATGCCTCTGAAAAGTCGGGATCGTCGCCCTTTCTGTTGCAATTGTCAGCATAGTTACCAATTGAATTCCCAAGGCACCCACCACATCACGCGTAGTTATGGACAGGGCGAAAAGAGAACTTACCGCTTGGTATACACCCGCATAAGCTGCAACTCCTGCCAGCACCGATCAATCACATCCTGAATACCCAGATCCAGTTCGCAGCTCATAACGCACGTGTGGGGCTCACGGGCAAGTTTGTCGAGGAAATCCAGGCTGACGCTGTCTATTTTGTTATAGACGTAAAGGCTGAGAGCCGAGAAAAAGTATGTTAGTTTGTGACAGATGACACGGTTTTTGTAAACGAACTCAAGGGATGGAAAAATACCATTTAATATATTTCCTGTGGTCCTTCATAATCACGTCGATAAAGTCATCAACCGTAGCTAAGAGAGATACTGTCAATTTCCCTCGCCTCTAGGATAGGATAACTAGGAGCGGAATATAGCAAAGAAAGCAATTCCATAACCTGGAAAACGTACCATTTTCATCGCGGACTAAAACTTCGCAATTCAAAATCTTGTAGTCTCGTAAAATATTATAGAGCATTTTCTCATCCAGATTTTTGGGCGGTGACTGGAATGTGATTTTCATCCCGCCTGCCTTTTTCACTTTCAGGTAAATATTTCTGTCAACGAATAATGTATATTCACCTGTATTAGCATAGTTTTAAACAAAGCAAAGTAGAGGTACCGCGTTTAAATGCAATAGTAACTCACGGGGGGTCCCGATTTAACCGGATCCCAACTGCCTCTAATTCAGCTTCCAGAAGCGCCCGCTGTTCGGCACGTTTCGTAGCGTCAAGAATCATCATTATTAGATCGCTAGTCTAAGAGTCGAGGTTTTATTAGATATCCAGGGTTCGTATATTCAAGGAAGAACCAAAACAAAATAGAATAACATAAAAAAGAAATCCAAGAAAAATGACCAGGAGGAAAAACATACCTTAGCAGCAGATATGACTTGCCTCCCTCTCCCCTTACCCTCGGCAGCACCTTCAATAATACCAGGCAGATCAAGGACCTGGATCTCGGCGCCGCCGTACTCCAAAACTCCAGGAATCGCCGTGAGCGTCGTGAAGGAGTATGCCGCAACCTCACTCTTCGTCTTCGTAATCTTTGATAAAAAAGTCGACTTGCCCACAGATGGGAATCCCACTAGGGCTATTCGAGCATCACCACTCTTGCTCACATCGAAACCCGAGCCACCGCCAGATCCCGCTCCACCTGTAGGCTCGAGCAGCTGTGCTCGTAATCGTGCAAGCTTTCTGGGGAGACGGAGTTAGTCATATGTATGGCTACACTGTTTTGGGAACTTCTGCGGTGGATGGAATGCAGACAAAGCCGCCTTCCTGTCTCTAGAATAGGAGGAACAAGCAATTACAACCGGCTTAAACAGACAACCTTGATGCTCGTTGTCCAGGCCAAGGTGTAGTAACAGGGTATTTTATCTCGAGAGGCGGTTTTCACATGTGGAATAACACTTTCCTCTGCAAATAAATCAATTCAACGGATAGGTACAATATTCTATACATAGCACATACCCTTTTAGCAGACCTAGATGGTATTCTGAAATTTGATTTTGGCCCATTAATATACTGCTAACACGCAGGCCATTAAATTGAATAGTTCCACAAACCCGTTGCCTTATTCTCTGTTCATTGAAAAGTCAGCGATAATCCTATTTAGAAAGAAGAAAAAGAGAACTCACTCTGCGTCCTGCGCATCTCCTCCTCAATCCTATACAAATATCCAACACCACCAGGTTAGACCGACCGTTCATTGAATCGAGGTTTTGGCTATCGGGGGGGTGTAAATGCTCGCTCACTCTTTAATTTTCTCTGTGATGTTCACCATTTTTGCAGATGGACACCCTTGTTGGGTGCAAAACGACTCCTAAATAAGCTCGAAAGGGATGATTTACTATTGAATAAGGAACAGGTCTAGAAGAAAAGTCGTTCCCCAGCACCGTAAAGCGTAACTAGCTCATATCGCGGGACGATGGTGGTCAGCTTTTGTGATTACATAATCTAATTTTTTCGAGACCTCCAGATTGATTGATATCTTCAGCTTCAACATAAACAAAACCAACATCCCTCTCGCGATCACATCTTCAGCTATGGATGAAACAGCTACTATGCCGCGGCCTACGGCTCCTTCTACCTCTCCCGGGCCAGATAGTATAACACAAGAAGGAGAAGCTTCTGCACCCTCCACAGATCTCGCCGTCGCCAATCCCGCAGACACCTCCCTCACGACCACCACTAAAGACCCAACAGACGCCGAAAAGAAGACAAAAAAGATAATCCGCCGAAAGCGAAGGCCAGCCCGACCTCAAGTCGACCCATCTACAGTAAAATCCGAACCCCCACCCCAAACAGGCACGATCTTCAACATCTGGTACAACAAATGGTCCGGTGGCGATCGCGAGGACAAATACCTCTCACAAGAACCTGCCCCTTCACGTTGCAGCATAGCCCGCGACAGCGGCTACACGCGCGCAGATAAGGTTCGCGGTTCATACTTTTGTCTCTTCTTTGCGCGCGGCCTATGCCCCAAGGGCCACGAGTGCGACTACCTACACCGTCTCCCGGGCCTGCATGACTTGTTCAATCCGAACGTCGACTGTTTCGGCCGCGATAAACACAGCGATTACCGAGATGACATGGGTGGCGTGGGCAGCTTTATGAGGCAGAACAGAACACTGTATATCGGCCGGATACACGTTTCGGATGACATTGAGGAGATCGTCGCGAGACATTTTGCCGAATGGGGCCAGGTGGAGCGCATCCGCGTGCTCAATTCTCGAGGCGTGGCGTTCGTGACATATACGAACGAAGCAAATTCTCAGTTCGCTAAAGAGGCGATGTCGCATCAGAGCCTGGACCATAATGAGGTGCTCAATGTGCGGTGGGCGACGGTTGATCCGAACCCGCTGGCGCAGAAGCGGGACGCGCAGCGTATCGAGGAGCAGGCAGCGGAGGCAGTCAGGAAGGCCCTGCCTGCGGAGTTTGTGGCGGAGCTGGAAGGGAGAGATCCTGAGGCGAGGAAACGGAAGAAGATTGAGGGGAGTTTTGGGCTTAGTGGCTACGAACCCCCTGACGAGGTTTGGTATGCTCGCACCAGGGAATTGGAGCAAGGGAAAGCAACTCAGCAAATCGAACCT
Organism: Blastomyces dermatitidis ER-3; assembly: GCF_000003525.1. NCBI lineage: Eukaryota > Fungi > Ascomycota > Eurotiomycetes > Onygenales > Ajellomycetaceae > Blastomyces > Blastomyces dermatitidis. The sequence continues at coordinate 6,094,956 of NW_025544775.1, forward strand.
CCGGCGGAAGGTCGTTTAATTGAGGATGTTCCAGCAGAAGTACCGCAGCAGCAGGCAACCAGTGGGGGTGGTATATTATCTGGGTCAACTCTAAGCGCACTGAACGGATTTACGGGGGGAAGTTTTACGACAAAACCAAGCGCCCCGGTGTCCAGTGGACCACTAGTGGCTTATGACAGTGATGATAGCGATTGATACGTCTCTTTTTTCAATTTTGCTTGTACAATAGTATTTTTTTAATCCTTTGAGGAACTATTTCTCATTTTAGTAAGCATTAAATGCTCACGGTGAGAGACAGAGCTCCTGCATGGCAAACTCAGCTACCAAAGAAATATACGGGTATCCTGCTATCATGTCATTCATACCTCATTCATACTAATATTCATCTCTCATATGGCTCATTTCTCATTACTACGTGAGAGATCATAATAGATACAACTGCCGGTGCGGTAGTTGTAAATAAACGCATTCTTATAGATTTCCTTCCCATCCTGAGGGTCTCGGCGCTCGTTGGCAAGGTCGTTGAGCATTTCGAGGACCTGAGCCATATACTTCCTTTCTGTCAGTGGGCAGTTCTGTATCACTGTCCGCCACCTGTCGGGGTCTGAAAGACGGGTATCCCGGAGGGCTTCCAAAACCTCATCTCGAGTGTCAATAGCCGCAATAGGTCCGTCAAGCGCTCTATCCATCACGTTGCGTGATTCGCGAATTGCTAGGAGAAGGAAAAAGGGGTTGTTAGAACAATAGTTCCTTGCACCAAGGGTACGTAGTCTTTTCAATGGGAACAAACATACCGGCCTCAATGATGTTTCGCCTATTCGTTTTCTTGCTCCGGTGGAGTGCTACTAAAATCCTTACGTCCTGGTCTTTCTCTCTGACCGAATTGTTGGATTCTTGATGGTACAGATGTTTCAGTGGTTTGCCGGCACCTGTTAGATGCTCACGCTGATTCCGCGCGCCGATTTCGCTTCGAAGCCACCCCGCCAATTCAGAGCTTCTCACCTCAAACTCTTCTTTGGTGCTAATATTCTTCACTTTCAGTCCCCGGTCCATGCTATCCTGCTTGACGATCACGACCCAGCTATGGTTATCATTCTTATACCGCGCAAGGATCTCCTCCAATGAGGAAGCATCAACGGAAAGTTCAGCACTAATTTCATGCGCCCACAGGTCCTGAACGACGCCAACTCCCACAGTACGAAGGACTGTAGCATCGAAACTAGCGACGAGAACATCACACTATTTCAAATCAGAATATGCCAGGCCTGAACACCCCCCCAAAGAAGGTTTAACTTACCCGTCTTGCCCGCCAGATTCCGCTTATTTCCGCCTCTCCCTGTTTAAGGAAAGCTTTATTTGACCCTTTCAAATAGTTCGACATTGAGAGGCACAGTTTTTCCCATCCGAGGTTGAATCCGACCGCATGACGTTGGTTGCCTGAATATAGAACCTTAGGGTGGAATTCTTGAATGAGGCTATCGTATCGTCCTCCGGCCGCAAAGACATCTCGTCGTTTTGTGTCGGAAACGCATTGAAAGAGAACACTGCCACGAAAGAATTTATCGTTAAGACTGCTCAGGGGGTTTACGTAGATCTTTCTCTTCACACGGAATCCTTTTAGATACGACACCACGGCGTTTAGACGGGCGAATATCGGAGCGAGGCGGTCTGCAAACTCCGTTCCTTCCATGATTGTACGAAGGCGTTTTAAGGCTTTGTCTGGGCTATCTGTTATTTGGCATTAAAAAATGTCAGGTCTAAGAAGGGAGTCAGTATGGAGGAACAAACCTCGAAAGTCGAAGCGGGCAAGGTCGTCAACAGATGTAGACGCGACCCCGATAGTTGGAGATCGAAGCTCACTACGGATCTTTTGCATTGAGTACGGTCCAATATTCAACTTGCTAATGACCTCTTTAACCAGGGGCTTTTGTTGGGGGCTGATTCGACAAAATGACATAATCGCGTCAAGGAGGTCTGAGTGGTTAATGTGGAAACACATTGGGGCAGACCTCAGGGAAGGGAATTCATTCAAAATCTCGTCTAAGACCTTAATGACTTCCGCTTCCTTTAGTGCCAGATCCAAAGTGTTATGTGATATCATGTCAAAGTCAACCTCACGGTGACCACGTGGCGCTCCTCCGTGTATAGACTCCCGGTAGGCGGTGCCAAAAGTGAAGATCTTTTCGATGGACGAGTCTAATCTAGGCACGGAGCGAGCATTCGGGAGGGTGAGATCGTAGGGCAGTTGAACAAGGTTGCCTGCAGGATCCAAAAGACGAACCACCCCTGGGGGATAGTGTTCAGAACGTGGGAATAGGGAGCTGCGTGTCGTCTCAACAGCGCCGTGTTTCCGGAATATCGATGTCAATTTCTCTTTTACTAGACTTTGAAGCAACACTTCGGCAGCGGGTGGTGTTCCGCGAGAGTCCATATCCCATGCGATGTCTTCGAATTTTCTCGCTGGCTGGGAGAAAATAGCTGAAAGGATTTTCTTGTAGTCCGGTGAGTTAGGATCGGAGAGAATGCCCATAATAGCCTTTCGAAACATTTCTTCTTCAACCTGTAGAGGTATTTTGCCGCTTTGGAGAAGTTCTGCTGCAGTGGGTCGTTCACTTGGACGATGGCTCAGGAGGGACTCAATTATTTCTCCTTGTATGGCCCTCTCTGGTACCTCGAATGTTGAGGGGAGCGTATGAACCTTCTTTCTCACGTTCTGCAATGTGTGATCGCGCTCCATCGCCGTCTTGAGAGGATGGCACATTTCGAGAAATATAATGCCAAGTGAATACATCTACTATCATCAGTATTATTCCATTCGGGTATAATTTTCGTAGGCGTAGAATATTTAATAAAAAACTCACATCAACCTTCTCATTATACTGTCCGACCGACACAGATTTCATTTCAGGGGCAACATAGTAGGTGGTTCCTATACTCCGGGTATAATGCCCAGCAATGTCTGTGGCATTCGAAGATCGAACTGCCGTTGTGAACTGGCCAGTCGTAGCTAGGCCAAAGTCGCCGATGCGTGGGTTGTTCGCAACATCGATAAATATATTATCTGGTTTCAGATCCCGGTGAATAATGCCATGGCTATGGATATGGCTTAGGCCATCCACGATCTGTCGAAACAATCTCCAAGAAAACTCAATGTCGTCATATAATCCGTTCCTGATTAAATCGCGGAGTGTCTAGCGAAATATGTTAACCTATTTTTGCTCGGAGAGCAACCTGGGTGGCAATATGCTTACATGCTTCTCGCAATATTCCATCTGAATGTAAAGCGTAGTTGTCACAGTGTGGGATGATGATCCAGATCTCAGCCTCTGAAGGCTTGGGCCTTCATCTGTTTTTAATGGGCTCCATTGTCTATGGTGGCCGGATTCTTCCGATGCCGTATCAGTGTCGTCATGCCCATCACTATCATACCCAAACTCTATGTCAGGATACCCCTTTGAGCTTATAAAATCAAGTCCACTTGTGCTATATCCGAAATCCACGTCGTCTTCAGGATGACGCGAATTTGCTTCGGTGGATGACACTGCCTCGTCGTCAAGAGCATGATAGTCTCGTTCGAGCCACGCAGTAAAATACCGTACGACGTATGGATGATTAAGCCTTGATAGTAGCATAATTTCGGATAAAGTATCCTTGAGGGCGATCCCTGACTTCGAGGAGATTTTTTTGATTGCGTAAAACCCTCCGTCTAGCTTGTTTCGCGCTTTCACAACCTGGCCGAAACCTCCTTTGCCCAGGCGCCCAACCTCATCAAAGTCCTGCCCATACCGAGAAAATGAAGGGAGGGCTCCCTGGGAATCAAGCCGGCTTCGTCTTCGTAGCGATATTAGATTGGATGCAACCGATGGTTCAAGCAGTGGCGCATCGACTCGAAAGAACTCGAATGGTTGAATTTGGAATGCAGTGGGGCGTTTTTTAGGGTCCGGTCTAAAGATCTCCCCAAGCATTTCCTCCAAAGGCATTGAAAGATCGATCGCATTCATAAGAGCGTTGGCTGATGTATACCGCTGCATTATGTCCTTTCCAAAACTCATTTGCAGAAAAACTATCCCTAGATCCCATACATCAGTTTTGGTGCTGGGCTGAGAACCTTTCTGTGTGAGCTCTGGTGGAATCCAAAATGGAGACTGGGAGGAAGTTAAAGTTCGCTTCGCTCCTGATGGTACTGGAAGCGATTCCTCCACACCACTTAGAAGTTTGAGTATGGTGTTGTTGGACTGGGTTCTGAACAATAACACCCGTCCAGAATGAATGTTGCCATGAACAATACCGTTACGATGATAATACTCTAAGGCATCAAGCAGCTGTAACATCCAGGCCCTTGCGGTGTCTGCCGTCACACTCCCGATCATGTCAAGCAGCTCAGATAGCGATCCTTTGTTAGCATACTCGAACAAAGTGTAAATATGCCATGCGCTTTCGTGGGATGTCTCGGGGCCAAGAGGGCGATATATCTTAAATCCAATAAAATCAACCAGATTTGGGTGTCTCAGTCGCTTTAGGATTTCGAGCTTGTCTTCGCTCGCCCTAATTTCCTGGCGGAGGTCACGCTCCAAGCCCATTTCCCGAATAAATAGCTGTTTAAGGACGAGGAGTGGAACATGAGCCCCATTTCCAGAAATGACAGGCCTCACTGTGAAAGTCTCCTTGTGAGGCGCACTGGCAATTAATGTCTTCCCAAGTACCGACCGGAAAGTAATAGGTCGTTCATCATAGTCATTCATTACTAACGGTGGGTCAAATGAAACAAGGCCAGTGTCAAAGGACTCACTATCCTCAAAAGCCACCTTGCTTCTCCGTCGCGACACTTGTTCCTTCGCTCGTTGTCTTTGCTTAATTTTGCTCTCAAGTAGCGTTTGTAAAGCCTTCTCTTCTGCAGCAGTGGCCTGTTCCTGCCTCCTCCGCTCTTCCTGCTTTTGTTCCTCGGCTTGCTGTATTGCTGCGGCTTCCTGGACTATCCGTTCTTCCTCCAGGCTTGGTATGTCTTTGTCCTCGGCTTGTGCTATTGCGACATCTTCGAGGATATCCTGAACGGATAGTGCAAGTTCGTAGATCATTTCCGAACCCAGAAGGGTTTTTGGTTTAGTTTCAATCACATCCTTGATCCTGGATTTAGCTCCTCTCCGGAGGTCATCAAGACCTTGGACGGTCAAATTTGGGACTGTCTTAGGGTATGTCGCAGGCAGCGAAACTAACAAGACAACCTGCACGTCCGGATTCGAGGAAGCTCTCAGATGCAATTTGAAAGCTACTTCAGACGCTTGCTATTTACCAGAACATGAGTACATCCTCCCGTATATATATGTGCGTATATCTGTAAATACAAAAAGGCGAACGCATTTTGTACGGTACTCACATGCCAAGCAGCTTGTCGGACTTCTACATCCTCAAAATCAGTCGAGTATATTGAGCGCAAGGCGTCGGCCTCATTCTCATGAATTTCTTTGTAGTTAGTGGTAGGGGGAACAGCAGGTGGTTCAGGAGGATTCTCCTTTTTCTCTACTTTTGGAGCGCCATTTTTCAGGACATTGCTTTTCTTGTGTTTGTGAGGCATGGCGGACTTCGGAAATGGATGCAGGACACATTAGAAGAAGATCGTGATGTCCGTTGCTCCCAGAAAGAGTAGACAACGAAGATGCAGCCGAAGCTGCAGCCCTCTACCTAGACATGATTAGAAAGGATCGCGGGTTATAAATCGTTAAATTGAGGTTTAACTGTTGACATAGTTAGCGGGGAAGATGGAAGGCGGTCGGTCGGTCTTGGGTTGTTGATGTGTCTACGGTGCACTGGAACAATGTTTTTCCCTTACGGCGCCAGTGGCCGGCTAAATTGACACACTAAGCCGGAAACAGTAGTTAAACATCGCGTTCTCCGCGCTACACGCGCCAGCCGGTTGAGTGACGTCGAAGTAAACAAACCAACCCCAACTCGACCCAACGTTGCAAGAGAGCTGCTAGGCATTCCCACAACGGCAAGCCAGTGAGCGCAATACGGGACAATGCTTCTCTGATATTTGGTCATTAGTTTTAGCCTCCCCTTCTCTCAAGCAACTTCCAGCCGTTTTGCCAACATGTTAGGCTGGTTGGCTGGTTCCGCACGCGGTGAGTACACCGGCTTTGCAGGTATGTTTGTTCCACACCGCCTCTATACGCCTTCCTGCCAATAAGAAATTTCCTTTCAAGCTCCAATTGCTAATTGTTTACACTCTCGATAGACGATTCCAAAGTCCAGGAAGCTCCAGAAACCCCCGCTCCTTTATTTGCTTTTCGGGCATTCAAAAGTGCCTTTGTGGGCACGCCAGGCCCCGATGCCACCGACGACGAGCTTACAGTTCCAATTAAATCATTAAAGCCCACCGTCAATCGCAAGGGCACTGATATACATATGCCTCCAAAAAAAGAAAATCCAGGCCCTTTAGATTTGCAACCATCCCTTCGAAAGTCAGATGAACCTGCACCGCCGATGGCTTCCCCCACAAAGAGCATTCTGCTCACACCAGGAACTGCAGCGACGCGACGGAAGACTGTATCGTTTGGTGAAGGAGTTGTGGACAATGAACGAAAGAAGTCTCCCTTCGAATCGACTGCGTATAATGGTAATATAAGCCGGCAATGGACAGGCAAACTACACGAGGGAAGCGGTAAAAAAAGCAGCAAGCTCACCAAATCTCTCATCGAGGCTCGGAGCAAAAAATCAGGTGAAGAAATGAAACGAAATGAAAATGACGAGCTTTTCGATATTATGGATCGAAAACCTCACTCACCTGCTAAGGAGACCTCCAGGCCCAAGGGGAATCAAGATCCACCCAAGGATAGGTATGAAGACGAAAGCGAAGACGATGTGACGACAAATCTTGACGAGCCACATTCACAGTCAGGGATATATTGGAAATCTGAATTCGATAGTTATAGGGCGAAAACTGAACGAGAGATTAAAAAGCTGATTCAATACCGATCAGTTGCGAAATCTTACGCGAAGAAAAAGGATTTAGAAATGCGGCGTTTATCAGAAAAGTTGAAACGAGAAGAGGCCAAAGTTTCGGAAATGGAGCTTCACGTTTCTAAGCTTGCAGCTGGAATGGTAGACGGCACGAACAAAACGGGGTCAAATGAAGACATGTTTAAAGAGCTATCCGAACAGACAGCCTTAGCTGTACAGTATAAGCGCAAAGCAGATTCGCTACGGAAGGCTCTAGAGCGACACGGGATGATAGACAGCGATGGCGAGTCTCAAGAACATAATACAGCCTCAGAGGACGTTTGCCAAAAACTCCGGGAAACGGAAAAGGCACTTGAATTGGCTAATTCCAAGCTCGAGGCGTTAGAAAATAACAAATTGAATACAAAGAAGCTTCAAGGCCTAGCTGAGAGTTCAGAACGTAAAGCCATCGAACTTCAAAAAGAGAACAAGGCATTGAAACTGAGTCTCGCCAGGTTCAAGGAGGAGATGACGAGCTATGAGGACAGGCGGAAAGCTAAGGAAGCGAGGCTAAGGCAGAAAGAGCAAAAGCTGCAGGACCGAGTTCAGGAGTACAAGAACCGTTTAGATGAGGCGAAGCAACACCACCAAGAAGCGGAGCAATTTTTAAAACAATCCTTTACCGAAGAAAAGCAACACATGCAGGATATTATCGACTCGCTCCGTCACAATATATCACTTGTGGAAAACGTTTCTCATGGCAGTGTTAGGCGGAAAGGTGAAATCAAAGTATTGCCAAACGCTGCGGATATGAAACGTGAGCATGACACAGTGGATAGGCAAGATGGGAAGTATGACTCTCGCAAAGGAACTGAATCGGGAACTCGAATTTCCCAGGGTTATAAAGATATAAAGGCGGAAAGCCCCAGAAAAGACCTTGTCCAAAATGCAAGTGATCCTAGACGCGACAGCTTTCGAAACACCCTTAACGAACATGTTGATGCGATCGAACCCCAACCACACGTGTTTGAGCGACATGGGACTAGACCTGAGCGCACTACGCGGCGTCGAACAGACACTTTGATTGACTGCAGTGAGGACCACAACGAGCCAACGACCAACTTGGAAGATTCTCCTGCTCTGCCCAAAAATCGCGTTACCAGAACTCTTCCTTATCGAGATAATCCCCCGGTCCCGCCCTCTTCACCACCTACCCTTCCATCATTGGAGAACAGCCCGGTGTCCTCACCTGACAAGCGAACGCCAAGACTACGTCTACAAGCGCGTTCAGCGTTGTCCCCAAGACCCTCGATGGTCCATATATCTTCAAACCCGACAAACCCTCCGGCAAGACTTTCAAGTCAGTATCAAAGTCACCTCAGACGGAAAGTCAGCGGGACCCGTGTGCTTTCGAGGACCTCTGCCAAGGCTGCAGCGGCCACGGCGACTAATCGTCAGGTCCCCTTCCAGCGAGAGGAGTCTATACTCCGCGGCAGTGACTCCCCTAATAGTCCCGCGAGCCTAAAACGTGATTCACTTCCAGCGGATAGAGTGGCGGCAGCTATGAGGCGACTCAAACTCAGGGATCAGAGGAAAAGGGTAAACGCTGAGGGGAAAGAAAATGTTTGGTCAGCTTGATTTGCATTCCTCTTTCTCGTCTTTGTTTTAGTGGGCGTGCTAGGGGACTGGTGACAGGACTAAAGGCTTGATGTTGGATTGGGTTTTGTTATTTGGTTTCTTTTTTTTTTTTTTTTTTTTTTTTTTTTTTTTTTTTTTTTTTTTTTTTAACGTCAAAGGGGTACTGGCCAGGATTTTCTATATACCCGGTTGATGTAGTTTTCGTGGAGTCTTTTCCCCTTCCTTTCCCTTTTTCTTTTCAACTATTATTATTATTTAAGGCTACTACTAGGATGCGCAGCACCCCATGAGCGTTGAGTGGTGTTTGTGGATCGCTATTACTTTTTGTCATTCTTTGTTTTTCGGGCTTGGTAGAAATGTATGCGTAGATTGTGGCTACATAGATACACAATAAAAAAGCCTTGCATATCATATCAAACCATAATTCTCATGTATGGATGGGTAAAAGTGGTGAATTTTCTTGACTTTTCTCCCAGACCAATGCAGGTTATTTTATTTTATTTTATTTTATTTTTCTTTTAAAGTCAGTGTTTGTGATAGCCAGACACAAAACTACCCTGCGCGAGGGTGGAGAGGCCGGATGAATATCTGAACACTATTCAATCAATTTTAAAATGGGGTATCCATCCATGGTTATTATGTCTATCTATTATATCACATGACGGAAACAGCTCCTCTCCTCGTCACTCATATCATCCCTAGCAAACCTAGCTCTATGAGTCGATATAACCTTGCCTACAAACCAAGCTCTCAAGCCTTCCCGTCCGCAAACGAAACGACCGCCCATTTCCCACCCCAAGCCCACTTGCGCTCCTTCTCCCCACCGCCATTAGGCAATGCGCGGAGGCGCTCATCTTCGCCCTCCGGCAAACCCACAACGGTATCTGCTTTGCAAGTGCGGAGTGCTAAGACACGGATACCTGATGAAGGCCCCAGCGGGCCGATTGCGGTGGTGAACGGAGTAGTAAGGGGCCACTGGGCCTATGATTTGGCGTGCGTTGTTAGTTGTATGTGAACCCATACCCGGAACTAGAAGGGGGTGTATGGGGTACGCGTTCTTATGCTCAGGAACACCGGGGAGGGTGGTTCGAAACGTACATCACCAACTAACTTCCTGTAATTCAAATCGCCCTTGAAAATCACCAATTCGCTCGCCTTTAGATCTTCCAGCAGCTCGGGCGCCTCGTGCGGGAGCCGCCAGTAACTAGACGCAGTGGTCCAGAAGCGGTTTGGCCGGATGATCAGTCTTCCCTCTTCATGGAATTTGCTCCATTGCTGGAACAGGAACTTGAGTTCTTCTACTTCCCGCTCAGAAAGGGCTTTTGCATTGTTGCCGTTGGCTTTGGGGTCTCCAGCTTCGTCCGGTGATGTGTAGAAGGCTTGCGGGTCTGCGAGAGCGGAGATGAGGTCCATGAAGTCCTTGGGTAGCACATCGGAGACGAACCAGGGGAGGGATTTAGGGTGAAGCACGATTGTTGTTGCGAGGCCTGCAGAGAGTAGGTAACCAGCTAAGATCAAATCGACGAAGAGCTCGAACCCAGCATTATCAAGGACGATGTCGACGCGGCGCTCTTCCGAGGGTCTGGCTTTCTTGGCAGAGTTTAATATCGTAAAGGCAGCCGGGAGGTCGTTAATAAGGATGTTCTCCTCCGCAGCCTTGCGTGCTTTGGCACCTTGAAGTTTCTGGATATCTTCGTATGTGAGGGAAGTCAAGAGAGAGAGATCGGTGGCGTTCCCCCAAAGGCAGATTTCGCACATCTCCATGAAGAGCAGCCTTTCCGCTTCCTCGATTTGTTCTAGTCCCTTGCCTTGGCCTCCTTCGCCGCTTTCGATTTGTTGGATAAGCTCCTTGTATTTTGCGGCCAATTCTAGGACGGCTGGGCGGGATGATTTAAATGTGGACATCTTCTGTCGTGCGAATATATCGTACGTTTTCCAGTGTGTTGAGAGGGAGAACAACAGGTTTATTCGTCGATCTTTTCTCGAAGTCAGCTTTTCAGGCTCGAACTGCTCCAAAAACCACTGGTATGTACTGAATGTCCGGGAAATCACAAACAGAGATAGCACTCAGTGAAGAGCCACGGAGCATTGAACCAAACGAGTTGACCTCGTTCCTCAAGTTCCTTGTTATATATAGCAATATCCGATTCTCCATCATCTTCTAATGGTCTGTTTCTCGTAATCCTCGTGCCATTGCGACGTCAGTCATCCGATGGTAATGTATATAGATCCCAGCAGCCGGCTGCGACTCCCCGCACAGGATCAGTCGAGCTTCAAAGAAAGGGCACATACGTTAGTTTGCGATTGTGCTGCAATTCATATTTGAGCTCAGCAAGCTTCCCCACCATGCCCTTGCCTTCCTTTCTCTTTTCATCGTCTGAGACTTCGAAAAGCGTGCGGGAGAGGTCGTCAATTGCACTGGTCTAGTTATTCAAAGTAGTTTTGAATTAGCAAATTGACATTGAACTTGTCAATAGGTATTTATTTCTATGGAAAACCACGTATACTAACCAAAATAACCGGCCATCTGTCCCGGGCTGATATGTATGCAAATGATGAGGTGTCACCGGTGCTGTAGGGAGCTGTTTACATGATGCCTCTTAGCCCGGTCGCCCCAAGTGCACTACCCCTCCATTGTACCCGCGTCTGTGGTTTCGGAAGGCGGTTCAGAAACAAAGGGGGAATCAATTGAGGACTTACGGGTCTTGGTGTCGAATTCCATGTTGCTTCCTCTATCTGGTTCTATTGGGTGAGTGTTTGTCCGGAAGGATAAATAGGATTTGGAAGAGGGAGGATAAATAGTTAAACAAGCATGCAAGGAGGTGGGTGGAGATAAACCAAGGTTGCTGTGGAAGTAAGTGACACTCAATATGTTTCCGCCAACGCCGGGCACCTCGCCAACCACTAATTCCTACATAGATTTATATCGAATCAAAGCGTAGAGAAGGACTGAAATTGAAAATACAACAAAGCGCATGACATGTTCTGTTTCTCATAGTTTACAGCCCAAGTTGAGTAGCCTTATAATAGCGCCATAATAAGCCATAAGTCGTTATAGCAAGAGCAGTGTAGTTGTTAACCGGCAGATTGCAGTTTATATCTCTAGAACTTCAGAAATATATTTATAAAGATTTGGGATGGAGGGGCAATGCGGCGTTGAATTATCCTTCACCGAATAAACTAGACTTGAGGGATCCAAAGCGTTCCTTTTGTATTGACGGGGTTGCCCCTGTTTTGAACTCCGCCCGTTGTACTCATTTATATTCGACAAAAAAACGCTTCCTCTCCGCCAATAATAGTTATTGATTTCTACTCTAAATCAATTCCTCTATATACAAAAGACAGCCACTTCCCGGCAAGATTTTAAGCGGAAAAACCGAAGTAAGGAAATGAGCATACACGTTTATACTCCCCCATCGCTATGCAGAGCAGGCGAAAATACAAAAGGATGGTAGCTATGAAGGGGTTGGTGAAAGTTCCTGGGAAGAAAAAAAGGTGGATGGATAGAAAGATAGAGAAAAGAGAAGAGATAATTTGTTCCCCCTGAAGCCAGGGCACCTCCTTCTCTTGTGCTGTAGAAGGCAGATAGATATAAAGAAAATCATATACAAAAACTCTTGAGGGGCAAAATGGCCCAAAAAAATAATAAAAAAAATAATAAAAAAGGAGAAGAAGAAGAATAAAGTCATAGACAAAACAAAATGGGTTGTATAAATCTCATGCTAAATTCTTTGAATCAGCGTGGCAGCGTAGCAGCGTGCGAGAAACTATGGTGAACAGATATAATCTAAACTGTCCCTTCTCTTCCTCTCCTTCCATTCCCTTCCTTTCCAATAGGACGCGATCACCGGGGTGCCAAGACGGACCCCTAGACAAGGTGTCATGTGCAGGTTGTTCTTGTCGAATTGGTATCACATTAGAGACATGATCGAATTCGCAGCGTATGCCTAAAAAATGTGCGTTAGCAGACTGTGGAAGAATGCACGAAATGGGGGGCAGTTGTGTATATTTCTCAGCATACCATCGGCTTAATATCGGGATGAGGTACGGCTTCGAATTTATGGAATTCGAGCTTTAGCTCTGGGCCGATGTTGATATACGCGCCTTTATTTTCCGTGCTGTCGCAGTACCTGGGCGCGGAGAACACTGAAAGTGGAGAAGAAACGAAAGTCAGCAAAGCAGAAGCCACCGACGCACACGTCGAAAATTGAGGTAACGAAGACCTGGAGAGAAGAAAGAAAAAGGGGAGAAAGGGAATAAACTCACCAGTAATGCACCTCCCATCATGCTCAACCTCATACCCTTCCATCCTAACCTCATGACTCCTAATGACTGCCTCAAGTCCATTGTTCTCACAAAACCTCTTTGTTACATCCGGTCCAAACTGCATCCCCACTCCTCTCTTGCTTGGACCCCTCCCAGGCGCTGTCTGTGGATCCGTCCATAGCATCTCCATCATAAGCCCCGATTGGCCTGGCTGCCGCTGATTATGCCTATTCAGCTTCCGAATATCGTCCAGCGAAACCTTATCGTCAGAAAACAGACCACCGTGCAGTGTGAGGAACTTATCACCGATCAATGTGGCCAGCGGTAATACGGAGAAGGATTCCGAGAACGTCTTGAAGAGGCGCTCGTTGTATTTAGCCTTGCATTCGCCTTCGAAGCCGTAGGCGCGGTTCATGTCGTCTGTCTCGTGGTTGCCGCGGTTTAGGAAGAATCTGTGCGGACGCAGCCACTTATAGGCGTAGAGGAGAAGGGCAACCTCCGTGGACCAGGAGCCACGGTCAACGAAGTCGCCATTGAAGAGGTAAGCGTGTGTATCAGAGGGGTAGCCATTCAGGCGGAAGATTTCGAGGAGGTCGAAGAATTGGCCTGTCAAGAATTCATTGGTTAGCTAGTGATCCCGAAAATGTCAGAAGTTAAAAATCATGGTATAAAAGCGCGCTTACCATGCGTATCACCACAAATAGTCAACTTGGTCCCCTCCTTAACCCCAACCTCCACCATCGTAGGCTCATCGTAAACGATATCCTTTGTGGCCCGCACAATCTGAAACGCATACTTCTTATGAATTTTCTTGCCGGTCTTGAACCGCTCAATCATATCGTCAATGAACTCCTGCGTCATTGACTCGCCTAATCGTACGCCATCATAGCTCTCTTCAACAATCATGCCGTCAATATCCAGCCCTTCAAACGCTGAAGGAGGGTCCGCGACTTCGATGGCCTTCTCGAACTCTATCCGCCGCACCAGTTTTTCGCATTCTGCCAATTTGAGTTTTGCATCGCGGTCGTTTGGCGCCTTGCGGACAACAGTTTTGAAGTCTTTTAGCGCTGCGCGGGAGTTAAGGATTGCGGTGTTCGCGATTGCCCGTCGCCAGTATGCCTGTTTTTATTTTCAACGGGTTAATAGGGAACCTCGCGACCGAGCATGTGTAAGAGGGGGTAAAACGGCGATTCCGAACCTTTACATAGTTGGGGTCGAGCTCTATTGCCTTGGTAGCATCCGCCACAGCATACCCATATGCCTCCCGCTTTATATGTACCTATACGTCTCAAATTTTACCCAGTTAGTCGCAGGTTTTCCCTACGTATCCTTGACTTTCTGAGCACTCTCCTCCTCCCGTAAAACTCGGATTAGGCAAGATAAGGCGCCGCAACGGCATGCGAGGTCACCCGAAAAGGGGAAAACGGAAACATACCTGCGCGCGGTTACAAAAGAACGAAGGGTCCTGATCATATTGCTCAATCGCCTGGGAGTAAAAATCTAATGCCTGAATCCAATCATGGCTTGCGAACGCTTTATTGCCTTGTAGTTTCAGGGCCGTAGCAGCCTCCTTGTCCGTGGTCGCCATCAGAGCCGAGACGAGAGAGTAGGTCCAGCAGCGGGAACTATAACCGTAAAAACTCGTCTTTTTTCCCTTCTCCCTCTATATACCCTCTCCTTCTTGATCTTATCACTTAAATCTGAGGTGGGAGCTCCTCTCGCCTTTAATTTCGTATTTTTGTTACCTCTTCGAAGGAAACACGCGACAAGTGGGGTAGTTATTTAGCAAGCCGAATGCGATTATCTTTTGCGACTTCTGTTTCTCTAACTCCAGATAGGGTCTGTAGCGCAGTTATATTCTGAGATTGCAGTGCAGGCGCATGTGTGTATGTTGTATGTATGTTGAACGAACGTCTGGAAAACGATTCCACAGATTCCCTGGCTAGTCCCGCAAATTGGAAAGCGATGGAATTTGGAGAAAAAGAAAAGAGTTCCCTGCCTTTTTCCGGCGCCAAGAACACATGCCAACTAGGCCTTTTTGGGACTAGTGACCGTTTTTGGTTCCTGGCCCGTGCGTCAGATCGCTTATGTCAGCACAGCGGCATACTTTCATCCCGGACACCATTCCAGAGTCAGTTCGGGCAGACATGGGAACAACACGTTGGAACAGTGGAACAGTCTATCCGACATATCGTCATAAAACGGAGCGGAAAAATAAACCAGAGCAAGAGGAATAGGAGGAGCGAGCGCCATGTCTTCCTTCTACGTCCCCACGGGTCAACAGCGATCCCTCCGCGCCTGCATGGTCTGCTCCATAGTGCAGGTACACAGCGTACGTCCATACACACACACTCTTCTCTGCCCGCTCTCGTTTTCTCTAATAGCACGTCACTAACAAATTTTGCCACGCTATTAGAAATTCATGCGCGAAGGCTGCCCCAACTGCGACCACATCCTCGGCTTGGCTGGCAACGGCGAAAAGATCCAACAATGCACATCGCAGGTGTTCGAGGGGCTGATAACACTGGCAGACCAACGTGCGTCGTGGGTGGCGCGCTGGCAGAGGTTGGAGGGATATGTGTCAGGCACGTATGCGGTTAAGGTTACGGGAACGGTGAGTAGAGACGCCAATCACATCACCATTCACATCACGGTCAAAGGGACTTAAATATAAGGGGATGAATGCTGTTTTTTCTGCTCTGGCTTCGATAATTTGGTGAAGGATATCGGCTGACGTTTCTTCTCTTCTGCGTGTAGTTACCACCTGGTGTCCTGGGTGATCTTGAAGACTCGGGGGTCCGATACGTTCCGTATGTGTTCATTTCCTTTCTGCCCTACCCACCCATCCCCATCGGCCTGCGCGTTTTTCCCTTTCTCGGGTGTGCTAATTAACTCTTTCTGTCACATATAGGAGAGACGGAAGCTCTGTTGATGAGGAGGGTTGATGGAACCTTTTTGTTCTCTTTTTGCTTTCTCGTCGAGGGAGTCTGGATATTTTGATACGGTAGGACGGAATTTATTTAAAAAGTGGTGGTCTTCTTCAGACTGGAGTTTACGGCCCTTGGAAGATATACCTTGATTGTTTTCTTTTTTGTTTCTTTAATAGACGGCGTTGGTTTAGTTTTGAGTATGACGGGCGAACTTTTTGAAACGAATACAGCATCTCCCGAATTTCGATTCTTACCGCGGATTCGACATGACTGGATTTGGTGTCACAGAACACAATATTTGGACCACACGTTTAACTCCAGAAAATTAATTATAGGTTTCAGAAATCATCAAATAAACAAAATTAAAATTAAGGCATCCAATAAGGCCTCCTGGTGCGGCGTTGAGATATCTAACAACCAGACACACAGAACAAACGCGGAAGGGAAAAAGGAAAGATAAAATTAATCGCCAATAGGGGAAAACAACATCCAAGGCCCAATGCGTCTAAAAACTAAAATGAGGTAACCATGTCCAAGAAAATTACCGTTGTACTAAACCAAGAAATAAAAATGAAATCCTACACTAATTACTTCAAGACTTCACGATCTTCTCCAGCGACTCGAGAAGGATATCAGCTATTTCACACACACGGTATATGTTAGCTTTGTTCCTGTTACCAACACACGAAGACTAGGGTATAAATATCTTACCATGATGCTTCTGGAAGATCAACATTGGGCGAAGTCGCACAGCCCGCTCACCACATCCGCCAATGTTGATCCCAACGCTCTTCCCCTTCGCCAGGACAGCGTCACGCCGTGGGCTATCCCAGGCAACAAAAGTGCCCTGGCCCTTTCCTCTCAAATTCTGGAACTCGTTGGGGTATTGCTTCGCTAGGCGCTCGAGGCCGGCATACAAATAGCCACCCGTGGCAGCAGTGTGGTTGACCAAATCCAAGCGCTCGATCTCCTGGATGATTGCGCGGAAGATAAGCGCACGAGCTGGGTCACCCATCCACGTGTTGAATTGACGGTATGGCTTGTTGGGGCGAAGGAGGGGGTTTCCATAGAAGTAACCAGCTGCCTGTGCCTTCTTGGAGAAAGTGACGATATCCGGTGGAGTTTGGAGGTTCCAGTGGTCATGGGCCCAGAATTTTCCGGTGGCTCCAACGCCGGTTTGCACCTCGTCAACGATCATGAGGACGTCGTGTCGCTTGGTTATTTCGCGCAGGCCCTGGAAGAATGCTGGGGATGCATGGTTGTCTCCACCTTCGGATTGAATAGGCTCGACCACAATAGCAGCAACTGGGTTATGGTATTCCTTGATGATACGCTCAGCTTCCTCCAAGCATCGTTTCTCTTCCGCGGCATTTTCTGCAGCAAATTCCTCTAGAGGGTATTTCAGAAGCGGGAATGGAGCTTGAGGCCAGTCGAATGCAGGAATATCCAGTTTGTGGATCGGCTTGCTTCTCGTGGTGGAAAGGGTACCAAAGAGACGGCCATGGAAACCAGTTTTGAAGGACATAATAGACAGGGGCGGGGAACCAGGAGCCTTGTTCAACATAGCGGACTCGATCTCTGCCTCGGTGAATTCAACCTCAGGGCCACCACGTACAAACTGCTGGTGGTACATAAAGGCAGCCTTGTACGCGGTTTCGTTTGCATCTGACCCAGCGGTGGCGGTGAACACCTGGTCGAGGCCTTTTGGTGCGACGGTGAGGATGCCGGATTTGAGAATAGATGCCCAATCGTGAGATGGGAAGTTTCCTAGCGCAGGACGATTGACCAAGGAGCTAACCATCTGTTGTGACTTCGCAGCGGCAATCAAAGCAGGATTATTGTAACCAACGGCAATTGAGGCGATTTGGGAATATCTAGGTAGGTTCAGAACCACGAACTCAAGACGGCGGTTGCAATGGAATCTCAATTGAGAATGTTAGAAGGCCAGGAACTTACACATCCAACAGCATATTTCCGTCAAGATCAGCAATACTACATGGTGGGAAAACAAGTTAAAATAATGCATCCAAAATTGACTTCACTGGTCGAGGCTTGCTCGCATTCTCAAACTTACTAGTTTCCGGCGCTGACGTCATAATTTGCCAGCATATTAATGCTTCTAGTATCGAAGACCTCAGACAGCTCCGCAACTACCTGTTGATTCTTAGGGCCTGGGATGGAGGTTTTCATAGTTGGTCCAGCAGGCTCGTTTGGGAAGAATGGCTTGTCTGCCGCCGCACTGGCTCGCAGGTGCCGCGTGGTTGCAAATGACCGTACCGATTGAAGCCGTGGAAGAGCTCTCAAGCCTGCGACTGATCGAGAAATGGAGGCCATTGTAAGGATGAGAAGGGTAGAAGGAAGACCTAGGTTTAGAAAGCTAAGGTTCCAGATGGATCACTTCGCTAGCTGGCCAGTCAATAGCACAGTCTACGCTGCAGCTCTATATGACGGCTGCAGAGCTTGATATCAGAGATATCAATGCTATGGTACAGAGTACAGAGGCAGAAAGGAGATATTAAAAATGAAAAGAGACAATGCGCGCCGCTGGAAGAAGAACTGGACGAAGAGGACGGAGGACGAAGAGGAAGCTCTGGCAGATATTAATATGAAAACAGGTCAGGTTGCCCAAAGTTCCTCCGCAGCTCGGCTTCCCACTCTGCCTGCGAGAGGCTCGCCAGCTCCTTCCCTTGGGGGGAACCCCCGTGTGCCGAAGCCTCGAACTCTCACTGTTGCCACGCGCTCCCCGCATTTGCTTGCCCTCAGCCCCATCGGCGACTCTAGCCAATCATATCCCGAGATTGCCTCCGGGTTGGGCCATTGCAGCGTCCAGAAGGGGTTTAGCACGACCAGACCCCGGGCTCCCGGACCGCAGAATATTCCGGTTGATCAGGTTTCTTCCCCCGGTTTCCAAGGTTGCTGCCCTTGCCATTGGGCCCCAGAACCCGCTGGCTGCAGTTGTGACACAAGTTCCCAAAGCGTCCTCCGTACCCGTTCAGAGGTAGCTAGCTAGCTGCTTTGAAAATCATATAGATCAATTTGACAATAAAATTCTCGGAGAACAAAGAGAAGATAGGGAAAACAATAAAAAAAAAAAATAAAAATAAAAATGTGACCATGAAACTTTACTGAATTTGGTAGATGCTAAATAACATAAATAAATAAATAAATATGAAAAACAAAAAGAGATGGACAATCAGGGAATCGAACCCTGGACCACCCCCAGGTTAATTCGCTTGTCGAATTGATGCTAAGGGGGTATTATACCACTAAACCAATTGCCCATGTTTGAATGCTGCACGCATTTTTCAGCACTTCAAGGGTTTTCGAAGGTTCCGGATTGAACCATGGGAACCGTCGAAAGGTTAATTTTGCCATTGGGTGATGTTGATTGGATCTGGTAGTCGACGGTGAAGCTTAAGCTAAGACTACGGAGTGCAATGCAGCTACTAACACAATGATCTATGTAAAAATTTGGGCGTCTCGGAATTAATTGAGTAATTCAGGATGGAAGACCCAAAATAATGACGATTACTCTGATACGACAAAATATTTAGAATGCCCATATCCAGTGCTAATAAATATATTCATATCTATATCTTGCAGAACTTTATTCACTCGTTAGCACCAGGAAAGAAAACCCGGAAACCCGGAATAACGAAGAGAAGGTGAATAAGATAGACATCTGATCAATCGGAAACTGAAAAGAAATCGTATTTTATATAGTATGGATTAACATTGCATCGTAATCATACAAAATGGCCATCTGATGAGAGACGGTCAGGCAATGGACCTAGCAGGTTGTCGGAGACCTATTATCCTATTATACCACTCTACAATGTCTTCGTCATCACTGGCAAAAGTGGTTAGTTGAAGAGGACCATAGAATGCTAAAAGTTTTACAACTTAGCCACGTTGTGAGGATATAGTGCACAGTGGTCCTACATGTGGCGTAATATCTCAATCCTATATATCTTATTCAAGTGCGGATTTACCCGCCTTTAGGTGTAGTGATAGTAACCACCCAAAGGCAGGCCGTCAATCTAGGGAGTATAAGACTTATATGTATAAGAAAATATACGCACGGCCCACTGGATTACAGATTCAAGGTTCTCCGCTGTTCCCCCCTGAATCCGTTTCCCTCTCCAACCAGCCCCTCAACCTAAAACACCAAACCACCCTCTTCATGTATACTCGTCCACAAGTTATGTCCTGGTTGCACCATGTACCATGTACCCTTGGCGAAGTTGCTAAACCCCGAAGGAATCTGCAACGTTAGAGTTGAGATTTCGGAAGAGGTCCAAAAGAGAAAGCTCTAAGCTCCCCTCAATACCGGATGGCCATTGACGATGATCGAACAACGTTACGACCAACCTCCATTTTCTTCCGAAATATTTGTAGCATCGTGACTCCCATGGCCAAGTGTAGCTTGAGCTAACTCCCGCAGATTCCGATCAGATGATCGGTTATCTAGAAGCCTGCAGTTTCCGAACTACGACCGTAGCCCACAACATTTTTGCACTATCGTCTAAAGCAATGGAAAAATATGCCGTTTGGAAGCGTCAAGGTCCGAATAGTTCCTTCCCCGTCCCTCCCACTAACGCACCCAGAAAACCACCTTTCGCTCGGATCCGCCAGGACACATTGGCGCCAGTTTGAGCCCCTCCTCCAACCCAAGAGCTAACAGCTGCTACCACCGCTGCTGAGTCGTCGCGAGGAACTCGAATCCAGAGTGTATTTAGGCCCGGGGGAATGGTTTCGATCTTTAGTATATCAATCGATATAGACGTGCCAGATACACCGAGGAATTGGGAGAGCGCGGACGAAAGATACGTGCGTGCCGTAAGCGCATCGAAGGATGTTGACGCCGATAGATCTGGTTGGGTAATTCTGTGCAACATTTAGAGCTAGATTAGTATCTTGGAAGCTCAATTTTCTAAACACAGAACGGGGTCTTCGTACAGTTGAAGCTTGAGATATGACCACGGCGGCTTGCGGGAGGTGAAGTTGATTGGGAGGCCACTGTCAACTGCAGAATTATCGGTAGCTTTCCGTTTTGTCGAGATTGCAGCTTCTGCTTGCCTGTCTGTATTGTTCTTGGAAACCTGAGTGGGCTTTTCGCCGGATAAAGTTGCCATTGCGCTTTCAAGAGATAATCGTACAAGACACAGAATAAAAACAATAAATACGGTAATCTCAACTAGAATGGAGCATTGAGTCGTATGACGGCGTTTCGCATTGCTGAGTGGCCTGGTCTATTCTACTGGGATCATACTGCGGGTCAATTGGCCAGAGATAGTTTAGCACTCCGCTGTGTTGAGAGATCGCCATATGCAGCCCGGCGCCTAGCCCAATCGGAACTTGCGGGATCCATTCACAATAGCCGCGCTAAGCGATAGACAGTAACCTCTTCACCACACCCAATAAAATTATCAACTGAACATGACGAAGCAGAATCCTGATTATTCACACAAGAGTGAAACAGTTGAAGGACTAAGTACAAAGAAGTGGAATGTAGAATGTAAAACAACCTTATCTTCTGTTTCCCTCTCTTCTACCATCTTTTTTTCCTTTCTGATCGCAACACCAGCTCCAAGGGGCGTCGTCTTTTAAAAAACGCAACTACATGTACCTTGGCCTCGAGACTTGACATTTCATTGAGAATATATATATGAGATACATTTCATTGATCTAATATCTGCATTGGTTTAGTTCATTCTCGAAGTAGTGGCTTTCAAATAAATCTAGCCCCCGAATTTTCACAATAGTGAATTGGATATTGAATGTCGCCTTTTTTCGATTTTCACACCTGGGCAATTAACTATAGGTAGCTAGGTAATGGAAAACGATTCCTTCACACTCAATTTGGCCGCTTGTTGCTTAGGTATGGGAAATTGCGATAATGAGTAGCGGATAGTTGAAAATTACAAACTGATCAGACAAGGGCAAACTGCTCTGATACTCTTTTGGTTGGGGAGTGGATAATCTAAGTGTCTAGGTACATGTACATGTAGGTTTACTACCATCGCTAAAAAGGATAGTGCATCCACAATCTCGAAAATCCGCAGAACCTTGCAAAAGGGCCAGCAAGGCCTATTGTGTATGCACTGTCATTGTATATGTACCTCGAGAAAAGTGCCGTCAATAAATGCAGATCTGTGTGCTCATCTATTAAACCGGGTTTGCGGTATGGTTGGGGCTTTGAGTTTCGGGTGAGAGCAAATATTCACTATTCAATGGTTCATTCAAACTTAGGATTCAGAGCCACCGGGGCGGGCAACGGTCTCAGAGGGGAAAGTCGAACAATGCAACAGCTATTCAGAATACATCCTACCACTAGTGTACTAGGATTGGTGGAGTAAGCCTCCTTCACTGGTCTGTGTAGAAGGCTCATCTTCCTAGTTTTTATCTGACGATGGAGGCGGCCTAGCTGGAATCCCCTCTGTTGGGCAATATCCCCTCTTTTTCTTACCTTCATTTGGCCTAACATTCATAAGACTTCAATTCGCTCAGTCAATTCTTCCACTGTGTTAGCAAGCAATTATTTTGTTTTTGTTTGAGCAAAGAAAGCAGGCATTTCGTTCAAGCATACGAGCGGCTTCTTGAAGCAGGTTTTGCGATAGACGCTTCATTATTGACTTCCTGATACATTGTACCTCTTAATGATTGCGGACGAAAAGCAGGGCTTTGGATCCCATTTGCCCAATTGAAATAGATTCGAATACCCAAGCTGGTTGACGGTACCGATAAAAATAGAGAAAGGAACATGGCGGCGAAGCTTAAAGGTAATTATCACCGACCTAGGAGTACCATTATGCACATTAAGTACTAATAGCTTGAAATAGGACGTCCACCACGCCAGCATAGTGCAGCGTCTCGTTCTGACGTCCGGAACGTCACCGATCCAATGGTGGGCCAGACAGAATGGTCCGTTGACAATCTTCCCGCAATTTTATACACTTTTAGACCGACGGCCCCTCAAGTAAGATCGTTGAGCAACTTGCCTACGAAGCCATCGCCTTGGGGTTCAGAACCGGATCTGCGCGTCTTTGACATTCTTCCGGATAGAATATCAGCCAATGTGGAAGAGTTTCGGGTTGAAGCGTGGATGCGCCTTGATAGGCGGATCCAACTTCACGATATTACGGATCGTATGCACCCGGACTTTCGTATAGCCAACAACGCGCTCCAACAGCGAGGGGTCAGGTTTCGTCAGGCTTTCAACATTCTTTCCTGGGGGACTGGCAATAAGCAGACTAAGATTGTCGCAGAGCAGCTAGAGAAGAAAATGCAAGCTAAGGGAATTGATATAAGCTTGAATTCCACCCGCGGGTTGACGCCTGGGTTAATCGATCCAGGCATGGGCGAGGCTGGTGGGAGAATTCCAGTTCCTGAGGCATACAGGCAGCGTTTTCATGCCTTCGCAAAAGAACAAGAGGAATTGATTCGGCAAGTGACAACGATGGAGGTGCCCGTAATGCTGTATGACACTTCCAGAACGCAAGAGACGCGGCAATTGGCCATAGTTCCCCCCGGTGCGTTGCAGTATGGAACTATGGGCACTGATGCTCAACCGGAGAGTGACGATAGTGAAATGACGGATATATATAATAGCAGGGGATGTGAAGAAGAGCACGAAAGTGGGTCGGATTGGGAAGAGAGAAAGGGGCATGATTCGGAAGTTGTTGGCCTCCCACTTCACGACGACTGTTACCCTGGAATTCCTTTGTACGAAGAACCATTCGAAGTCGCGGGTCCGACAACACCGACCAAAGTTCAAGTTTCGCGAGTTCCAATAGAACTTCTTATGGAGCGGTATATTGACATCCCATACTGCTGGAAGCTTGAAATGTTCAAAACAATGGATAAAATCCAAGCCGTAATGCCGCCAACCCATCCAAACGACATCCTCCAGGGGCAGATTGTGGCGGACGAATGGGAGTTATTTCCAATTATTTCTGACCCCCCCTGTGACTATCTGGACTTTAGCGACCTAGGAGACGTGCCCGCAGAATATGAGAAGATGGAGAAAGCCATGAAGTATCAGCGAGAATATGGCATTGATATTGACTATTGTGAGCAGCTGCGCGATTCGTATGGACAGAATTGTATTTAAGCGATTAGATGAGTAGACATTTTTGCTGCATTACGAATATGCTTTCGTTATGCAGATGCAGAAATTTGTCTTTGACGAGCAATCCGTTTTTCGGAGCATAAAATTGTTGCGTTATGACGATGATAACGATTTGATGACCTGACCTTTTGTTTCCTTTGACGAAAACGAAAATGTTCCCTTCGGATCTAGGAGCATGTTGACATGCTCGTGTACTTAGTTATCTGTTATGTTAATGGAGACGTTGATTTATGTGGCGGTTGAATACCATCATTTGGAGTGGGCAAATATGTATTAAATAGGTTTTATTATCAAAGGGTCTCACAGTCAAGGGAAAAAAAAAAAAAAAAAAAAGGATCAAAAGATCAAAGCAGCGGATTTGAGTAGATGTCGTCAATAACTCTCTATTTTGAAGCGTGGACGCCGTGAAGTTATATAATATGCGGCGGGATTCGATTTCAGTCGCTTCTCGTGCATGGCCTGGCAGAAATAGTCGTATACTTGTGAATTGGATTTCACAAATCATGGGCTCTCTTTCCCCCAAATACCCCTCCTGGCTTAGGATGGACTGTAAAGCAGAAAACACAAACTTACTACCGACAAAATTTACGAGCCTTCCATCATCTCATCCCAGGAATGGAAGCCATCTGCTGAACTTGCCCGGCGCAGCAATTAGAAACGTTAATGTAGCACTACTACCGCTGAATTTCGCGGATATGCCCCTTTAAACGGGCAATAGTGATGTTGATTTCAAAAAGTGACGGTATTATTTGCGAAGTAAGCCAAAGCAGCTGGGGATGATGGAAAGGGGGGTGTGGTTGGAATAAGGTTAGACTAGTTAAGGTTGCACCTCCTAGTTTTCCACGTGGCATGGAACGCCTCAAAACAACAACCTAACGTTGAGCATACCGTCTCATAGCATTTATTAACGCGTTGGCGATGGGAATATCTCATTCAGAGTGCACATATTTTATGGATGTATGCTTGGAAACTTTTACTTCGGCGATATGTTGGCCAGACTTCCACGAGGAGCGGTCAACGAGCCTGGTCCCGAGGATGAGTTTGTAATGTGTAAGTTTTTGTACAAGGCTCCAGATTTGAGAGCTATGCGTCCTAGGTTTGTAAGTTGATTCGGTTGACACTGTTGGAGGATGAAGGCTAATTCCATCTAAATTAAAATAACACACTCTACTGCTGCCACCAAGTTGGCTCTTGGGTGTGATGCCCCTCTATCGCTTTCGAGATTTCCCTAAGGAGGTCCATGGCACTCCCTGAGCGATGGAAGATAGCTGTGGCATATAAACTCGTTTATTCTCTAAGCAAAATGATATTCCTATATTGCAAAATTACGAGGTAGAATTTGGGAGAAGCTTTCATGCGGGTCACCACACGGATCAATTTGGACTGTGTTTCGAACTCTTCAGCGTTGTCGCTGCTCCTCTTTCTCGTAGCGACTTTTCCCCTTGCGGTGAATTTCGAGAAGTTACCCTATTGCCTCTATTTCGTGTTATGTAGCTGTTTGTTATGAAGAGCGAGAGGTGAATTCTTCGGATTTAGCCCAGCTGGGCGAGAGTTACTGCTATATCTTCGCGGTTCTCCTCCTTTCCCCCCCTTTCTCCTCTATACTCCACTCATCTCACGATAAACATCCTCATTCTACCCTCGTCTTTTCAACATTTCCAACATCCATTTTCCACATCTTTCTACAGAACTTGCGATCTGCACCCGTCACTCTTCGTTTTGATCCTTTGCGAGAGCTCCTTCTGGTAGCGAACCTGAGATTTGAAAGACGTGCTGCACCCAGTTTTCTTGTCCCTAAGACTGATCAAAAATCATATAACAAACTCTTGTGTTGTTATTTATTGTTTTACAAAACATAGACAGGTTTAGAATTTTTGACTAGAAGAAATTTATCACTGTCAAAAGCTTTATCAAGCTTTTGAAAGAAAGAATGGCTGAACAAAGAGTCAATCAATACACTTCTGTGTCAACTGCACAATCAGGTTCGTTAATATATCCTCACTGCTCTTGTTTGTGTGCTAATTTGGTTAAAGAAACCGCATCCACAGTGATTCATTGTCAGCGTGAGTAGATTAGTCTTCTATTCACCTCCCACAACTAAATTTGATTTTAACATTTGTTTATACTCAGATTCATCTCCTCCAGAGGCCAATCACACTTGCCATCACATTGAAACCCAGAGCTGCAGTGATGAGAACCTTCCTCCACTTTTATTCCAGCTGGATCCCCCGACTGCGCCTAGTACAACCCCAATTCCCAACCTAGTTGAGAATGGCCAGGAAGTTAAAGACCACGACGGGGCTGTGATCCGTGACTTCCCATTCCTGCCACGCTACATATCGAAGCGGCCCCTGGCCTGGCAGCTGGAGTACTGGATGAGGTTGGATTCACGACTGACATATCGGGATATCAAGGCCCGAATGACAGTTGAGAAGGCCGACCTCCCCAGTGACAACTCCCTCAACATGCGGCGAGAACGGGAGGCTCGCGCGCCTCTTGGGTTGTCATGTTGGACAATCCGGCGCGGGGCTGTGACAAGGGCCGAGATAGAGCGGGTGGAAAAGTTGAATCGAGAGCAGGTCAGTGTGTGCTTAGGCTTTTGTGCTATTCTGATATGCCTGTATCGCTGTTAACTAGTATATTCTCCAACAGGTGCGGCTAAATACCACAATGGACGTGGAATACTCTGACAAGTTAGCCGATGAGCGGGCAGCTGTGCCAGAACGTCTTCGAGCAAGGAACCTTGCTGGTACTCCGCCAGCTTGTTACCCTTTGGACATGTTTCTGGTGAACAACCTATTTCATGTCCCAAGTACCAGGCTGGCGGAGGCGTTAGCTTTGCACGAGCAGCTGTTGGAGGCGGTCGCAAACTCCAACGTCAACAACTGGCGAGAACTCCCGCTCGACCAGCTTCCTCCTTCCTGGGACCGAAGAAGGGGGAATAATCGACGAGCAGACGCGACCGCCCCGGACGACGCATCTCGAGAAGCAGCACCACACCAGGTCCAAGGAACGGGCGGACAAGCCAATCCCAGTCCAGTTGGTCCGAACGATAATGACCAACAGGTTGGGATTACCAGGCTTCTCAACCCGTCCCAGGGCCCTGCTCTCCCCGGAGCCGCCACTCTCAATGACCAGTTTACTGGAACTGGTCAGACAAATATATCGAGCGGCACCGCTGGATATCATACCTGGGAAGGGGTGGGAGATCCGCAAATCCCAGCCGCTGTGGGGTTTCCAAATGAATTTGGATATGGGTTTGGGGGTATGCGCCACGGCCTGCTAGGGTTTAGAGAGACATTTGGCTCAGACAACGATTTCGGTTATCAACCGAACCCATCTGTCACTGCGAACCCGGGTGTCGATCAGGAAGGGTACGATCCGTACATCGGCCATCACTTACCTGCCTCCATTCCCCATAATTACAACCCCTTTGGCCCGCAGCAGCAGCAGGAGATGCAGCCCATTGTCTCTAGCCCTCAGACGACCTCACCGAGTGGCCATCGCCAACCAGGTCCATCAATGGCACAAAGCGACCCACAGCGCTCGCCTGGTTGGATGGCCCCCTGTTCTGATGATATGGATGTGTCCACGCCAGTCAACCAAGAACAGGACGAAGAGGAGTTTCACCGGTTCAACGGCTCGGGCCCACATTCAATTCGCCAGAACCCAGCTCATCGCCTGAACATTGATACGGACGCTATCATGCAGCGCAATGATCCGTTTAGACGTCTTCAAGAACGGCTCGCGCCCGTTAGTTCCTTCGAAGACTTCATGGAGGACGAAATGGGGCAATAGAAACCAATTGGCTCCCTGCTTTTCTAAAGGTTGTTACAACCACCTCATGTGGTTGGAAATTAAATAGAACCTGACCGCCAAGCTACTAGGTTTAAATTTCCTCTCCAAGTTCCAAAAATCTCAACTTCCGAATGGCTTTTTCAAAGCGCGATTATATGAACTCTTTTTCTTTCACTTTACCGAAGATACCCAAAGCCATGTCTACCAAACTTTCTTCTTTGCTACATGTAAAGATTTTGCAAATTCCTTTCACGCCCAGGTTCAAAATTTCTATCGCCGTCCACGTGAACCATTGGCCCAGGGGTATTCCTGGCAGCTTACGACCATCCGACCTAGCGACAGGATACATGTCCAAGCCGGAGTTTTCAAAACGAGAGGGTAGAAAATTCTATTTAGTTATCGTGGTTACGAATAGGCTGCATACAGCGTGTTGATATCCCTATTTTGATTTTGAATTGCCCGATTCTTCCTACTCATATTCTGCTCTGTCAGTTTTCTCATTCTGGTTTTAGTTAATGTGTTTTCTAACTGCTTTACCGTGAACTTCTTCCAACTGACACGGACGGACCATAATTTGGCGTGATTGCTTATTCCAGTGATTTTGTTTCCCACCCTCATGATGCCGCTTTACGATTCTTTATGCATGTTTACTAGAGTCTGGTTCGGTTTTTCCGTTGTTACGAAATTTACTTCTGGATAACACATTGAAATTTTAAACACAATTGATTTTCTCTAACGTCTATTTCTCAGAGGTAATTTAACGATGTAAGCAAAAAAGTTGGGGCGAGTAATTCATAAAGTCACACATCAAGACATTGTAAGCCATTCGCACGTTATTATAACAAACCTCCACATCAAGCCCATTTCTGCGTCCCGGAGTTTAAAGAAGCAGGGGACTATCCAACGACGAGAACCCCGCCGCCACACCGCCCTCATCACTTTCCTTCCCCTTAGTCCTCAGCAGCCAACCTCCTTGCTCATTATGTACTAGCTCACCATCATCCTTCCAAAGTGCAGTACCAAACACTCCTAATTCACTAATAACTTGCCCACTCAACACCTCTCCATCACTGCGCAGCATTATATTTTTAGCCGCATCAGGTGGCTGGATCAGTTCCATCAGAATCCATCCCTTCCAATCCTTCTCCGGCATAGAGCGTAGGAATCCTGGGATCGCATCACGGTAGATATTGTTCCCACCGCCCTCACGCTGTGGTTTCAAGACATGGTTGACTGCCGTGGAAGGATTGAGGGCAAGTTCACGGCCACGTCCAGATGTTGAGAGGTCGTATTGCGGGGCGAACGTTGCGCGTATTTTCTCGATTGTTTGGCTGGGGGTGTTTGGGAGGAAACGGGTTAGGTGATCTGTCTCAGCATTGGGGTCTGCAAGTACTTGTTGCACCTTCTTGCAGCCAGATAGCTGACTGAGGACGGAAGGGCATTTTATCGCGGCAGAACGCTCTAAGTGCGTTCGAGCAGCCCATGCGGATTCGTCTGGGTAGTCCGCCGGTCCATAGAAACCGCGTAGGTAAATTGTGGTTACCTCAAACTTGGTGGCAGGGGCGTGGAGAGGGGCATATATTAATGGCCTTGCAGAGTTGGATGAAGGAATCGAGGTCAATTTCAGGATATCTGTCGTTATGAGTCGGAAGACAGGGATTTTGTGGAAATCAGTAAGCCGGGTGGATAATTCCAGCTGGTCGAATAAGTTTCGTTCCCCGGCTTGAACAATGAATAAAATGCACAATGGTAGTGAGGATTCTGACTTTGACGGGCCATATGCATTGTGGGCTGATGCTAGACCGCTGGCTAGGGAGGTGGTGGCAGTATTTTCTGGGGGCCTACGATCTTTCAGAATTGGATGTGTCGGGTATGTAATGGGATTTCCAGGAGGTGAGGACAAGAGATCTGCGTGCAATGCAGTGACAAGGGCTGAAAGACCTCCAAACGATGAGGATATGGTGTTAAATTCCACCTGTTTGAGGGATACTGAGCCAGGAGGCCGATGGGCGATATAGTCGGATCGGAAAAGGCCTAGTGACAGTGGCTGAACATATCCATCCTTTTTTACACTGAGATGAACCTTCCAAAGATTTGCGACGAAGTCATCCACGTCAATGAGCCTACCACATCGTCAGTAACTAATCGGAGCGTGGAAATGGATAAGTAATATAAAACTGCAAACGGACAGCAGGCGGGCGCAAATTTCCCATTCCGTTTGGTTTTCAAAGAAAGACGCTACAGAAACCAAAAAAATAAAAATAATAAATAATAAATAATAAATAAATAAATAAATGATGAAAATAAAATAATAAAAGAACAAATATAAAGAATAAAAACGAAAAACCATCTTACTCTTCAATAACCTTCCCCAACCACGCTTCATCGCTGCTGATCCTAGCATATAACTCGTTGTATGCTCTCTGAATTGAAGTGGCACGGTCAAAGCAGGATTTGGGGAAAAGGCTGGGAAAAAGAGTGACGGGCGCATTAGTTGCTAAGACGCCTTGGGGATCCAATTGCGTCTCGATAAATGACGGTGACGGTTTGACACATAGTCCATGATGTAGAGCCCATGTTTTTACCGTGGAGACAAGATATTCTTGCTGCTCAGGACTCAATGGCGGGGGGTAGTTGGCATAGACGGAGTTGTCCATTTGGAAGAAATCCAAGAGTCTTGTAACAATAAATTAATAAAATGACGCTATCTGTCTATCTGCATTTCCAGTGCAAAACAAACGCGGAACAAAGAAGGATATATATATAAATTCAAAGAGAGCAGAGACATCTCAAAGACGACCAGTTAGTTGATGACATATATCAAATCGGTCGCAGTACTCGGATTCGCAAGTGGCTGATTACTAATGTCCATCAGGGACATTCATGCATCCCCGCCTCACCGCCTTGGCAAAAACGGCGTTCGAGAACTCACATCAACATCGGCGCAACTTTGCAGCTTCAAAAGTTCCCTTTGGTAGATCTTGTCACGCTCGCTGCTCCAAGGTGCTGTGTGAAGGAGACACGAGCGATGGCCAGCTACTAGCTACTTTCAGCAACATTCTTTTGCAAAATTTCACTGTCGATCTTGACATCTGAAGCAAGACTGCAGTGCTTGGAATTAGGCGCGTAGGATTGACATCGCGCGTGTTTGCCTTGAGTGTCACTCTAGCAAACTTCTCTTTCCGGCTCCGAACGGCATAACTACTGTTTATGCTAGTTCAAGACCCAGGGAGTAACTAGCACTCATTTTGGTTGGAGTTAGTTCGTCACGCTACTCCTCGTTTCACCACTCGAATAGTTTCCTTCGACTTTGCCCAGTACTCAGGGTGGTGGATATAATACGGTTATCCTGAGACCAGGAGTGCGCCATGGAAGGTTTTAAAGATGATGATCCTTTTGACTGGTCAATTGATCAGGTTATCGCTAACCTCTGCCTGTCTTCTGCGCCGTGGACTCGTTCTTCTCTCCCTCGCCTGGACCTCACAACACTCGAAACAACCCTCCGCGAAAATGATGTCACGGGAGAAATACTACTTACAGAGATAAACAAGACGACGCTGGCTCAAGATTTAGGTTTGAAATCGCTTGGTCAGCGCGCTACAATATTTCGAGCCGTCGAATATCTACAGAAGCTGTCGCGAAAATATGCAGAGTATAGTCAGTCCCATAAGGTTGATCATTCTCACTCTGTCACAGCCACGCCCCAAACCGCCCCCAGATTGAACCTTCTCCCGGAGACCCCAAGTGCACTTCCCAACTCCCCCTCGCAGTCTCATTCCATTCCTTCTGCTGTAGCTGCGCCCTCAACGCAAAGTAGGGCGGCGGATGTTCTCGAGAACACCAACAAAGCATCGGAGGCAGAACAGCAGGAGAAAGCGCCTTTATTTACTGGCAGTACTTCATTGAACAATCGGCCAAAAGAACATTATGTCGTTGATAATAGTGGGAGAAAACGCCGCAAATTAATCCTGAGTAAACCTCAGGCTCCTATCACTGGGACCCAGGAGGAGAACTTTGGGATTAAACAATCCTATCAGTATATGGGACCTGGGAAGGTGACACTTCCAGATCTCTTTTACAACGACATGGAAGATAGTGACGACGAAACCTTTGTATTGACGGGAGCGAAATGCTCAATTGGCCAAAAGCGCTTTGTGAATAAACGTGTTCAGCACTACTTTCTGCAGGAACCCCGCTCAATACAAACTAAAGAGGGAAAGGACGCTATTGCCATATTTCCATATAGCTCTAAAATTCTGCCCTCGGGTGAGCTGCAATATTTCACACTTTTTACACAAGACAAGGGAGTTGTTAAGGTCTCGAAGGAGGACACCATATCCTGGCCTCAACTCAAACAGGAACGAGATGTATACGACTATCTGCTCGACAAGTACCCAGCTGATGAGGATCAAGGCTTACCACCTTACGGGGATTCTGGCTCAGAAAACGACTATGATTCCGAAACCTGGCAGGAGATAGAGCTTGAAAAACAGGAGGTAGAAATGGAACGGGAAAAGTCAAAAAGACTATCTGGCCCAGAAGTTGACAGCATTATCGACAGATGTGTCGAGCAATTTTTACAGAAGTGGCGGGACCATAAGCTCCCAACTCAGCATCGTAAAGCGCAACGCCTCTGGTTGTCTTCTAGAAAGTGGAATACAAAACATACTCAAACTAAGTCCGCGCAGAGCACTATTGCTCATTTAGACCGGCGTTTGAAAGCGCTTCGAAAGGCCATAAAAGATACTCCATGGTCAAAGGCGAGCGAAGTACAGCAGCAATGTCAGTCAATGGAGGAGACTGTCTTCAATCGGGAAGTACAAAAGTGGACAATATCCATTCTAGAACTTGACACATGTCCCCCAAAGCCTCCACCAGCGGCCACTCCTGTAAAGCGCCCAAAGCCTTCTATACCCGAGGACGAGGAGTGGCTAAGCTCTGAAGACGATGATGAAGATATCGAGGATATCAATGATTTCATTGTGCCGGACGAAGATGTACCTCTTTTGGACCGGACTGAGGATAACAGACAGCCTTCTGCACAAGCTCCGACCCCGTCTAGAAATGAACTAGAGAGTGAAGACGATATTGTCACGCCCAAATTTTTGCGAACACGACGCTATAAAAGCTTTCGCCCTTCAGAACCCATGTCTGCTCGACAGCATTCCCCCGACCATGTTCGGACAAAAACCTCAACCTCACCGGCGCAATTACGACAAATACAACAATATCATAAAGGGCCCGTTGAGATTGTAGATTTAACCAGGAGCTCAGATGAGGTATCCAACCACCAGTTCGATGTTAAAACGCCGCCACTTAATCCTGTTAATGATTCTATTCTTCCGCCTCCTTCACCCCGATCGCGACTGCTTAACGACTTCACCCAGACAGGGAAGAAGAGTCAAGAAACATCGACTTCGAAGGTTTTGGCAGAAACAGCGCGGGTAGATTGGTCAATGCTTGAGGAGCGTTCAGATCGTGACCAGTTGTTGAACAAACTAGTTTGGTCCATGTTTCAGGAAGAGCGTCACGAATTGCACCAATTAATCAATTCAGTCACGTTAGAACGAGCCAAAAAGCGAGTCCGGAAAGCTCTACGCAGTGTGTTACAACACTCCCACCAAATCCAAAGTGGTCACAGACACACCCTATTCTTGAGGATTGCTGCGCTCTATGTTTCTTGGCTTCGCTGCAAAAGACTATCGGCCATGCAAGGCATCCCAAAAGCATTTATTGAGGATACACTCACAGATAAAACTAGTTACGATGATTTCCACCCTAGACTCTGTGAGGTTCTCAAAGCTTTTTTAGACGAGAAGGTTCCAGTAACAAACGCCGCTGCCGGGCAACTACAGGATGTTTCCTCAAACAAAAGGAATAAGCCTGAACATTCCGCCTCCATACAGGTGCCCGCAACTGAGCAAACTCAGGAGCAGGATTTTCAAGAACTTTCTAATGGCTCTGAAGTTGAATCACGTCATACTCCACATAGGAAGCGAAAAAGAGCTGTCAAGGAAAGTCAAGAAGCCATGGATATTCAGAGAAAAGCTCAGCGTCGCGTTAAACAACAGGAAGCCCAACGGAAACGGCTTGCTCGCGAGCTAGGGGGAACAGGTATAAGCAACACAGATCCAGAACGGCAGGCTATTAGTTTTGATGACCCAGTTATATACCTTCACAGTTACATCGGTGCCCGGGTGAAACCCCACCAGTTAAGTGGAATTCAGTTCATGTGGCGAGAATTGATCAAGGATGAGAAACGTCAAGGCTGCCTTTTGGCTCACACAATGGGACTGGGGAAGACGATGCAGGTGTAAGTATGGCTTTGTTTTTCTGGTGAATGTTAGCTAACATATAGCAGGATATCGCTTTTGGTGAGCATTGCAAATGCCGCGGCTTCTGATGACCCTGCAGTGAGGAACCAGATTCCCAAAGAACTTCAACTTTCTCGCACACTCGTACTGTGTCCGTCATCATTGATTGAAAATTGGTGGGAGGAGCTTTGCATATGGACGCCCAATGACCCTACGACAAGCCGCAATATTGGACCATTTCACAAAATTTTACCCACACTTCAAATTGAGGAGCGTCTAGAGGGTATATCGTCCTGGTACAAGAAGGGTGGCATTTTGCTGATGAGTTATGATATTTTCAGAGCATTGGTTCTTAACAAAGCAACAAAAAATCGACCGCCAGCACTTGACAGCCGGGCTCATGAAAAAGTTAGGAAACACCTCCTAGAGGGACCGCGCATTATTGTCGCGGACGAAGCTCACAAGTTGAAAAATCGAAATGCAGGGGTTGCCGAAGCATGTCGGGCGTTCGTGTCAAAGAGTCGCATTGCATTGACAGGGTCTCCTCTTGCTAACAATTTGAGTGAGTACTACGCAATGATTGACTGGATCGCCCCAGGGTATCTTGGAGACTTCGTACAGTTCAAAGCCAAGTATATTGAACCGATTCAAGAAGGGCTCTATGCAGATAGCTCGCAGTGGGAACGCCGACAGTCCTTGAAGAAGCTGCAAGTTCTAAAAAAAGATATCGATCCAAAACTTAATCGAGCGGACATTTCAGTCCTAAAAGGGTCTCTTCCCCAAAAAGTTGAGTTTGTGATCACTGTTCCGTTAACCCCGCTTCAGGAGCAAGCATACAATGCTTATATTGCTGCCCTTGGAGCTTATGACAGTGTTGGGAATCCAAGACTATGGGATTGGTTGTCTATCTTGTCCCTGCTTTGCAATCATCCTGGTTGTTTCATGGAGAAGCTCCGAGATCGAAGCAAAGGTCCACAAAAGCCCCCGTCAAGCCGCGCCTCTCCTGATACCGATTCTGAAATACCAGAGGACCCTTCAATCCCTCACGTTCTCCTGTCTTCCGAGATTCTCTCTGGACTAGAGAAGATTTTCACCACTGACATGGATATGTGGTCACTCGAGTTGTCTCACCGAGCGCTAGTTGCGGATCAAATAATTGAACGCTCGATCGCGGCCGGGGACAAGGTGCTGTTGTTTTCTCATTCAATTCCGACGCTCAATTATCTTGAACAGGTCTTAAGGCAAGCAGGACGAACCTACTCTCGACTTGACGGGAAAACACCCGTTGCCACACGCCAGGTAGCTACGAAGAACTTCAACTCAGATTCCAATACTCAGGTTTATCTGATCTCTACAAGAGCGGGAGGACTAGGTCTTAATATCCCAGGAGCAAATCGCGTGATTATTTTCGACTTCCAGTTCAATCCGACATGGGAAGAGCAAGCTGTTGGGCGAGCGTACAGGTTAGGCCAACTTAAACCAGTATACGTTTATCGCTTTCTTGCAGGCGGGACATATGAGGATATTATGCATAATAGAGCTGTTTTCAAAACCCAACTTGCCTTCCGGGTTGTTGACAAGAAGAACCCCATCCGCTGGGCGTCCAAGAATGTTAGGGACTACCTCTTTAAGCCAAAGACTGTTCCGCAAAAGGATCTTTCGGAATTTAAGGGGAAGGACCCAGCAGTTCTTGATAAGATTCTAGCAGAGCAGGACAATATCAGGAAGATTGCGCTCACAGAAACATTCCAGCGTGAGGATAACGACAAACTGACTCCCGAGGAGGAAAAAGCAGTCCAGGAAGAGCTTGATGACGAAAGGCTCAAACGGAACGATCCAGGTGCTTGGCAGAAAAAGCAAGAATTGCAGGCGGCGGCGCGACGATCAGCCTTTCCTCATCCTCCGTCAGTAATGGGTAGCACTCCATACCCTTCAAGCTATACGACGCCTAATTTTGAGCCTCTCTCTGCAGCTTCTAGGCTGCCAATGACAAGTCCGGTCATGGGCCCACCTGCATTGACACCTGACACAAGCCTATTTAGACAAGTAAACCAGCCAAGGCTCACGAATGAGCCCGGCGTATTGTCATCGTTCCGCCCTGAGATCGACGGAACCATGACCTCCACACCGCCTGCACTGGCTGGAGCCACCTCCAACGGCCCATTACTGTTCGGTGGTGGCACAAATATATCTTCCATTCCGCCCTCACCAACCGGAAATATCTTCAATGGTGCAAGACCACTCAATAGCCAAACAAGTCTTAATAATACTGAGAAAGGCAATGGACCCCAAACGGAGCCCGATAATGGGTATAGACCTCCGGCAGCCGACCAGGAGATGTATGATAAGACACGTGCTGGTTCTGCCTTGGAAAAAGAAACGAATACACCTCAATCTAAAACCAGTACGTCAGGCTGCCGTCAGCAATAAACATTTGTTTTGTAGCTTTTCACTGTGTTTTCTATCGCAACTATTTTCTTGTTCCTTTTTCCTTTCCTCACGCTAAATCTCCATCCCCTCCTCTGTCCTTGTCCAGTATAGCTCTCTAGATATACTTCACATGTCAACTGAAATTCAACAACTCTGCCAAACTCTACCGGGCTACATCGCGATGAATTTGATAGAAGAACTTCGATACCCAATAAAATGGCCCAGGAAGACTATCGGTTTATCTTTCAATCCTACATCATAGAGACAGCACTCATGTACCCGGCCGGATGATAAAGAGCGCCATCCGGAACATTGCCCTTAACTTTTCTCACGCTCTCCTATATGTCCTTTCTTTTTCCTTTTGTTGTTTTTCCTTTTGTTGTTTTCCCTTTTCATGTTTCTTTGTCTTTTTCTTCTTTTTGTCCTTTTCATTACTACCCCACCCTTGTGTATTATTATTTCCTCGGAATTAGCCCAAGTTCAGGTTATTCTTCTTTGTGCCTTGATGCTCTACATGAAATCTCCTTTTGTGGTTTTTTTTTTTTTTCCTGGCCCATGTGCATGCGTGTGGGCGGTTGCATCTTTCTAGCGGGAATGGGAAAAGGAATTGGGATGGGAATTGGGGAATTGGGGAATTGACGTTTATTTAGTACCGTTATTCTCTAGTGTCATTTTTCTCTTCTAAGGAAGTTCAATGGGTTGGGCATGTATCTCCTCAATAAATCAATGCGGCATAAATCTGTTGCAGGCTTGCATTCTAGAATCGGACTGAAGAATCAACTTGCCGTACTTGGATGTAAAGTTCACACAACCACACGTCTGTGGGCATAAAAGGGTTATATCTCATCGGATTTTTTTAGTTCTCTATTTTGCCTTGATATTAAATCTCACTCTGGCAGGCAAAACACATCCCTCCCTACAGCGGAATAATTTTGTGGCCCTGTTAAGTGACTAACTCACATCCTCTCCATAAAAAATTGATACATCTCCTTCCTTACTTCTTCTGTGCCGGGGTACATCCCCTTTGGCATATCGAAATAACCATGCGGCGCGCCGGGGGGCGATTTTGACGATGGCTTCCCCACCAGCCATCTGACATTTGGCGCTCATGAAGATCGTGTCGTCGAAGAGTACATCTTCTGTTCCATAGGTGAAGAAGGTCGGAGGTTGCTTTGTCTTGGCTGGTAGGTCAAAGAAATTGAAGTAGAGAGGGGAAATGGAAGGGTCTTTGAAGTTTGTGACGGGATCAGGGAACTGGCTTCCTGTATTGTGCAAAGGAGGTTTTGTTGGTAAGTATACTACTGTTCTATCTGTATTTTCTTTCTTCTTTTTATGTGTCTTTTCTTCTTTCTATCCGGACGTCCCTTGGTTCGTCATATGCGAAGAAGCTGGTTTGCGGGAATTACGTACCCTGCATTTATCCATGAATTGAAGGCCGATGACGAGGGGAGGATCTTGTTTCAAATTGAACATAGAAGGAGTCCATGAGACGTCGAAAACGCCGAAATGAAGAGCCAGCCCTTTGAGTTTGAATTGGGAGAACTTTGGATCCTTGTGGCTAAGGAGGCGCTGAGCAGTAACCATAGCAAGGTGGCCACTGGCAGACTACATTTGCGAGAGTTGGTTAGAGATGTCATGGCTGGAATTGATGTCACTTCTCTGCACTAGCTTTTCTCTTTAGCAACAGACAATGCAGAAAAGAATCTAGAATATTCAGAGAAGTAGGTTATTGGGAGTATACCTCTCCACCAAGCAATTTCAGAGGTGGCTCAAAATAGTAGCTGGCACAAGAAACCATCGCCGGAAACCGAGTCCTCCCTAGTCCAAGACAACAGTGATAGACTGTTTGGCTAAACCTTCCTGCGGAAGGTACACATATACTATACATACAAGGATATACTTTTGGCTTCTAGGGGCTTCTAACCCGGGGTTACAAGATCCCCTACAGAAGATCACCAGAAAAGTCACCGAGGATTTGAATTTTTAAGACCTGGGGCGGATTCTAGACTCAACTACTGGCTCGGACCACCAATTAATAAGTAATTATTCGTTTGAATCGCCCTAGCTCGCCAGGACACCGCAATACAAGCAATGGGGGCCTGAGGAGTCGTCTTCACAGAGAGCGGGCACGGTTTACGTTACCGCATAGTTTTGTTAAGTTATGAGACGGCCACTGAGAGACCTTCTGGTGAGGACCTGCATAGAAACCCTGGTGACCGAAGACTGAGCTCATTAGTGGATAGCGCGCTGGTTATCACAAAAATTGTTTTTCGAGCAAGTGGATTGGAATTGGATGCAACTAAAATGGCTGTAACGAATGGAAAAGCGGTTTAAAACAGTCTTTGCCAAGAAGTCCACATCTGGTTCCCATCAAGGCGAGTGTGGTTGGCAAGAGTAAAAACTGCAAACATGATTAAAAGGAATATTTGAAGGTAACAAATGGAAATGGAAAGAGAGAGTAGCAAGTAGGTATTAAATTACGGAAAAGAAAGGAAGGATGAAAGAAATTGTAAAGATTGTGTTACAGAATTTCCCAACAAATTGAAGACAGTATATGCAGGAGCTGTAGGTAGATGGGAGTTCAAGGTCGAAACGATTTCTTGAGATGAAAATATAGAGTAGCAGGGCAAGGATTTAGTGCAACAGAAGGAGCTGCACTATTACTGAAGTAATTTCTCCAAATCGGCAATACGTGACATCCGATCCTCACCCTTTCGGTCTAGTTTCTCTCTGAACGCCGTCGTCATCAGCGTACGTTTCTCTTTCTGCTTGTGTAGGACCCGATCTTCAATACTGTTCTCCATCACAAGACGCCATATAGTCGTTGGTCTTTTTTGTCCTAGACGATATACGCGGTCAACAGCCTGGTCTTCAATAGCTGGAGCCCACCAGCTGTCGGCAAGGATGACTTGGTTTGCTGCGACGAGGTTAAGGCCGACACTGCAGACGTTTAAACTAGCAAGAAGCACGGTGCAGTTTGGGTCGTTTGATAGAGCCTTCATCGCTGCGTCTCGTTTGGCAGAGCTCATTCTGCCATCTATGCGGGCAAATGTGATGCCATTACGCGCCAGCTGGGGCTCGACTATGTCAAGAAAAGACACCCATTGGCTGAAGACGACAGTTTTCGTATTGGGTGCTTGGCCCTTAGCTGTGAGGATTTTCAGCAGAGCTTCAATCTTGCTGCTGGTAGTTTCGGGATCGATGTCAATTTCATTTGTATCTTCGCCAAGGTCTGCCGCAGGGGCAACTAGACTTTTGCAGTCTTCGATTTCTGCCCGGCAAAGTGGGCATTTGTGTTGGCGCTCAATGGCTTGTTCGATGCAAGAATAGTCAAACGTGTGAGCGCATGGAGTAATGACAGGCTGACGGAGGGTGTCAAGGCAAATAGCGCACATTTCTTGACTTTCGATTTTAAGTTGAAGAAGAGCTTGGAGTGCTTTGATATTTTGAGGGGTTAATGCTACCACTTTGTGCTGTTCTAGCAGTTCCATAAGGTTATTAATGCGGTTTTGGCAAAGCTTCCAGTGATTGCACACTTGGCGCATGCGGAGTAGAACTTCGAGGAGAACAGAATACGTTGCACCTCCATTCTTGTTATTGGCATTGGCTTGATAGTCCAAAAGGACTCCCTTGGCTTCCGCCCTAGACTCTTTCTTAGCTGGTGTTGGGACAAAAGATAATTGGATTGGATATGCTAAGCACTTACTGAAACATATCGTATTTCTCCTGTTCATGTGGAAGAAATTTGACGTGAAGCACATGGGAAGAAAGTGGTGGAAGACGGAGATTGATGAAATTCATGTCCTTCTTCCGTCGTAGACAAATGGTACCCATCAAGGCCTGGAGAAGAAGGTTCGCATTTGGATCACAAGCAGTAAGGGGACGAATTACAGCGCTATTGAAGACTGTCAGGTCTTCGAGGCCTCCTGAAATTCCTAGAAATTTTACTTGTGAGTATAAATCTTTTAGGTTATTGACGATGGGTGTTCCGGTGAGCGACCATCGAGAATCGGCTTCCAACTTGCATGCTGCGCGCGCTCCTCGGGTACGAGGGTTTCTAATCGTATGGCCCTCGTCTAGGACGACCCGGCGCCAACGTAAAGAGAATAACCCTTGCGAGGGCTTGGAATTCGGTAATTTGTTCTCAATTGGAGCATATTCCGAAGCAAGAGCTCCATACGTAGTAATAACCACATCATAGTTATTGAGGTTCTTTGCCTCCTTTTTACCCACTCCGTGATAAATCAAAACTCTGAGGGCCTGATCGTTGTGAATATGTTGTGCGATTTGATCTCGCCAATTGCTCATAACGCCAAGAGGTGAGATAACAAGGGTCGTTTTCGATGATTCTTTTGTTTTCTGGGCTGAATTAGCCAATATAAGTGATATAATCTGTACTGTTTTCCCGAGGCCCATATCATCCGCTAGAATGCCACCGCTGGCAAGAGGTGGTTCCGTTGCCGTTGTGTAGTTAGTCGCGATGTTTGTAAACATGTTGCCAGACCTCTTCCAAAGCTGGACAACGTCTCGAGACCCTTTACTTGGGAACTTTGGAGATTCTTTGTCCAGCATCCATGCAAGACCTTGACGTTGATACGGAAGCAATTCTGTGGAAAGAGCCTTCGGACATGATGCCATGGGCATCCTCGCTAGTTCCTCTTCGTTTGTTCCAAACTTTTCCACAACTTGGCCCATCTCTCTAGGATTAAAGCTTGCGCTTTGGCCGATGATATCTTCCAGGGAGGCTATTTCCTTCTGAGATTCATTTCCATTTGGAATATATAGATTTGTATAGGTTGGGTTTTCAGAAGCTTGCCACTGTTGGCCTTTGCCTTTTGCTAGAGGGCGGGCTTGTTTCCCGGCCTGCTTTGCAGCCTCTCTTGCGTACGCCGCACATTGCTTCGCCCTTTCCCTTCGGAAGTGTTTGATGGTTTTGAGAGGAAGGCGATCGCGCTCCATTTTCCTCATAAGTTCTACCTGTTGAACTGGCTGGCTAGTTCCGTAGAGTTTAAGCTCGATGGGACAATCAAAAAAACCCTTGTCACCAGATAATATGCCTTCTACGAGCAGCGATCTAGAGTCCTGAGCTTTTTTTTAGCAAATCCCTATGTCTTTGATTGCCAGGTATACTTACCATGTATGGTGCTAACTTGCTAGCAATAGTGCGAGGAAGATGTCCAATTTGAGTCCCCATAACATTATCAACCCGGATAGCATTTGGATCATAACGATTATTTGGCTCTCTTTTGATTGCTACATATTCCCCAGCCGTTGCGTGCCCGTTGTAGTATCTAAGGCCAACGACTTTTGACGAGAGAGTGTCTGCGAACAGTTAGTAATTGAACGGAAAGGATATGAAAAAGGCAAGACATAGTAGATACCATATAGCTGGAAATTAGTAAAAGCATCTTCATCCAAACTTTGGGCGGCGTCTACAATCTCAGAGGCACCCGTTTCGTCCTCATCTGCCTGTGTACCCCTTCCCTGGCTAAACGAATGATTCTGAGAGGACTCGATGCTTCGGTGTCCGGCAGAAGTAGAATTGGGAAATCTCGCTGCTTTGCGTGGTTGATCGCAGGAGTCCGTGAGATCGATAATCTCAATCTTCCGCTTATCTCGGGATGAAGCCATCTGCGCTCGACATCAAAATGTGATGTCAAAAGCGGGCGAGCTCCCCTACTTGGATGCCAAATGTGCGTGGAATGCTAAGGGAATGCGATGGGCCAATAAAATCGTTTAATGAGTAAATAAAATAGGTCTCTATGCGGAAGTGGGTGAGATGTGGATTGAATTTTTGTCTGCGCGCAGCTTGCGAAGAATTGTCCTTCCCTCGAAGGCGCGTGTTGAAGCCCCTGAAATAAAAGCGCGCTACGCCGCGATGTCACGTGAATAACCTTAATTCTGGTCCTAAAAACTTTATTTTGACCCCATAGCTTTCCCTGCTCCAGGCAAAATGGTAGTTATCATGATATGGCGTGATTATATAAATCTTTGCTCATCACTAAGATGAAGAAGTTGAAGCTATCAATATGTCAACAATGGCCAGCTGATAATCTGTTTTGACACTGTAAATTTTCGGTGCAACTACTCCAATACTGAGTCGGGGCAAGCGAACCAATAAATAGAGCGGCTTTTTTCTTTCGTTTTTCGGTGACCCTACTGCCTAAATAATTGGCCTCTGTCGAAACATGACCATGATTGGAGCTATTTAGCGAAGCCCTGTTCAGCTCGTGGAAGCTTTTGCCAACAACCGCTACTTTTACATCCCTCTTCCTAACGGTAGTCGGATACGAAACCAAAGGAACTACGAATTCCTTCACGCCAGCCTACCTAGTCTACACATAACAATGAAACATGGGTGAAATTGTTATTCCGCCATCGTACCTCGTTGCGGTTCGGCAACTTCAGAACAAGTATGATGAAGCC
This sequence comes from Blastomyces dermatitidis ER-3, assembly GCF_000003525.1. Classification (NCBI taxonomy): domain Eukaryota; kingdom Fungi; phylum Ascomycota; class Eurotiomycetes; order Onygenales; family Ajellomycetaceae; genus Blastomyces; species Blastomyces dermatitidis. The sequence goes on from NW_025544775.1 coordinate 6,137,825, forward strand.
ATTGCTGCTGGGCGGATCCGGCCGGTTCTCTTCCCCCATAGCTTTGCACCCTTGATCATTCTTGTTCTCTCACTCCTTGTGAAAACCCCCCGGAATGGGCATTTTACAATCATCAAATACCTGTCGTTTGGCTCTGTGATTTGTTCAGGATTATTGAACATCATCCAATCCCGAATGTACCTTGGAGGGAATGGATGTGTTGTCGGAATCGCTTCCTTCTGGTATATAATGTTGAGTGCGTCATTGCTAGTTTTAAACGATCCTCAAGGACGTTTCAAACGCATTGAACGAACGACAATATTTTCACACAATAGAGAAAACTGCTCCAGTTGTTCTGAGAATCACGTTTTAGCGACCATATCCAACAGATCTCTTGAAGATAAAGAAATTGGAAACACAAAATTCCGATTGTCACGAACTACAAAGAAGGCCCTGCAACCGGGAATCAAGTGCAACCATCGCCCTGATGCAGGCAGCGAGATGTATATTTTGCGGTGGCAAGCGTATCCAAACACATTTCCTCATCGTTTGGTATGGGTCTGGGACCTTATTGTCAATATGCGGGGCCCTGGCTGGAATTGGCGTATTTCTACAATTCCCCTGTTACCAAAATCAGTTTCTTCTCACCTCGATCCGCTTTCACGTGGAGTTAGGAAGCCCGAAATTATGAACTTGAGTAATACCAAATCCGCCGCCAAGTCCGCACTATTCCAGATGACATGGAGTTATCTTGGCCTAGACGCTCTAAAAGTCATCATGATGCTCGATCCCTATTTCTGGGGCGTTGTTTCTTCCCCACCCCCATTTCCTCTTGACTCCTTCGGCACGTTCGGAAATATTACTACCCAAGCCTATCGACTTCTCCTCTCAGTGATGGGCGTTATATGTGCAGTAGAATGTACGGCTTGGGCTATTTCTCTACTTTCTCTTAGCATTTCATTATGGGTCCCTTTCGCTCGCACATGGACATCCATTCCAATTGAAGCCCCATGGTTATATCCAAAAATATTCGGACCTTGCTTTTCCTCGCTTCTAGATCACGGGCTCATCGGCTTCTGGAGCAAGTGGTGGCACCAGGTTTTCCGCTTCAACTTCCTCCAGCCCAGCAATTGGATCTACGCGCATCTTCCACAGCGACTCCAAAAGCCATTCGTAAGACAATCTCTCCAGCTTTACATTGCGTTTGGTCTAAGTGGCCTATTGCACGCCGCCGGCAGCTACACGCAACTCGCCCCAACAAAACCTTTCCCCAACCTTTTCTTGTTTTTCTTCCTTCAAGCCCCGGCAATCATGTTTCAGGACTTCGTTGCCAAGAATATCGTTACCCTTCTCCCGTTTAACCCTCCGCGTTGGCTCCGTCGATCGACAAATTTCATCTTCGTTGTGACATGGGCGTTTCTAATTGGACCCTTGGGTGCGGATGATTTCGCAAAAGGCGGAATATGGTTGGTTGAGCCGGTTCCACTCAGCCCCATTCGTGGTTTGGGGTTTGGTGCGGAGGGTCAAGGCTGGTGGTGCTGGAAAGGGCAGGCCTTTAAGCAATGGAGAGGCGAGAAGTGGTGGGATGTTGGGATACGGATTATGTGAAATCCAAGTTGAATGTGTCAATAGACCTACAAGCTCGCTGTGGATATACATTTTCCAGACATGCGCAACTTATATTGGCCAGTTTCAAATACTCTCATGATATGAATGGAAAGGGGAGAGGTGGCCCCTTTCCGTGGCGTGACTGAATTTTCCTCAATTAAGCTTTCGACCTCTCGATAGAAAAGGCGGAGGAATTCTTTTTCGGTATCCCGAGCATGCTTTTCAAATATTTTTTTGGCTACTTAAGTCTCCTGGGGGAAACTCGCAGATAGGGTTGAAGAACCATCCCAAGTATGCTATTTTTCTCCAGTTGCCCCTAATTCCACCCTATTTCAAGATTTTTATAGATTAGACAATACATGACTTATAATTAGATAAAATGACGTTGTTCGATCGAGAGATGCTGTGCGATTTCCAAGTTTGATCAAATACGTAGGTAATTATTCGTCTTCCTCCTCGCCTTCATCGGTGTCTGGTTCAATATTCAGCGTGGGAATCTCATCATCAGATCCGTCATCACCTTCCCCGGAACCACCACTCTTAATTGCACTGGTATCCTTGACAGGTAAAATGGAAGCCTCCTGTCTCGCGTCATCTGCACCGCAACTCCTTCTCTCAATTTTCTCTGTACTGGTTGCTGCAATTTGAGAATTTTGTCTAAGGATTGATTCAATAGCTGGTGCTGGTTTATCGAAGTCCGTGGTCCTTTCTGTTGTGGGAACAGCAGGTATTTGTCCCGTAAGAGTCGTCGCCGAGGAATTGAAGGATTGCATCGTTTCAACACGTATTCTTTTAGTCTGTGAAGTCATCAGATTATGAGATGCCGCTGGTGGAAGTGCTTGCTCATCAGTCATTTGAATATCATCCAAAGCTCGTTTGTTTATTGGCCGAGTGAGTTCCTCAGGTACCACATTTGACGACGATACGAAAGCGGCCATTGACTTCGGTTTAGATTCGTCTTCTTCATTCGCCAGTTCCCATTCGCTTGATTGAGAGACTCCTATTAGGACGGGCATCCTTGGCCGTAGAAGTGATTCAACTCCAGGCGTTTCTGGGTAACATCGAGCAAGAAATGGGATAATGCTCGGGGTATTGCAACGACTAGACGTTGCTGGGACGGGGTTGAGGACGCTGGCCATCATGATAGATTTGCTCCTTGTTATGATCGCCGTTCGGTCAATTTCGGTCCGGAGATACGGTGGTGTGTGTTCCGTCGGAAGGGCTGTGAGGAGGCTTGTAAGAAGATCCTCAGCCGCACCTTTTAACCCAGGGAAAGAATGTTCCGCGTCAATGGTGGCTTTTGGGTTTAGATTCAGGAAAGAGTCTACATTGCTTGTCGACGGGTTTGGCTTCGCGGCAGACTTGGCACTAAGGTGCTGATTAACGCCAACAGCCTTGTTTTCTGAGGAAGGCAGGAGGTCCTGGCACGCGGATCTGATGATTGATGCCAAGGATGTTACACCAGGTCTTGTGATGGACGGCCCAATGATAGGCATGACAGTCTTTATTATTTGGTAAACGCCAATCCGTATGTTGACATTGCCGCTTTCAGCTTCAAACGTCCAAAGAGTTTGATCAAGACAGCTTTGTGCAATTGAGATACTCCCTAGACCAAATCTTTCGACGACAGCGCGCAGCAGATCTAGGGTCGCAACGTGAAGTTTGGGTAACTCAGCCCAAAGGCACTCCCGTTCCTCCCGGCCAACTTCGAGATTTAATTCTGTCCCACGCTGTGAAGCGTCATCATCTGATAAAGGGGAAGTCACCGAAACTAAGCGATTGGACACATCAAGTATGGACCCTAAAGGCATCGAGATTGTGGAGCTAGTTGGCATTGCAACGAATTCAGTAAGCAGCTTTAGAAGACTTTCTAACTTCTCAGTGCCAGCATATATACCCTGCCAGGTTGGAAACCCTAGCGCGTCGGGGCTATCATCTCCAACTGGGCGATTGTAATTCTTTGATCTAGATGCTTGGCGTAAGGAGTTATCAACAGACTCCCACTGTTCTACAACCGCTCGGAATAGGTGATCGCTTGTCTGATGTATGGACGATATTGTAGCCCTGCAAGCCTTAAGCCATTCTTCTCCACTGGTATTCTTTGGAGCACATTGATGTAGCGCGATAAATAGCTGCTGCGCCAGGCGTACCCCAGATTTTGACAATGAACCAGGAACGCCAAACGACCCCACGAGGGGCAGAATCAAGCCGTGGATTTGGGAAGAGAACGGGCGAAATATGGTAGGATGATGAGGAAGCAATTCGAGAAACACATGCAGCACAGTTTCAAGCAATGGAGTAATCCGTTTCAGTTGCCTCGCTTGCCCGGCTACTGGCTTCACAGAAACTAAATTCAAGCAAGATGTAATGAAAGTGGGCAGCGACGGTGTCGTTATTTCTCGCACCAATGTTTGGTATGGATAAGTTAGTCGGAATATGCGAGTCAAGGTAATGAGGCACAGTTTTTTCGTTGACAGTGGGTCAGATCTCTGTGTCAGCGGTTAGCAGGAGTTGGGATGAACAGGATTAGGTGCACGAGACGAGAAAACGAATGAAACTCACCGCTAGAATACTTAGCAGAGCCCGAACCCAAGCCTCAGAACCGCGAAGAATCTCCCACTGGCCTGCTTCTATTACTACCTTCACAAGGATAACCGCAGTCCAGCGTCCTTCAACGCGATGATCTTGAAGCAGACTCGTGATGCGGGCTTTTAATTTCTGTACAAGCAATGCAGTATCTGGCTCCCTTGGATTTTTTTTCTGGGTTTGAGGAGCCGATAATATACTTCCACAATCAGCGAAAGCTGTCGCAAGGTAGATTGCAATCGACGGGAGCTCTTTCGCCGGTGTAGTAAGTAAGCGGTGCGTCGCGGCGCGGAGGCAAGTAGGAGCTGCCATGGCGGGCGGCGGAAGGATTGAAGCTGGAAATTGAATAGTCTCGGAATTTAGAGAAACCGGTCAACGAGACATTTCTTAGCGATTCATAAGAGGCGCTTTATGGCGCTTTCAATCCCAAAATCTGAGCGGGGATAAAAGTTGAATTTTTTTTTTTGCGGAGATTGGCGCGGGACCAAGGTTCTTTGCCGCGTCCCTTGGCGCTAAGTTGGTTATTACCGCCAAGCGATCGTCATCTGCCGGGGCTCGGTCTCATTTAGCTTGTTTCTGTCCTTTCTGTCCAGGAACTGAAACGGCCTCTGGTATTCTTCTGGCTACACGTTTGTCCTAGGATCTTAGCACTGCTTTTTTTTTTTTGGTTTTACCAACCATGTTTCTGATGTGGTGACAGTTCCATCCACTGAGCTTTACAAAACCATGACTGTATTTGGCCCTTTGCCTCAGTTCGGAGTTTTAACCCTAGCTCTACATCTCTGTGATACAGAAGCAGGCCCGATGGCACTAACAAGGTGAACTATGTAGGGTCGAAACCCCGAGAAGGGGCAGCGCTATATTGAGTCTCTGGATACCGCTAGATGCAACGATAGTTGGAATGACGTTCCAGAGCTCGTTCGAAAAGTTGAAAAGCATTGCCCGGAGCGAAAATGTACTGTTGACGTCTTGTCCCTAATCCCCACAACAATATTTACTGACACTCGGGTCCTTTATTAGGTCTGGTGGCGGTTGCGCGTGCCGAGTGTCATGTCGCAGCCTACCTGAACAAGCGACCTACCACTTCCTCCACCGGCTCGGGATCCACAGAGACAAAGCTCCATGATCTCATACCAGGATTGCTGTCTGTAATGGGGGAGGAAGGGAGCCCGCCACAGGATGTTTTCCAAGCGCAAGTGTGTTTGGGCTGGTTGCATTGGGCACTATCAGAACCTGCACTGGCGGCCTCCCGTCTGCCCAAAGATTTCGATATAACACTGCATATGTTGTCTGGGGATCAACAGGTCCTATCGCCCTGGACAGAAGTCTGCATTATAAAGGGCGGATATATGAAGGGTATAGATTCCTTGGATTTTAATGCTATATTACGGAACTCATACTAACTCGTTTTCTAGGCTCAGCTCAGGCGTTAGTTTCGGGGTCAGAGGATGCGATACGCACTTTCAAATCAGTTTTACCTTGGGTTTCCGCTCCGGTTTCGAACTCCCCGTCAAGTCCACAATTCCTATTCTGGTCTGAACAGTTATTGGCTAAGGCCGCCCTCATTGCAAGCGAAGCTGCATCCGAAGGTCCCCTGGCAAATGAGCAAACTGTCGAGTTCGCCTTGAAGGCATTCCGGCTCTGGTCATCCCACCGTAACGTAAAACAAGGTGACCCGGCATCAACTGTTTTAAGCACTGCACCAGCGAGCCCAGGGTCAAGAGCTTCGATATGGCAAACCTATTACACGCTTTTATCATCGACTTTGCGCCAAGTAGTTTACACTTGTCCGTCGGAGAGCCAGAAGCGTGCCCAATTGACAACGGAATTCCGTCGTGTGGAGGCTATTTGTGAAAATATTGTGATTAAAAATACAACCTTTCCAAAGGCAGAGGTTAAAAATAGAGAAGTTGAGGCCTGGGTAGAACAGTTCATCCAAAATTGGGAGGTCCTTTCTGGGTCAGAGTGGCGGGACAACGATTTCGGGGAAGGTGGACAGGATGCTTTTTCTCGCAACGTTCTGGATGTGAGTTGTTGTCCCAAGAGCGCCACTGTTATTATGCTAACCCCGCCCCTCCTTAGATGCTGTATCGAGCAGCTACCATGACATTTCATTCTACCCTCATCCTACGCCGCCTTTTCCATGTCCACGCAGCTTTAGCCGAGTTTAACCTTGCGATCAAAGCACTAGAAACATACATCGATCTCACTACTAGCGCAAAAGCGCGGGCAAAAAAATCTCCGGAGGCTGCAGGTGAGCTGGAGGACGATGAGATATTCGCCCGCACACTTTCCGAGGGAATCACCATGCTATCTTGCTTCGGCTCCTATAAGGAAGCGGAAAAAGCAAAGGAATTGACCGATATGCTACAAGAATTACTCAATGAGCTGATGAGTAACAGCTCGACGACCGATTTACCCAACGGACGAGTTTCACCAGAGTCAATCACTGCCTCTTCCCATAGCAGAGCTTTGTCTCCCATAGCAGCTTCCATAGCATATCGGGCTATCGGAATAGGCCTCGCGAATTGGGCAAGATGGACTCCAATCAATGAAGCACGAACTGACATCCAAGCTGATGCTCTAGCTGCATTTGAAAAATCCCTGGCTTATGAGTCCCCAGAGGGCACAGATGTGGCATTGTCCTTCGCATTTGGACTCCTGCTTGCAGAGACTAGGGACCTTAACGGCGCGATTGATTGTGTTCGGGCCGCATTGGTGTCGGCTCAGTCCGTGGACGCGGGCGCGCATGGACAATCGCATTGGACTAGTACCAAGGAGCGAGATCTTGTACCGCTATGGCATTTACTAGCTCTTTTACTAAGTGCAAAACAAGATTTCGAGGCTGCAAGCAAAACATGTTATGCCGCTTTTGAAAGCGTGCCAAGCGTCGATTTTCTTCATGAACAAAATGAAAAGCTTTCTCAGAATAAGCGACAAGACCTCGGGGAGAAATCAGCTCATTGGCTGTCAGCTGCCGCCATCGAGATGAGTAGAGGCACACCTAACGAAATGGAAGCACGAGAGAAAGAGAGCATTATTGAGCTACGGATTACTCAGCTTACGCTGCTGGAAATACTGCACGGCCCAGAGTATGCACTAAACCTTTCTGAGGAATTGCTCAGCCTTTACGGTCGTTTGTTCACGAATCCCGAACTTGATAAAAAAATCGAACCAAAAGGGTCGGATAATCTCATACCCCCTAAGAGTTCAGCGGGAACAACTCGAAGCTTCCGCGGTAGTATTTTCGGCCGAAGGAAGAGTGTTAAATATGGAGAGAAAGACAACCCACTTAGGGCAGAAGCCAATATTACCCCAAGAGTACCATCAACCTCGTCTGGAGGTGTTCCTACTGATCCAGACGCACCAACAATTCAAGTTACGGATGAGGATCGGTTTGCATCAAGCGAGCATCCTCACTCAGAGGCCACCGGTGGTTCTGCACGGCACAAAATTCATCGGCGGGACGGTAGCACGAAATCTATACCACCACGCAGCTCAGACAAATCAGTTCGCTCAACTGGCGCAAATACAATCAAAAAACACCAACGTCAACATGCGGAGGAAAACTCATCGATATCCGCCAACGCACTCCCCCAAGTCCCTCGAAACGAACATCCACCTCAGGGTCATGTATCAACACATCATGACAATCATAAAACGCACGGCAAAGAGTTCACTTCCTCCTGTTGTCCACCAAGAAATCTACTCCGATGCGGCCTACGTTCACGAAGCTTTCGCTTCGACTCCCCTACACGCGCACTCACTCGGTTTCCGAAAGTCCAGACGCAAATACACGCCCATGGTTTGCTGATTAAAATATGGTTGTTCATCGCAGGACTTTATCGACGTGCAGGACTCTTCGAGGACGCGCTAGAAGCCTGCAATGAGGCGTCAGAACAAGCCAGGTGTGTGGAAACACTCATTGCAGAACAGGAGTCTTCAGCGAGAGCTTTCGCCGACGCAGGGTGGGGAGGCACAAAGAGTTCAGACGAGCTTTGGGGGGATGTGTACGCTGAAAGAGGCAATCTCGCGCTGGCGCAATCGCACCCATATGACGCATTCAACCATTTTGAAGACGCTCTTATGTACTATCCAGACCACCCATCAGCCACAGTAGGGCTGGCTAACCTACTTTTGGATATCTACGATCAAACTTTGCCTCCCGAGAAGCCTGAACCCGACCTGGACACCATCACATCTGGTGTTTCTCTCTTGTCATATTCGTCAAAGCTCAAAGCAAACTCCCAGACGCACGACGGCGAGCAGACCAGTGGCAACAGCGGCCCTTCTCTATCACAGGAAAGCACACCCGAAGCCCTGGATCGGCTTGCTGCACGTGATAGGGCGTATGGCCTTCTATCCGCGTTGACCAAACTCGGGAGCGCGTGGGATAACTCCGAAGCGTGGTTTGCGTTGTCAAGAGCCTATGAGCAAAGCGGGCAAATTGATAAAGCTAAAGAAGTTCTCTGGTGGTGTGTGGAGCTTGAGGATAAAAAACCTATCCGACATTGGTGGAACGTTGGCTCTGGAGGATATGTCCTATGAGCTACTATCGATGAAGGCACTCCCTACAAGAGCTTCAGTTATTTTTTTCTATTGAGCAATTAATGTCACATTTTACCCCTGACCCAGTTTTCGCTTGGTGTAATTTTTGTTCGTATTAGATATTATTTCCTTGGGCACAGGAATACCCACTCCACGTTTTGAGCGACATCTGTCTCATGAAAACGCCTATTTGCCCCGTGTCTATGCTTTGAATGTGACTAAGTTGCTTCTTTTCGTGTTCAGCAAGTATGATATTGAATCGTCTATATAATCCAGATCTGCTGACATAGAATACATTGCTGTCTTTCCCGAAATCTTCATTCACTGTGAATAAAGCATCAATTTCTATCAGCATAGAGAAGAGAATATATACAATTTTTTAATGTAGCCGCCAACCAGCACTCTTCAAAGCTCGAAACGTGCAATTAAAGACGCCTTTGGCAGAGTCTTGCCCATCTAAACCGAACACATATTTATCGACGTGCCGCAACAGGTTTCCAGGCAGAAAATTTCGGCCTTACGCTGTATATTGCGAAACATATTGTAAGTACAATTGTTCTGAAAGTGGAGGGCCAGAAAATGCAAACTCGGTACAAAGGAAGACTCACGTAGAATATGGCTTGTACGCGCCACGACTTAACGTCATGGTGGGCTGATGCTCTGGCAATTCCCATGATCGCACGCCAGCCTGTAAGATTGCATCTTGAGTCGGCGGCTTGTCGACCATGTACGCTAACCAGGCGTGCCTAGGAAGTAAAGATAGAACAGTACGTAAGAATTCCATTATATTCCCGGGAGTGGAGTGTGTAATTGAAAGGAGGTTCAGAAGATTGATTGAGGATTAATATATACCAGCCAACGTCAATTTGGGATGCGTCGAATTCTTTCTCCTTGTAATCCACCCAGCGCGTTCGAACTAAAGCGAGACGAAAATCAGTTTACGCATTCAAAGCGTGTTGCAGATGCACAACTGATATTTCTTACGTGGGAGTTCATCCATGTTCTCATAATATTTGTTTCCGTATCGGTCCATAGCTATCAACGTCCCAGCTTTGGTATCGCCTATCAATGGTTTCTGACGTGTTAGCCATCTGTTCCACGGCGCGGAGCTGTGGGGAAGGAGACAAACCCATATACTATTATCCAGCACCAAAACCTTAGGTGAGCATATCATAAAGCCAGCCAGCTTGGATAACCAGGAGGCAGAAAAGAGAATATTGTACGTGCAAGTGAAGCGTACCTGCATCTGGTGACCGTATTCCTGTTTAATGTGTATGTGGTTAGTATCGGCATTGAGAACGGCAAACGGGAGTGGACGAACTTTGAAACCTATCCGCCACAAGTTGCGGGCAGTTCGGAGAATTGTCGACATCTTGAAGGCTGCAAAGGTGGTATTCCGTTGACAATCTTCCAGTCAAGCTGAGTGATTTGAAGTTGGTGATGTTCGATGTCATGCTGCCGAAAGAGGCTTAGCGCCGGGATTCCCAAAAGAATGCCGTTGCGGCGAACTTCCCGCCCGAATTTACATACATAACTATCAAATTCTAGGCTTCATGTTCCTAGCCAATTAAGGGAGCATGTATTCAATTGGCATTATTTTCGCATTTTCTTCACAATGATAAAACGTATCGGGGTGCAAACCCTTCGTTACTCATGCCGCAGGCCCCCCATCCCGCGACGTTCTGTCCGGAAGTTCTCCTCTCATCCAAGCCACACACAAACCACGTCCTATCCAGCGTCGTCCCTTGGTAGCATAACTATTGAGTTGGACAATATTGCTCCTAGATTTGAAATCCAGGCGTCCCAGATTAACATTTTAGACTCTCCTGCTAGCTTCTACGACGCTCTGAAAGTAAGTGGGTTAAAACGCTTTGTCTGCTCCCTACGGCATTAACAAAAACTGCAATTGTAGGATAAAATTCGAAACGCCAAAAATAGAATATATCTTTCGACTCTCTATATTGGAAAGACGGAATTCGAGCTTATCGAAATCATAAATGAAGCCCTACGTCAAAACCCGAAGCTCCGAGTCTCGATTCTGACGGATGCCCTACGGGGTACCCGCGAAACTCCAAAACAATCCTGCGCATCACTTTTAGCGTCCCTAGTTGCAGAGCATGGATCGGATCGCGTCGAGATACGGATGTTTCACACCCCTAACCTTACCGGATTGAGGAAAAGATACGTTCCGAGGAGAATAAACGAAGGATGGGGCCTGCAACATATGAAGCTGTATGGGATTGATGATGAAATAATATTATCCGGGTGTGAGATCACTGTTCCGATTTACGTATAAGGGCGTACCTGTTCTAACACATATATTAGAGCGAACCTCTCAAATAATTACTTCACGAACCGATTAGACAGATATCATGTCTTTAACTCTAAACCGCTGACGGATTACTACTCCCGAATCCATAATTCAGTATGTAGCCTCAGTTTCCTCGTCCTTCCAAACCCGGGGGATAAGGCCGGATATGCTCTGTCCTGGCCAGCGTCTAATGGCGCCCCGTCGCCGCTTGATGATCCGGAAAACTTCATTGCATATGCATCTACCGTTTTAGCACCTTTAATAAAACCAACGAAATCTCATCCTCTGCCGCCACCAGTGTCATCAAAGCCCACGTTCGTCTATCCAGTGGCACAGTTCAGTCCACTATTAAAACCTGACGAATCCACAGAGTATCCTGCGGTGACAAAAATCCTTAGCCTTCTTTCAACATCCCCCTCCCTGGCCAACTCCCGCTGGCTATTTACAGCAGGCTACTTCAGCATTCACCCTGTTCTCTCGTCTCTGTTGATATCCAGCACATCAACAGCAGCAACCGCCATATCAAAAACTCAAGGAACTGTCCTGACTGCCTCACCCTGGGCAAACGGGTTTTATGGCTCGGCCGGAGTATCAGGAATGCTCCCAGCGGCATACACCCATCTATCTGCACGATTTCTGGATCGTGTTGCAGAGGCACAAAGAACTAACTCTATTCAATTGAAAGAGTGGCGACGGGGAACCGTCGGACAACCAGGAGGATGGACTTATCATGCAAAAGGGCTGTGGATAACTCTTCCCGAAGAAAAACACCCGAGCATCACTTTCGTAGGAAGCAGCAACTACACAAAGAGAAGCTATAGTCTTGATTTGGAGGTTGGGGCAGTCGTGGTAACCTCTGACGAAGCGCTGAAACGGAGATTGTCAAAGGAAACTGAATGGTTACAGAAGGATGCCAGTGCCATATCCCGGGAAGATCTGAGGAAGGTTGAGAGGCGAGTTGGGTGGAATGTGCGGTTATCTATGTGGATTGTGGAGAAGGTTGGGGGCGCGTTGTAGATCCAACAAGCCTTAGACGTCCTGACGGGAGTCTGCCACAATTGTATGTACATTATGTATCAAAAACTTTGGAAGACATTATTGTAGACATTTAGAGGAACGCATGTATAATATAAGTAACTAGTTTAATGCATTACTGCTATCATGCTTGCTGTCCGAGATTTTCCATCCATCGACATGTTTATAGGATCCCTTTTATCTATACCGATCTGCTAAATGCTGCGAAATGCTGCGAATAGAATATCGCGCCGAAACCAATACATGCACCGATTTGAACTACAGAACGCCTCGAATCCAATAAGTAAAATATGACCCAAACATGCAATCATTAGATCGAACCCAAAATAAGATAAAGAAAATGATAGGAAATCCCCTTAGACTTTCCCAGGCAACCTCGCCGGCCCAAGACCCTGCCGAATCTCATCCAGCATCCTAATTCCGACAACCTCATTTCCATTCTTTCCTCTCTTTCCCTTCGCCCCCTTCCTCTTAGCATGCACCCCACGATCATCCCAATCGTCTAAAAACCCATCCATGATCTGATTGAAATCCGACCGAAGCGGCGTCCCCCCGCTAACCAGGCTGGGTACTTTAGATACCGTCGACATCCCGCTGACCATAGACATGTCATCCGCCATGCTAGAGTCATCGTAGTCCTCCCCTTCTTCATCAAGCGAGTAGAGTGCTTCAATTCTCTCAAACCTGTCGTCGAGAAGGCGGTGTCCCTCTGTTCGCGCCAGTGAAGATGAGGTCATGGAATATGCCGATGGGTTGGTGAGTGCACCCTTGCGCTTCTTTCTGCGGACCGGGGTCCCGCCGGCAGTGAACATTGTGGATGCCACGGTTCCAGCAGGTAGCGCGGAGCCGGTATCTCCTTGCGTACCGGGCGCTGAAGGTTTTGTTTTCATATCCTTCTTGTATTGTGCGAAGTTGCGAAGCCAGTCTCCCTCTGCGGCAGTTGTGTCTGGGATTTGCTCATCATTTGTAGGTCCTTTGGAAGGTGGAGCTGCATTTTGCGTGCTTACACTTGGTTGCTCCGGTGCCTTTTCCGTTGCGTCAGATTCCCAGCCTTCACCGTCGTCTTCAATATATGTATCCCTCCATTCACTGGGATCTACTTCCGCATCCACCCCACCTTGCACTAGGGACTCAAACAAACCTCCATCCTCGTCGCTATCAACAAATGCGTCATCCTCAAGAGCTTCCAGAGTCTCTCTTAGTCGAGGGTCCATATCTGGCTGAAACCCAGCAATGGCATCGGGGACATCCTGTTGATCTTGATAGGTGGACTTCCTAGAATAAGTCGAAGCCGTGGAGAGAACATCATGCTCGTGAACCGACCTAAAATCCTCTACATCGTCCAGTGAAGTCTCCCTCAATGCATCCTCAAGTTTCATGCCTTTGGCCTTCCCTTTCCCCTTCATTGGCGCGGCTTCAACAAAGTGCGACTGTTCACTCCCAGCCCCGCCCAAGTCTCGCAAATGCTGCATATAATCATATTGTGAGTCATCGTAGTATATCCCATAGTTCGCCGCTTCTCCTTCATTCTTCCGGACTTGCGCGCCTTCAAATTCTTTCTCAAGTTCCGCAAGGACTTTGGAGGTTTTGGAAATCTTTGGAGCTGATTCCGTGATTGGAGCTCCGGATACCCTATGGAGGACTCTATCGTCCGCGTCTGCATCGTGTATCAGAGGGTCATTTTGCGATCTGTGAAAAAGTTGATAGGTGGTTGCGGATTTTTTGTCACTAGAGGCCGAGTAAGGAACAGTGTGTTAGCCATGCCCCCAACGCCCACCCTTCCCAGCGCAGGCGAAAGAGGTCTGTGAACTTACATCCATTGCCTGCGTGGAGGCATTTTGTTAAAATGTGTTAAACTAAGGTGACAAATTACATGGAATTCGCGGCTTCTTTGAAACGTGGTGACAACTATCGCTCTAGGTTGATTCTCCTGTTTGGTGCTCGAACAACATTTATCTTTTTGGCGTGTGCGATAACACTTGGCCACGTGATGTTCTCCATTGTTGGTGATTACTACATCTACCCTAATCACGTGCTACCCAACTTATCCATATCCATTAGTTTCACCTTAGATAGATTACACATATACATAATACAACAACATTATTCTCTAACAGGTTATGAAGCCCTTCTATGAATAACTGCTGATAACATGCTAATCACATCTTTACATATTATTTAATGTATCTCAATATCTCTTCGAATCTATAATTAATTTAAGATCTGATAGAATGCTAGATTTGATGAAGAAATATATATTAGTATAAAGAAAATAAAATCTGAAAGTACTGAAAGTATAACAGAGAATAACAGTTAACTTAATAATATTTATAATAAATAACTTTGATAATGATTTTATAGATTTAATTGTTTTATACATTATCAGAATATTAAATTAAGAGAATAATCTATATAATTTAACTTCTGTAAGTGAGATAAATTGTATAAAGATAAAGATAATAAAACTTTAATAGAAAATTAAATAAGTGAAAACTAGTAGAGTAGATAAGACTAGACTGATCATGTAACTATGTCTAAGATCAGAATCAGAATTTTTGATAGTTTTATTATCAATTCAACAGATCTCATTACACAGTTCTAATATTAGATAGTAGTCTTATACTGTCTCAGTGAGACTTACTGTCTACTCTTATCACATTTTTCAAATGAAATCATGATTTTCACTTCTCAATTTAAATTATTTTTATTGCTTTAAATGGCTTTAAATCTTATTTGAGTGTTATCAAAAAGTGTTACTTTTTAAAAAATTAAAAATAGTCTAAAAAAAACCTTAAAATGTCTAAAAATAGTAACTTTATATCAAGAATGAAACTAAATAAGATTAAATGAGATCACTTTCTCATTTTTTTCAAGTCATGATTTCATTTTGAGATCTGATATATAGTCACTTTGCATGTTTATTTAATGATTAGTCTCAGTGAAATTCATGTCAAGAAATATATGAGATCAGATTAAATAAGATTAAATGTGAAATTCATGATCTCAGCAATCAGTCTAGATAAGACTCTGACTAATATTAATAACACTGTTAGTGCAGATCTGATATAGTTTCTATAGAAATAAGAAAGAATATCTACTCTAATAAAAGTTTTAGAAGAATTTCAGAATTAGATTAAGTATATTAGAAAAATCAGTTACTCTTACAGACTCTGAGAACTATTTAATATAAAAGAAGAAATCTTGCTAATTACAAAGTAATCTTATATAATTAATATTATTAATAAGAAGTAAATCAGTTCTATGAAGAATGTAAGTAATAACAAGTAATGATTTTAAGAAGAATATAATATATAACTGTATAATTATATATGATTCATAATTACTTCACAGATAAAGTCTTATTTTACAGTATTAAAGAAATTTAAGCTATTTATCTATACTCTGTAAAAGATTATAAAGAAGAATTTCACTGAATAGTCTGCTATTAGAAGAATAAGATTCTATAGAGAAATTATTTATAAAGTGAAGTGAAGTAAATATATGATGAAAACTCTGATTATTAAAAGTGAAGAATTTTCTTTTTAAGATTCTTAGCATGAATACAGCTCACTGATTGATATAGAATTAAGTAAAGTGCAATTCTATAACATTGCACTATTATATTATCTACTGTTAAGAGTCTCAGAGCTCTTCTATCAACAGTGTTGATAATAACTGAGCTCTTTTATCTCAGTAGTCTATATCTACTCTGTACAGATTCTTAAATAATAGATTATATATCTTATTAACTATCTACTCTGTATAGATTCTTGAATAGATAATATATCTAATTAATAATTTACTCTGTACAGATTCTTGAATAGATAATATATCTGATCAATCATCTCTTATAGATTTTCAAGAATGAATAATGTATTAAAAGTCTGTATTTACTACTTATAAAATTAGTCTCTTAATTAATTTATTTCTTTACAGTGTTCTATTACTTCTACAGCTATCTATCTTCAATATCACACTTAGAGAACTCAGATATTATAATCTTCTCTTATTATATTTTTTCTATCACTGATTATCTCTTTACACTGTATAGAACTGTAAATAAATGTCACATCTCTGGCCGCGCCAAGGCCCTGCTGCGGTTTCATACAACTCATCACTTTCATGTGAATGATTTCATTCATTCTGCAGACTGACTGAACCGGTTTTCAATCACTCTATGACATCATTCAGATATATCATAGAAAGATTCAATTGATGAATATAAGAACCTCACTTCTATACAAGATCAGCAGATCACTCTTTCTTAACAATAAGATACTGCTGAAATATTACTTTGACTATTCTCACTTATAAAATGAGAGAAGAATATTCACTTATTATCTATATAAAATAGCTAGATGCTAGCTTCTTATCAAAGAAGTCAGTGATTTGTTTTATTTCTACTGAAATATATACAAGAGTTACTGTGTATCTTATATAATCTTCTTAGTATACTAAGTATTATATCTGTGATATTCTCACAATAACTCTGTAGCCTACAAGCTCACTATTTAAGCAAGATAGTCAAGCTTATTTATACAGCTTCTTAAAATAACTACTTCTATATAACACTGCTGACTAGTCACTGCTTCAGTTCTATTATATTACAATTCAAATCACTCAATCTGATTATATGTTTGAATCAGTCAAGCTTTAATAAACTGATATAATCTCATACATCTGTACTGAAACTGACCTGATCTTACTCTCTGAAGAAAACACTACATCATTCTCTAGAGTGTATATATCTCTATCTCAGCAGAAATCTGAGATTTCTGAACTTACTATATATTTTAATATAAGCTCTTCAACTGCTCTATCACTACTGCAGCCTCTACACATCTACATCTATTATAAAGATAGAGAGATTAAGATCAGAGATTCACTGAGATATAAGAGAAATATCTTATTTGAATTTCACAGCTTTATCTGTATTCTTGAACAGAAATTCTGCCTTAACCTGAGCTAGTATAATACTTATAAGATATAAGTAATATACACTGCTAACCTTCTTGAAAGCATCTCTGTAACTACTTGAGTTATTAAGAAGAGAGAGCTTGAGTGTATCAATACTGTTATAACTTGAGAAGAATTCAAGAACTTTCTACTGAATCAAATCAAAGACTACTGCAACTGTGACTTTACAGCAGTACAGTAGTTCAACTTATTACATTAATAAGATAATAAGAATTCTTTCAATTTCAATACAAGATTTGAAGAATATTAAGAGAAATTAGCTGATAATTTGAACTAATTAAAAACACAGCTTTATCTCACAAAGCTGACTCATAAGATGTGAATAATAATATCACAATATCAGAGTTCATTAATTAATTATACTGAGCTTGTTAATCTGACTTCTCAGATCTATTTGAATAATTAATTCTTTAAGAAAAAGATTAATAAGATCTCTTCTAAGTAATTAATAATGAGATCTAAATGACATTATAATAGCTTCAGTGTGAAGAAAGTAAAGAAGAATTTCAAGTATTCTGATTCTTCACTCACTGTGAAGAAATATTAAAAAAGATTTGACAAAGATCTCTGTTTCAACTGCAGAGTTAATAATTACTATATCAGTGATTGCAAGAAGCTGAAGAAGAGAAGAAACTGAGAAGATATCTTCTCAAAGTTAACTTCTCTTCTGACAAACATATTCATGAAAGATAAAGAAGAGAAAGAAAAGAATTAACAATTCTCATATCTTTAAGTTTATATTATGATTACAATGTATACTCTGAATGAAGAGATACTAGTGAGATGTCTACTTAACTTCAGAGTGAATATTAACTTTGTATTCTATTTCTTTTCTTTAATAAAGAGTTAAAAGAAGATAGATCTGTCAGATTATATGAAATTTACTGATGAAATAAAATATCACTGTTTTGACATAATTCAAGTGAAGTGTGTGATCACAGACTCAGAAGAAATCTTTAAGAAAAGCAGTCTGCTTCTTCATATAGTTAATATTATAGATAAGAATATTATTCTAGATCTTCTGTGATTAAGAGAAAACAATTCTCTCATTGACTGAGTCACTTAGATATGATAGTACTGCCTTACTGATGAAGAGACAGTGATAGAGAAATCTGAAGAGTTTTATTAGAAGAATTGTAAGAATAAGTGCTCGCAGGCAATTATTCAGGTGTTTGCAGCTTGGCGTGATATGTACTGTTAACTACTAGAAGTATTCATAATAGAAAGATAAAATGTAGAGATCAAATGTATAATAGCATTTAAGCTGAGTTATGAATAGTATTCATGAACTTCAGTCTATATAGTTATGTGTAGTCAAGAGTCACTAGCTCTATTGATTATATAAGAGATAGAAATAGAGATAAAGAATCTGTGAGAAGTGAGATTTCTTACATATTCTCTTCTCTCTAAGGCTTTGTCTGTGAAGCCTTTCACTGAGTGACTTTATAGTCAGCTCAACACTGCAGTGATACTCACTAAAAACTCTTCATATCTATAAAAAACCTCAGTGAGGAAAAATTCCTTGTTACTGTGAAGAGAAAAGAGTCTGTCACTCAGTTTCTTATTTCATAAAATTCTTTATAATCTACAGATTCTTCTCTGACTATCACACAGATTCATCTTATATCTTTCATACAGAAGAGTTTCAGTTGACTCTCAATTATTTTCACAAGATTCTTGTGTAATCATCATACAGATTTATCTTACAGATGAATCACTCTCTGTGAGATTATTCTTATCAAAGAGAAATATTCATAAGTTAATCTTTCATTCATTCTCACAAATCATTGCTCTTTGATACTGTAGAATTGTGAGGAATTTTTCATTCTTTTATTAACTCTGTAGAATTATAGAATCAAGATATTCACAGTCTGCAATCACTCTTTATAGTTATATAGAAAGATTCAGATCTGTGATTCATAATCACTCTTATTTACTAGAGTGATCTGACTGTTCTGTGAGATTACTTACAGTGTAAGTAAATCTCTCTAGAGTAGTATAAATATTTCAGATCTATTTATAAAATCTTATCTTCTTTTTTCTTTTTCTGTAACAGCTTTCATTCTCACAAACTGTGAGTATTCTCATTTATTCATGAAGTGTTTTCACTTAGATAACAGAGAGAGAGTGTTTCTGACAATATCTGTATATTAATTCAAGAACTTCTCAAGAATAAAAATTTTTTCAATTTCAATCTTTTTATAAACAATGTCTGATCACTGCTGAGCTTCTTATAAGTGTTTCTGTGACTTCTCTGATCACTTTTTATCAGCTGATGAAGCAGAGGCATCACTGCTCATGACTATGTCTTCATTTCTCTCAGCTCTGTCACTGCATCTGATCTTCAGATCAGTGACTCACTTCATTTCTTCTTCAGACCAGTTTCTGACTTCAAGCAGTGCAGTTTCTCTCTTTGCTATAAGTCTTCTCATAAGTAATTCCTTACAGACTCTAGCTAATAGTTCTTGTAAAGCTTCTGATGTTGTCAGTGTCTTCTGCAGCTCTGCAGGTCTATGATCACCTCTTCTCTATCTGCACAATCTCTGACCAGGCATATGCAAATATGCCTAGATTTCCTACTGATGATTCTCGCGCTGTGGTGCATTTCTGCAATCTCATTGTCAATGAAAGATGAGTCTTCAGATACTCATAAAATCCAGGTAATTAAGATAATACAAATATCATGAATTTGTGATGAAAGTTGATCTGAATAGATAAGCTCTCTCTCTGTATCTCAATTGTTTTCAGGCTGAATACTTCAGCATAACTGAAGAAGTGAACACAGCTTCATAAGAGATATCTGATCACATGTACAGATGATCAGTCTTTAAGGCTCTGCTGCAACTGTATATACTCTGATGTTCAGCTTCTCTGAAGTCTGTGCATTTCTAGTGATCTTCATATTAAATGCAATAATTGTCTGTACTGCAGATATGATACTCTCTGCTTCTTTAAAGAGAGAAATTAATAGTTGTGAGAAAATTGAGTGTTGCAGATATTAATAATGTGAGTGTGAATTTTCTTTATTTTTTCTTTATTAATCTCTAAATTGTATTTATGACTCTGTTTATTTTCTTGTTTTTTAGCTTTAATGAGAATATATTTTCTTCTTCTCTTGTATACACTGCAGACTGTTCATTTCAGTAGAAACTCATTATCTTATAGACTAGAGTTTGTAAATGACAGTGTTAATGTCTTTATTATAATCAGGTTCTTAGTGAAGACTGCATTATTCTGACTTATCAGAATTTACAGTATAAAAGTTATATCTCAGCTTTTGCAGATGTCTTATCTGTCTGAATGATTCTCAAGTGAACTCATTCATCTTATCAGAATATTCTTATTACTGAACCTTGAATCAGAGCTTATAATCTCATTTCTCTGAGTCAATAATTTCTTTGACCTGATATTCTCTTTCACTCTCTAGTACTTTATGAACAGAGTGATGAGTCACAGAATTCTCTTCTGAGAATTTCTTATATTCACAGAATAAAGAGATATGAAAAACATTGTATATCTACAACTCAGATAACAGTTTCAATCTGTAGAACTGTGAGCTAACTTTCTTCACAATCTTATAAGACTCTGTCTGTAAGAGATTCAGCTTCTTACTAGATCTCTGTATAATAATGTTTTCTAGACTCAGTCAGACTCTATTATCTTTCTTGAAACTCTTTGTAATATGCTTAAAGTCATAGTATCTCTTCTAATACTCTTGAGCCTTTCTTAAGAATTCACAGACTTTCTCTCAAATCTTCTGAATTTTCTCAGCTTATTCATAAGTATTATCACACTCTATAGTGTACTCTCATGAGTTTATCAAGATCATCTGCAGATAAGTCTTAGTGAGTATCTTAAAGAGGGTTTTATCTGTGCTGACATGCTTTGAGTTGTTGTATATAAACTTTATAAGTGATAATCAATACACTCAGTCATTCTGATTGTAATTGATAAAGTATCACAGATACTGTTTTAATATACTCATCAGATATTCTATCTGATTATCTGTCTGTTAATGAAAAGCTGTGCTTAGATCTTGTGAGATCTTCAGTATAGTTATCAGATCAGATCAGAACTCTTCTATAAAGATTAATTCTCTGTCTGAGACAATGTTCACAGATAACTCATGTAACTGAATCACATTATGAATGAAGATGTGAGTTA
Organism: Blastomyces dermatitidis ER-3; assembly: GCF_000003525.1. Classification (NCBI taxonomy): domain Eukaryota; kingdom Fungi; phylum Ascomycota; class Eurotiomycetes; order Onygenales; family Ajellomycetaceae; genus Blastomyces; species Blastomyces dermatitidis. The sequence continues at coordinate 6,159,033 of NW_025544775.1, forward strand.
AATCCTTTAACTTCAAGTTCTTGCAGATGAGTATAAAGTGTGTCATCTTAATAAAGTGATTCACTATCATCAGCACACTGTCAAAGCAGGCATCATATATGTTCTTGCTTTCAGAGAGGCTTATAAGAGTATTCATTTCTAGCTATTCTCAAGATTTCTGCAGAATGAGTAGAGAAGTAAGTTCTTTATATAATCTGAACTGCACTATCTGTGAACTCTGATAAACAGTATAAGAATTCACTATCTTCTTCACAAGTTCTCATATCTTCAGTCAGAAGTATTTTCTTATAAGCAACTCATGAGTTCTAGTGTCTGTAAAATGACTCACTAGAGAAGAGTCATGATATCTTTTAATGAGTTCTACACATAGAAACTCATTTACAGGCATATAAATCTGACTCTCTCTTTATAAGAGATTATTTAAGTCTCTTTAATTCTTTGTTTCTGCAGAGTTGATTCCTGCTGTGAGCAGTTTCTGAATATACTGAGTATATTCATTCTTCAGTTACAGTTCAGACAATCTGAATAGAAGATCTTGTGAAGACTTATACTCTGATTTCTCTTACATCAGGTCTTCTACAGTGCTTCTCAAAGCCTGTAAATTCTTCAGATTATAGATACTCTCTTCAAGAAGTCTTATAAAGATCTTCAGAGTGTTGACTCTCAGTGTTATAGAGAGTAGTTGTACAGACTTCTCTTCTCTCTCTTCTCTCTTCTCTCACAGAGAATTGAGAGACTCTTCAGTCAATCTCTTTATAACACTCAGTTCAAGCATTCTGTGAAGCTTTTCTGTCTTCTCTAGTTTCTCTGTATCTATCACTCTGATCTTCTTAACATAGTCTGACCTGTAAGAGAATCTGTCTGCTGAGTTCTTAATTTTCTTAATATATTCTATCTTGAATCAGAACTTACTCAGTCTCTGAGCTCAGTGAATCTGCTACTGTGAGAGTTTCTTGATTGAAGCAAACTGTTATAAGCTGTCATAATCAGTTTTAACAGTAATCACTGTCACAAGACTCTTGAAGTAGTGATATCAGTGATGAAAGAATTTCACTATTATAAGAAGCTTCTGATTATAAATGTTATAGTTGATCTCTGTGAGTTGCATCTTCTGTGAGAAAAAGATCACTGAAACTCAGTTTCTATTTAACTGTAGTTGCAAGACTATTTCTGAAATTATAAAGAAGAAGATATCTATCTCTAATCTGATTAAGAGTAAGAAATCAAAGTGAAACAGTATCACTGTGTCTGTGAATATCTGTTTCAATCTTGTAAAGACTCTGTGAGCTTCTGAGATAAGAAAGTTCTCACAGTTCTTTCTTCTTAATAATCTTTTCATTCTCTGTTCATGAAATGACTTCTTCTTATTTTCACTCTTCAGTATGTCTGTAAGAATTAAGAAGATTCTTATGAATACAAAGATAAACTGTCTATAGAAATTCACAAAGCTCAGAAAGATCTAAATCTCATGAATACTAGTTAGCTCTGATCATGATAGAATAGTCTCAATCTGTAAAGATTTTATCTGAATATCATTCACAGTGATTATATATTCTAGGAAATTAATTCAGTGAGCACTGAAGTTGCACTTTGTAAGCTTAATATACAGTTCTGTCTTATCTAAGGTCTTCAACATACTTCATACATGCTCAGTGTGTTCTTTCTTCTTTATAAAGTACATCATCACATCATTCAGATATATTATCATGAAGATATTCAGATATATGTGAAGTGTTTTATTAATAAAAGACTGAAATGCTGTGAGAGTATTAGTCAGATCAAAAGACATCACTAGATATTTAAACAATCTCAGTGCAGTTCTAAAGACAGTCTTTCATTCATTCTCAGACTGTATTCACAGCTGTGTATATACATTGATCACATTCAGTTATGTGAATATAACAGCTTCTGTGAGACAGTTGATCACATTCTCAATCAGAGACAGAGAATAGCAGCTCTTTATTATCTTGAAGTTCAGATTGCAGTAGTCTATATATAATCTGAGATCTTCATTCTTCTTCTTCATGAATATCACAGAGGCTCTCACAGAGGCCTGTAAAGATTGAATGAAGTCATTCTTCAGATTCTTCTTTACATAGGTTCACAAGGCCTCTGTCTTATAATAGAAGAGCTTATGGATTAATTCTCAGAAGAGTTTCTACTCTTCTACTAAATCTATTATCAGATTCTTCTCATAGTGAGAAGAAAGCTCAGCTGTCTTAACTGAGCTGAACATCTCTGTGAGATCTCAGTATTTCTCTGATATCTGAAGCTCAGTTTCCATAACTGCAAGGTTCTCAGACACTTGTAAAGTCATTATATAGATGAGCTTATCTTCTCTAATTAACTCTGCAGCATCAACTGCTTCTATCTTTATAAGTGAGTCTGTCAACACTGATCAGAAGTATAAACCTGACTTGCAGACAGCTATGTGTGAATTATGTCTTTGAAGTTATACAAGTTTTAAATACATGTCATCTGTGATATCTGTGATAATCACAGTTTCTATAAATCTTCTTCAGGTTTTAGAGAGATCTTGTAATTCAAAGATGACTCTCATAAGTCTCTCAGCTCTCAGATCTGAGTTCTCACATTCTGCTTATTATAAGAGCAGGTTCTCAGTCTTCATCTTTCAGCTCATTCACTCTGTGAGCTTTAGAAACATCACAGTGACCTGAGATTCTGAGTTCATCAATACTTTTCATACTTGCAGAGTAGTAGTACTGTGACATGATCTCTTTCTATAAGTAAGCATTTTTATTAAGAGAGCAACAGATTCAGATATCAGCTTCAAGACTCTTAAAAAGGCTGTTACTGACTCTGTCTGTGACTTCTCAAATTTCTATTTTAATTTGTCTGAACAGTTTACACAGAGATGTTCTGATTTAGAATAGATAAAATAGAGTCTCTTTTTCTTAGTCTCTCTATTATACACTCTGTTCACAGAAGCTTGTGAAGCTCTCTCTCTCTACTCAGCAGTCAGATGTGAATCTCTCTATATCTTATCATCTTTTTCTGACAAATCTGTTCTCTGTTATTCTGACTCTTACAGAGTTAGTTAATAATTCACTCTTCACAGATCTGTGACTCTCACAGTGATCTGTAAGTAATGAATGAGAGTCATCAGTTTCTTCAGAATCAAGAACTTAGAGTCTTGCTCAATGAGCTTGTTCTGTATATCTTTATTCAGTCTCTTTGTGAATATCATCATTCAGGTCTTGTTTCAGAGCTCTGTTTTCACAGATCTCAATTTATATCATAATTTCATAAAGCACTGTGAGTAGTCTTTATCAGATTTCTCATCTCTTTTTCTAATATTGATGATCACAGTTCAGATGTTCTCTGTTCAGCTCACAGAGTTCTTCAACTTATTCTCTAGATAGATCTTGAGAACAGATTATCAGAATCTCTCATAATCATTCTCTAGATGATTCAGCCAGTTCTTGACTTCAGTGTAATAAAGATCTGTTATTGTATAGATGACAGCTTCTTCATCTTTCATGTCACACAGCTGAGCTTGTGAGTCAATTTCAAATATAAACTTACAAAAGCTTTTATAGATTGTGATTTGATAGATGATCTTAAGTGATTGTAACTTGAGAAAGTTTCTTTTCAGTTTGCAGATGTCTCTGAAGATTATGTCTAGAGACTCAGTTCAAGAGTGTTTGTAAGCAGTAAGTATTTCTTGTAGAAAAATAGCTTAATTCTGTGAAAGATACTCAAGAATGTTCTTCACTGAGATTGATTCATTCATGAGTTCAGAGAGTTTCTCTGTCACAGATGCAGAGAATGATGTTCTGTGAGTAATTGATAAGTTCTCTGAGACTTCTTTTATAGAGATTATTCATGATTCAGATGACTGCTTCTGAGTGTCTGTAGTAGAGTTTACAGAGGTTGAAGTATGCAAGTTTCTAGTTCTTTCAGTCATAACAGGCAGTTGCTGACTGACTGAGCTTAAAATGTAAGAATAAGTGCTCACAGATGATTATTTGAGTGTTTACAGCTTGATATGATATGTACTGTTAACTACTAGAAGTATTCATGGCAGGAAGATAAAATGTAGAGATCAAATGTATAATAGTATTCAAGCTGAGTTGTGAATAGTATTCGCGAACTCCAGTCTATATAGTTGTGTGTAGCCAAGGGCCGCTAGCCCTATTGATTATATGAGAGATAGGAATAGAGGTAAAGAATCCGCGAGGAGCGGGATTTCTTACAAGAATCTTGAGAAAAAGATTAAGTTAATATACTATGTAGCAGATGATTGAGACTTAGAGATAGATAAAGAAGTCATCACTCTCACTACAAGATTGACAGCAGTATTCATTATTGAAGATAGATGTATATAATGTCTCTTTACAGATTTTAAGAATGTCTTTTCAGAAAGAAAAGCAGTGAAGTTTTCTGATATCAAGATATAATATAAGATTTATCTTGAAGATAATGTAACAGTGCTATACAGATCTCTTTATAACTTGTTTATAAAGAAATTGAATATTCTGTGTAAATATCTTAAAGAAGTGCAATCAAAGAACTGAATATATTTATCAAAGAGTCTGACAGAAGCATCTATACTCTTTATACTTAAGAAGAATGATAGACTACACTTATGTATAGACTACAGAGACCTCAACAAGGTGATAGTTAAGAATTACTATTTATTATCATTAATTAATAAGATGATCAATTGATTATCTGAAGTAAAGATATTCTTAAAAATTGATATATAGAATATCTATTATAGAATCAGAGTTAATGAAGATGACATTTGAAAAACAGCTTTTTGTATCAAGTACAGCAATTTTAAATATCTTGTTTTATCTTTTAATCTTTATAATGCTTCAGCTATCTTTCAGATCTATATAAATAAGATGCTGTGAGGCCTTGTTAATATCTTCTGCATAGTATATCTAGACAACATTCTAATCTTCTCAAAAACAGAGAAAGAATATAATACTCATGTTCAAGAAGTGTTGAGTTACTTGAAACAGTATCAACTCTATATAAACACTGAAAAATGCTCATTCTACATGCAGAAGATTGATTTCTTAGATTATATTATTAAGATGAATAGCATTTCAATGAACAGAAGCTGAGTCTCTACTATTGAGAACTGACCAGCACCGCGAATATACTGCAAGATGCAGATGTTTCTAGAATTTGTGAATTTCTATAGATAATTTATCTATGCATATTCATGAATTACTGCTTCTCTTACAGATCTGTTAAAGAGAAGTATAAAAGATAGAAAAATGAGACTGTTTACTCTCACTCAAGACACTGTACAGGCATTTGCAGAATTGAAACAAGCTTTCACAGATATTATGATACTGAATCACTTTAATTCTGACTTACTCAGTCAGTGTGAGACTGATATATCTGAGAATGAGATCTGTGAAATCTTTTCATAGTTGATACTGAAGACCTTTCAATGTTGAAAGAATCAGAGAATAATCATTTCTGAGAAAACAGATAATAAATTATCTGTGAGAGAAGACTTTTTCACAGAGTCTATAAGATATTATAAATAAAGATCAGTGATCTTCTTCTTCAAGAAGTTATCACTTATACAGAGAAGATATAATACTCATGATCAGAAGATGTTAGTAATTATCAAATTCTTTAAAATCTGATAATATTATCTTCAGAGTAGTAAGTACTCAGTGTAAGTTCTCACTGATTATACAAATCTATGTTACTTCTTGATAATAAAGAGCTTAATAGAATATCAAGTCAGATGAGCAGAGCTGCTTTCAGAGTATAATTTCTATATCTGATACTGTTCAGATCAGCTTAATCTCACTAACATACTGTCTAGACAGCCTGATTATAATATTGTTAATACAGAGAGAAATTCTACAAAAGAATCTCTGCTATCACTGTAGAAGAAGCTGACTGCAGAGAATTGAGATTCTCTAAAGCTCAGAAACAGCACTGAAGAGGCAGTTATATAACTCAGTATAAAAGATAAAAGAGAACTCAAGTTCTCATAGAGAACTGATACTGAAGATCATGAGCTTCTCATGTTATATCTTACAATCATTGAATTGATAAAGAATGAAATAATCTATAATCTTTCAACTTAACTACTTTTGAAATTCATTGATAAGTTATAGAAGAGAGATGTTTCTACTGCAGCTTGAATTCAGAAGTTGAAGAAGAAAGAGTTCAGTTTGAACTTAAAAGAGACAGACTCTGAGCAGAGCAGTGCTGCTAAGAAATCAAGTCATTGATAACTAGAAGAATATAAACTTCTACTACTGAATGATTCAGTCTTTATCTCTCATAGCAGAGCAGTGTGTTAGAAGTTATTGAGAATTCATCATAATAATTCACATACAGAGCACTTTAGATTAGAGAAGACTGAGAAGCTTCTAAAATATAAATACACTTAAGACAAGCTTCAGACAGATGTTAAAGAGTATATTAAGACTTATAATATCTGTCAAAGAATAAAGATTCTGCAGTATAAGTAATACAGTGAGTTGATATTACTGCCTGTTTCAAAGAACTTATAATAGAATCTATCAATGAATTTCATAGTTAATCTGCTGAAGTCAATAAGAGTTAAAGAATATAACTTAATTTTAATCATTATTAATTACTTCATAAAGATGATCAGATATATCTCTACTTATAAAAAGATTAAAGTCTCTGAATTAGCTGATCTATTTTTAGATATCATCATTTGTAATCATAGTACTTTAAAATTATTAATAACAGATTAAGAATCTCTCTTTATCAGTAAATACTGATTGACTTTTTGCTATCATCTTATAATAAGATGTCTTCTCAGTACTGTATTTCATCTGCAGATCAATGATCAGACTGAATACTAGAATCAGACACTAGAATAGCATCTTCAAGTATTCTGTTTATATTATCAGAATAATTGACTCAAACATCTTCTAACTGCTGAATTTATATATAATAATGTAAAGAATGTAATCTTAAAGATATCTTCTTTCTATACTTATTATAAATATAATTCTTCATTATTCAGTGACATCACAGATGATGTTTCAAAGAGAGAGATAGACAGTCAGAATGTCAAATAGATACAAAGAATAAAGTATTTCTCAGTATCAGAAGTAAAAGTGAGATTGAAACTTTTAAATAAAATTTATAAGAAGATGATGAAAAGCATTCATCACACTTAGAAGTAGTAGACAGAATACTATAATTAAAAACATCTTTCAATGAAGTTCTTGATAGAGAATTAAGTACTACTTTCAGCAAAGAATATCAAGACAATGAGATTATATAAAAAGCTCAGTGAGTAGTGACTAGAATCTTTCTCAGTAATAAGAGTGATAAATAAGCAGATATATAAGTTAAAATTAATCACAGAATTGAAATCAATTCATTCTGTTTTTTACATTTTCTATTTAAAGCTCTATAAGCAATGCTCTGAGACAGAGTCATCTCAGCTGAATAATATCAAGATTGAGAGTGATACTGAATATCTTATGAAGAAAATATTGAATAAGTGAATATATTACAGTAAGCTTTAATATCTTATTAAATAAGAAGATTATTCATTATCAGAGAATTCATGAGAATCACTTAAGTATTTGAAAAATACTGAGAAAGAGATTGTAATCTATAAGATGACTAGTAGAGACTGCTCTGTTACATATCAGAGATATTAAGTAAGAAATACTGCTTAAGACTTCTTATTTTTCTTAAAGAGTTTTTTAGAGATGATCTCACAGTAATAAGCTGATATCTTATAAACTCTGTAGCACTCTTCTTCTATTTTCTCTTAAAGAGTTTTTAGAAGTTTAATAAGACTACACAAGTATAACATTTTTGAAGTGATTAAAAGAAAAAAGATATTTGAAATTAATAAAAAGATTAATATTATCAATCTGTGAGCTGCTGCTATTCTAATGAGATCACAGTCTGCTGAAAAAGTAAAAAGAGAGATCAGAGTCTACTCATCAATAATTACACTCTTATCAAACTTATTCTTCATCATTGAAGTCTCTGACACTGATATTTTTATCTGCTGAGAAGTTAGTACTGCAGCACTGCAGAAGAGTAGAAGAAATATATAAAATATTAACTTATTAACTTATAAAGCATCTCAGTTATCTGCTTTAATTGAAGTAAGATTCTCTTCAATCAGTGATTAATCTCTGTGATACTTTCAACAGCAGCACTGACTGACTTCTTCTTAGAGTCAGTTATTCTGAGATGTTTTTTCATCTTAAAGATTCACACTTTCATTTTCTTTTACAGATGAGTAAGAGAGATCTTCTCAGTCTTGATAAAATTCACTAATACTTAAAGTTCTGAGACTCTTACTCTGTACTGCTTAAGCATCTGAGCTTTTTATCAGAGTTAATATAACATCTTCTTGTAGAATAGATAATACTTACAGAGAGATAGAAGTTATTATTACAGATACAATAAAAATAATAGAAGTAAGAGAAGAGACAGATATATAAGATTCTTCTCTTCTTCAACTGCTTAATACAGTGCAGACAAGTAGTGATATTAGTCAGAGACTGTATCAGAGCCTTCTTACAGAGAGAAGATGAAGAAACTGTAGAATTCTGTGAACTCAACTCAGCAGTATTCTGAGCAGGGCTCAGATGTGCTGTGAGAGAGAAACTACAGATTAAGCTTCTCAGAGTCACTGTCTCTGAAATCAAGCTCTTTCTGAGTTTCTCTCTGAATGATCACACAGAGTCATATACTACTGTATTGACTGAGAGAGAGAGTGATGTTGCAACAGTGATAAAGAGAGCAGAGAATGAACTGAACATAGATGCATCAGCTGGCAGAAGAGATGACATCTCACTGCAGAGCACAGCAACTTTCACCACAGCTGTAAGAGAAGTAGAAGAAGATGTGACAATGAGAGCAGTGCTTCTGCAGCTTATTGACACTGCTGTCTTCAACCTGGCTTTCTTGACAGTCATGAAGGCCGCAGCTGCATCATGAAGACATTTACTCACTAGAAAACATCAGAATAAGCCCTTGATTGTCCTTCAAGAATGATACTCTTATACACTCACTATTGTAATTGAGAGAAGAGAAAGAAAAATGTTTCATAAGAGAAGAGAATCTTTTCAAAAAATCCTGTTACTACTGTTAACTTTGTCTCTAAAAACACATCACTTTTGCAGAGAATTTCATATATAGAACAGAATATATTGAAAGATCTGTAAGTCACTTATTAACTATGTTTTTCACATTTCAAATTGATATATAAGAAACTCACTTATTATATATTTGATTTGAATGAAGATGAGAAAGAAAGATCTATATAATCAGTAGAAAAACTCATCTATTTCTTTGTATTATACACAGTACACACACTGTTAAATCAGTTAATAACTGTTACTATACAACAAAGATAATTTCTAATCTGATAATCTTGAAAGTATTAAGACTATGCTCTTAAAGAAAAGAGTATTATCACATCTCTGACTGTGTCAAGACTCTGCTGCAGTTTCATACAGCTTATCACTTTCATGCAGATAATTTCATTCATTCTGCAGACTGACTGAACTGATTTTCAATCACTCTATAACATTATTCAGATATATTATAGAAAGATTCAATTGATGAATATAAGAATCTCACTTCTATACAAGATCAGCAGATCACTCTTTCTTAATAATAAGACACTGCTAAGATATTACTTCAGCTATTCTCACTTATGAAATGAAAGAAGAGTATTCACTCATTATCTATATAAAATAGCTAGATGCTGACTTCTCATTAAAGAAGTCAGTAATTCATTTTACTTCTACTGAAATATATATAAGAGTTACTGCATGTCTTATACAATCTTCTTAGTATACTAAGTATTATATCTGTGATATTCTCACAATAACTCTGTAGTCTACAAGCTCACTATTTAAGCAAGATAGTTAAGCTCACTTATATAACTTCTTAAAACAACTACTTCTACATGACATTACTGACTAGTCACTGCTTCGGTTCCGTTACATTATAATAAATATATATAGTAAAATCAGATTCTTCTACAGTTATAGATTCTGTAATAAATAAGTCTGAACTCTCTCTATTATTCTAGATATATTAATACTTTATATAATTAACAGTAGTCTTCTAAGTCTGTAAACAGTCTATTGAAATAGATATATTATCTGAGATTAAGTTTTATTACTATAAGATTTATAGTTCTGATATATCTTTATTAACAGCAGTCTATAAAAAGAAAACTGTTATTCAAAGAGCTTACTATATTATCAGATATTATAAAGAACATCTCTTATTAACTTCATTCTTAACTCAATTGAGAAAACAGCTGCAGTTATTATCTTTGATAATTAATTTATCTTTTAGTTTTACAGATCTCTCTTCAGTCTTTTATCAATTATCTGTATTATTATTTAACTTATTCTTAAGTCAATCTTATTTCACTTTATAAATATACTTTTACTATAGTTACAGTTCTATTTCTTCTATTAATAAGCTGTAAAATCAATCTTGCAGAGTCTTCTGTTTTAAGCTTAACTCTGCAATGTCTTTGTACACAGAGACTTATATGTATTAAGATATTTTAACTCTGTCTGTAACAAGCTATATCTAATCAATTATATAGACTATTCTGTTACACTTCACAGATTTCTATTACTTCAATTCTCAGTCGCTGATTCTCAGCTGAAAATCTACAGAATTTCTATTCTTCTGCTCTAAAGCTTCACTGTGTATACTATTATATACATGTATAAATATTCACTCTGATCACTGATTTCTGCACTTTCTCTCTTTTCTTTTCTTCTTTAACATTTTATACTTTGTTATATAAGATCTATTCATTATATTAATTTATTCAGTGTAGATCTCTTATACTTGAAAAATATTCATTATCTTCTTATTAGAAATAATTTGTAAGAGCCCCGGTGGCCGAATGATTAATGCGGTCACCCAGTAGCACCTTGATGTGGGAAACCAAGGTGTGTGAGTTCAAAACCCGCAGGGAATACATTAAATCCGGAATCTAAGCACCTCAGATTTCTAATAAATACAGAGATGTACAAATTACTTCAATAAATTGCTCTATGTTTCTGGGCTGGAAAGTTATTATCATACATATCTAATTGTCACTTCTTTGTATTTTTCTATGTTCTTATTATCTTGGCATGGTCTCAACACCTGTATTTCCTCCTGTATAATCAACACTTGACCTGTATTTAACATCACACAAGGACTCATCATAAGCTTCACTTGCATATAAGTATAATGAAAGAATAATAATAATAATAATAATAATTTATAAGAGGCCTATACTGAATAGATTGATATGATATTAATAGATCTTATATAATAAAGAGAAAAATATTAGAGAAGAAAAAGAAAGAGAAAGTGTAAGAATCAGTAATTAAAGTAAATATTTATACATGTATATAATAGTATACACAGTGAAGCTCTGAAGTGAAAGAATCTATACATGTTCATCGCAGCTGAGAATTGATGATTGAGAATAATTAAGAATCAGAGTATATATATTCAAGAATAAAGTGATTGAAATCTGTGAAGTGTAATAAAATAATCTATATAATTGATCAGATACAGTCTGTCACATTATACCCTACCCACGACGCTCCATCTCGCCTTCACACCCACGGATTCATTACCAAACCCTGGTGCTGTTTCGCTGCTGCATGTTCCCTAGGACTAGACAGAAATCCATTGAAGTAGCCTGACTGTGTCGTCGAGCCAAGCAAATTCTAAGATATGGAGAAAAGGGAGGGACTTACCGATATTCTTTCCGGTATCTCTCGTCTTCGCCCAGGAATTCAATGGTCGTTGCCTGACAGCAATCCCCACCGCGGCGGCTCCCACGATGTCTACAAAGTCTTGTTCCAGGACTCAATACAATGGGCTGCCCGAGTCTGCCATGATCCTGATGATTGGGAATCTGAGCTGCGTGCTATGGAAAAGTTTACATACTTCAAAAGGGGATGTCCAGAGATCAAGGCTCCAGATATCGTCTTCGAGAATCGTGTCTTGTATTCGGAATGGCTTCCTGGCAAACCATTAGCGATCTGGAACTCTCAAATAGCTTTGGCTCAGCGCCACAGGCTCCTTGATGATCTTGCAGACTTCCTACTGCAATTATGGACTGTTCCAGGCCCTGCGTCAATGTTGCCTACATCATCAAGTTTGCCATATTCTACTTGGTTGACAGAGAGCTTGGACCGAGCGCTTCGAAGGACCCTGTCTGGAATGGCAAAATGGGGCAATGCAGTTGATTACTTGATCATCAGGTCCATGATCCCATCCTACGCTAAGTGGGATACTTACATGGACCTAGGCTTCGCACATGGGGACCTTAATCCGTATAACATCATGATTGATGAAAAGTTTCAACTAACAGGGTAAGATTGCTAAAATTCGGTTTTTTGTTACATGTTCTCTGACTGATCTGCTATAGGGTAATTGACTGGGATTGGATCCATGTTGCACCCATCCCAGCTGTCATACACCATCCTTGGTTTATAGCCGACATCCCTGGTTGGAACAACGATGGCGTTGTTTTAGGGGAATCCTTTGAAGTGGACCGGGCGTATCTTGAGCACACACTTAGGAAGAAAGAGATTTCGCAGCATTCTGTCTCAAAAGTATCAGACCTTCTATCTGACTCAACTGAAAGGTTATTCTTCCAGTCAGCATTTCATTTCAAAGGCATCCATGAGAAATTTGTCAAGTTATATTGTGCGCACACAGAGGAGAATTTTAGGGCTGCCAAGTCACAGTTAGATGCAGTCCTCACCAAGTATCCGGCCTGGACACATTTGTCGGAGGTGAACAAGGTCAGGGATATTCTTGGTTGATCGTCTCCTTTAACCGAACAAGATGTCCGCCATCGTTCTGTTACCGAGCAATTTCCATGCCCACCGCTCCCGCAGATTTGGAAGTGCATTGCATGATTTTTATTGCAACCACCTGGTTCTTTGAATCGGAGGCAAGGAACACCCTTCCAGCGCTACCCTTACCCAGAGGATCATTAAGGGTCCATTGTCCAATTGTCCTGGTGTTGCGATGTGGAGTCGGCATGTCAAAAATGGCAGAAGGAGCCTCTAGTGTGGCGGTTAAGTATCTCTTCCGCTGCTTAATAAATTCTTCTGTGGGCGCGAAATCTGTGTACTGGAAGTTATATACCAATGAGTTCACCCGGATTTTCATGCAATGCTGATTCAAGGCATGGATTTGTCGGCGAACTACCTCGCTGTTGACTGCGAGCCCTGCCGACGGTGAACTAGTGATGCTAGCAATGAAGAAGGCTCTGTTCTTCAGATCAAAGTTGAATCGAGCATGAAAGCTCCGGAGGTTGAGGCTGTGGCGCTTAGCAAAGGCGCCGGTGCAGAGAAAGATATCGGCGGCGTAGGGGCCTCTCTCTACCACCCTCTTTCCCACAACCCACCCCAGATTCGGAGCGGACGGGTGATGTTGGAACCCTAGGACGTAATGGCCCTTCCATATCATGCCTAGGTGTCGACTCTCGAGCTCAGTATCCGTGTCGGGCTCCGTGAGGCTCTCACTAATATCTCCTTCACTGAGCTTGCGATCCATTTCTCGTTGAAACAGAAGCACATCAGCATCGTATTCCTGTTCAGACGCGACCCTGATGCGATAGACTGTGGTGTCTGTTGAAGCTCCCTGCTGACCGCGCGCTATGGTGTCGTAGGCATCGCTAAATGCCATCTTTGCGATGTCATTTGCAGGTGTTAAAGTGGCAAAGAGGATATCCATCTTTGGTGGCTACGTTCCGCAAGTATTCCCCCAAGTTGTGGGAACTGGCAAATATATGCGGGCGAGTGTTTATATCTCCGTGGATGAAGTGACGACTGCCAGAAACTGTCGCGAAGAGGACCGTGAGTGAACCCTTTCATTCCAGTTGATATGTCCCACGTTTCTGATCATCAAGCAGAACGAAGTCCCTGGTGAGCGGTGGAAATCGACAGACATTGTTCAAAATCTTTCAAATGTTGCATGAGATTTTGGGATAACAGTCGACCTGGTTGGGCCAACCATCCCCCACCTGTTCAACGGACTCTTGACACCCTTCATCAACCAATCAGGATCTTGAAACTCGACAGGCTCCCGCACCGAAAATAAGAGTTGGAACTATTAACAAAACATTCATTCCATTGGTTGGGCAGTACGGGCCCGAGCGGATGACTGGAATCAATCCTGCGGGGACCGCCACAAAAAACTATTTAAGCGATCTCTGTTCCCCTTCAGCAGGAATCATCCCAGGGAGACATGGTCACCAACTTCTGGAACCTAAAAAAATGGCAACCAGATTGATTCTTGGCACTCACGCCATCAACACGCTCATGGAACAGGCCAAACGTTTTGAGGCAATGTCTGTGCAATTTGCAAAGTCGGCGGATCTCGCCACGAGCCAAGCCGCCGAGATTTCCAAATGGACTTCGAAATTGATGTACGCCGTGACCAAGATCCAACGAGAAGCCGAAGCCGCAGCTGCTGCCTGTCGAAAACGCGTGGAAGAGAGGGTTCACGAGCTCAAGACCAAAGCAGACTCACACAAACGAAAGTTATCAATAGCCGCAGAATTAGAATCACCACGAACCGTAAAGGCCAACCTCAGGTTGATATTCGGCCCTCCAAGGGAGGCAGCATATAAGAGCAAAAGCACCAAGGCTCTGATGGCGACCAGCTCTGTTAGGATTCATACCATCCGCAGCTTGTGTCGAAAACACCCTCATGGTGTGATCACTTTTGTTACAGCCTATCCAACCAAAGTTTGGACCGAATCGAGCCTGGAGGTTTTCAAGGGTCTTATCAAACTAGTTGAGGAAGAACAGGAGCAGGATTGGCCGGACGACATTGTCGAGATTATGGATGAATTGGAGAAGGAACGGCCGATGAGCGACGAGTTTAAATACCTTCGCGGTACAACCGACCCTCCTGTTCATTCTCCGCTTCCACTGACCCCTGTATAGTAGAGATCTCCCAGCATACGTACCAGCGCCGTCGGAGGGTGGGTGACACCGGTCGACCCGCACAAGTTGGCAGAATATCTTCCCAGCCCTATGGCCAGGGTACCGCAAGAACGAGTAAGTTAAAGGAATGTTTCAAATCTCAGTAACACTTACATTAGAGAAGCTATGCTGCAACCAATGGCATTTGTTGGATCTACCTTCAATCCAAGTATATACCATCGCCCCTGCGCATAGGACATGGCTAACAGCTCAAACATAGATCCGCAGGGTATACCTCATTTACCCCTACTAAATGAGCGAGAGAATCTGGGGCCACCTGATCCGTCGAAGGAAAATAGAGGTGAGAGGAAGCTTTATATGCAAGATCAATTCAACATCTAACAAATTTATCAACAGAAATGAAGCATATGTACACTAATTCACCCGCTGAAGGCATATCGAATTTACCAGAGCCGTTCAAAACAGCTGTCCAGAATAGCCGGCTCTGGGAGTGGGAAAGAAGTCAAGGTATGGACACGACAGGATGCTGGGCAAGTTTGTTCCCGAAGGATAATAGACAAGATGTCTCCTTCACAATCTGGTGTGGTAACGACGACGGATATCGCCTCAATAATATCTTCGGCTCGGAGCTTACGATTTCCTCCTAGGATTTAGTGAAATATACGCTTGCGCCTCTTATGTAAACCGTGTATCCAGCTGGAACCTCATATTCCACATATTCGGTTGTAGGCGTTTTGTTATTTTGGTGCACTTCGTGGTGGTCTGTTTGTTGGTTGTAGATCGAAAGGTAGTAGCCTTTGAAGCAGATCCTCCTAGCATGTTCTGCCGGAGGGAAACGATGGCTTGGAATTTTCTCCTCTTCCCGCCCAGCGAGAGCTTCGTCCCCTCTCTAGTGTATAAGCATACATTAGCCAAGCCAGTTACAGCGAGCAACTTAAGATCGAAATCATACTTACCTCCATTTTCTGACACAAAATCTTCTAAAGAGCCAGTGGATGAGTAAATCACGTATGAGGTCTTGCCAGTTGCGTAACCAGGTGATCGAGAGGACGGTCGATTGTACTTTGTCCGAAGGACGAAATGGTATCAACCTCGCTAGGAGCAGTTGGTCAGGCAATGAGCCAAATCATTTTTGTATTTCGCGAAAAAATCTTGAATCATAGGTGTAGGCTGCTTTGGTTACCCTCAGGTTGTTGCTGCTTCAACTCGAAAGGAAAAATTGCGCATGACGTGGTGGGGTAGGACATGCGATTTGGAAGTCGGCCCAACAGTACCAGGTGGCCACGGGAGCAACAACGCCGTCCTCGTTCAATCCATTCAGGCTATAGCGCCAAGTTCAGGAAATTGGCTATTTGTCAAACTGACGTCCGGAGCCTCTCATGGTACGTTGGATATAAATGAAACTGAGAGGAAGAAATTGAATAGACACAAAATTTCATGCAAATACGAAAAATTATTGGGCAGCGAGATTATGTCATAGTTATCCAAGATCGGGCAACCCAAACGCCCTTCACCACTAGTCCACGTGATATCATGGCTTCATTGTCCAGAATACAGCTACTAGCCCGAGACACCAATGTAGAGGTGCAAGCCTTGCCTAGGTGTCGTTCACAGTCTTCGTACGACTGGAGGAAATGAAATCATACATGCCTAGCCGTTCCTGAGAGAAGAAAGGTGAAGAAGGAAATATTGTACGTGCCGGCACCTTGCTATCCAATATAGCAAAGGGAGGTGTAGTATGATCAAAGAGCTCCAACGTGCACGGGAGGATCCAGATGTCATAGACAAGCAGTGATGTTGGTTGTTAGAAATTTTCAGTTCATACTCGCCAGAATTGAGAGCTAGTATTTTACCTTTGTGAAAACATTTGCCTTAAGGCCGCATCACTGCTATCACATTCATGCAGATTGCTCCCTTCCTTCTCTGCGCTTATCTGCTTCCATCTTTCTTTCTCCTTTCTTTCCCTCTCCAAACCATCATTATCCAGCTATAAGGTAGTGGTCAGGTTCAATGCTCTCAGACCTGCTGATCATCACTTACCATGTTCCCATCCTCCACTACCAGCTCTGATAGCCAGGCATGTAGTCCTCCAGGGTCAACTGGATCACATCTGCCACAAATCGAATCCCCTGCATTCGGCTGCGGAAGATCTCCATGGGAATTTGATCACGAAGGTTGAGGAGAGCAGTGATCCAGCGGTCTTCAGGGCGACGGTTTGGTAGGTCCTCCAGCGATTTGTACACCCCAATGGTCGCGGTCATTGCAGCCAGAAGGATTGCTGGGATCCCAGGCTCCCCAGCTGCAACAGTGATAGGACTACCCGACCTAGTCTGCATTCTTTCCTCACGAAGGTCCACATCCCACATCACCTCATCATCCACACTACTGATCCGGATGAAGAGGAAGGCTATCAGAAGTTTCTGCTGCTCCACCGGAGGCTGTTCAGGCTGAATGCCATGCAATTCCATATAGTTATGAACTTCCCAGTTATAAAAAGGCTGTACAACTTCGCAGCGGCAGAGCGGGCAAGCCAGAATGACTTCAGAGTCAAAACCAGCAAAAGAATTCCATAAACATTCCAGGCAGAAGGAATGGGGGCTCTCGGGACTCCAGTGGAAAGGTAGGAAGAAGGGGCCGGAGCAGATGCCACAGCTGGTGTTGGTGGCTTCACTGTCTGCAGCACCCTGGAGGTAATCTGACATCTGCTGCAGGAAATCGTCAACGGTCGACATTGGGAGGGGGATCAAAGATGGAAACTTGAAGGATGGAGAGAAAGAAAGATGAGAGGTAGAAAGAAAAAAGCAAAAAATGAAGGAATATGAAGAGAGAAGAGAAGCGTAGACTGCTTATGAGAATGTGTTACTATATGAGTCGTATTTTGTTGAAAGGAATAACATTGAATACTGAGAAGGCTGAGATCATAAAATTGACACGTAAAAATAGATACCAGATTTTGAGCAAGTTTTAGATTTAACCACTGCCTATCCACCCGCCATTACCCTGCATCCGCGCTACTAGTTGGCCATTTCCTCGTCTTTCTTTTCTCCTGATCATCTTCCGTACCAAGCCTACTTCGCCTAGAGACGGCCTCGGTACAAATATATCCATTTTCTTAGTGGAATGAGGGATGGTCGAAAAACTCAGCGGAATCGATCTATCCTGCTTTAAAGCCTTTGCAGATTTGGATTTGGAGAAGTTCTCCAAGGTTATTTGAACGGGGCGCGGACAGCATTTCTCCTATCAAGACATGAGTAAAATCACACAGAGAACACAAGATTTTCCATACCAGTTCCTCTTTTGATGGAGGAAAGCATTTACTTGTATCCTTCACAAGTCGGTGCTCAAAAATTTGGATTGATGGTTGCCATCTTCTCTTATCGGATTGGTTTATTGCATGCTCTGAAATGGAAATGTAGATATCACTGTTGCAATCCCGGTGATACCGGTAAAGCATGTCCTCCAGCGTGGCCTTCCGATCGCTTCGAATTCTTGGGAGGCTCCTCCAATCAGGTTGAGATTTCGTGCTTCCGGCAACTGAGAACTGAGCTATGATGTAGTTATTGACAAGGCACTCGGTGTTTCCTCTGTGTTGGAGAGTTTCCGAATTGGGTACTCAGCAATCACAACATCAACTTCACTGTAGCATTTTAGGCAATAATCATGGAGCTTTCCTAGCAGAGTCTCCGTCCGTCTACGCCGCCTACGCTCGGTTTCTAGCTCATCAATGCAGTCCATTGTATGAAGAAGGGAGAAGTTAGGGAGATTTTGCTGCAAGTCACCAGCAAGAGTTGCAGCATTTGGACACTGATATAGGTGAACTGCCCCAAGAGTGTGAAGCACAGCCATGAAATTTCAACCAGCGGCCATGAAACTCATGGTCACCACATTTTCGACCATGGAGGCCATGAAATTCATGGTCTCATTGTTGGCCCAATTGAATTCATTCCTGTGAGACCTCTGTTCCCCACTGTGAACCGGCTCCAGCATAACTATCTGCCGATGTGCGAGCATTGTTGGGATTGTACATAAAACAATGCAGTTTCTGCCTTGAGGTACTCTTTGATTGATCAGCTTTCTGCTCCGCACAAGTATTCCTCACTCGCTTTTCTCTCAATGTGTTACAACTTGTAATGATCATTTCCCCCTATCTTACTGTACTAACTTCTTATCCTCTATCCTCTATACGCAACGAGTCAACAATTGCAGTCTCAGAATCTGCCCCGAGGGTGGCCTTCCCAACCGTCAATCCCAACACGTCGTCTGATGGAGATGAACCCGATAACGGTTTCACAAAATGAGTAAGCATGCTCTCGCCAGTAGTTGAACACACTGACTGTTGATAGGGTGCAGAAATTAAAGTGGTAGGTGTACAGAGACTCTCAAGAGAATAAGACTGATTGATCCTCAATAGCACCGTAAACCATCTTCAGAGAAGGATGGAGGTTGTTCAGACCAGAACTATTCTGATTACAGAGAAGCTATTGAGCATCATGGAAACCCCGTCATTTGCAGCTGTATTCTCCGAGAAGAAGAGCGCCGATGCCTTGATACATGTGTTACTCGCAACCTGGGAAAACTCAAGGTTTGAACACGGCTTGTCATTAAGTTTGCGAAAGCTAAGAATGCCTAGTCAGAGTCACCATCCTCTTCCGGCCACCCACAGCAGGTATTGACCCTTCAGCTCTGTTTTCATACCCAGTAACTAAGACCCCCTAATCCTCCTCAGCTTTTGAAATTTGTACACCAGAAGAAGCCCCCCGGCAAGAGCAGCTGAAGAGCCAGTGACAACCACGGCGGCAATTGCGGTCGCGGACCAGTGCCCGTTTTTGGCTGTATATATACTAATCAATGTGGTGACAAGGCCCGCGGCAGAGTTTAGCAGGCTAGGTCTAGAATCCGTTAATGAGAGTTGCCTGTCTGAAGCTATCACTCACTTACATGAAAATCTGGTCAATAAGCCAGATATAATTTCCTCTCTAAATCTAGCCAAGCTAGGTAATACCGGGCCATCTGACAGCAAGAAGTAGGCAAGCAAGGGCTAACAGCCCTGGATTCTGGATGGATCTGAAATCCAATGTATTTGTCCCGGTTTTCGCAAGGTATTGCACAGCGCGTGATAAGGGGTGGTTGGTAAATGTGCCTGGGAGAATCAAATATCCGGCTAGCAACAACCAGTTTAAGATTTTAGCATAAAGAGTATATTTCCATGAGATATTGTCAGCCAACAATAACATTTCAACATAGGCTGTGTTGCTGTGAGTCCCCATTGTGTTGCTGTTTTAACTCCAAGCAGATGATGCGCTTGTCACCAATGTTATATATATATAGTTTCTGCACCATGATAATTATAATCCCATGGTCTGTGGAGGGATTAAACCACCAAGCTCTATGCCAAAATCCCACCTCCTGTGAGGAGAAAATCTTCTGGAAATAGGAAAACTTGACTACCAGGAGCGCTAACACAGTATAATGGCAAGCATTCTCTGTATAATATTGCCATGATTGTATAGAAACCTGTTGTGTGAAGTGGGCGAGTTGTTTCAGATACCTCTCAACTATGCATGTCACCAAGAATAGCCGCCCGGAGACACTCAAGGTAATGTTTGCATATTGGGTAGTAGACCATCCACCCACCCATCTATATACTGATTTATATGTTCAAGAGAACACACTTGTTTGATCACAGCGCCAAAATCGACATAAAATTTATTGTTAAAATTCTGTAAATGAGCTTTATCAAACAGTACTAAAGTCCCACTCAGCAATTTCGTCAAACAGAAAGCTAGACTCATAAAATGAAGTTGCGATAAGGCCGCAATCATGTGCAAAAAGTGCCACACACGAATATCCTAACCATGCTTGCCCGAGCAGTTTGCCATCTTTCGCTCAAATCTTTAAACAACCATCATCTCCCGTGGTGGCAAGGTATGTACCCATGAGATTAACACATGCTCGAGCAGATAGGTGGTCAAAAGAAGCAGTCTGTATGCCTGTGCAGTCAAAAACTTTGAATGTCACCTCCTTTCGGCTATGGGGGTATTGTCCCGGATATCTAACAACATATGCTCCATCCAGAAAGTCTGCGCACAGCTCGCCTTTGATCAAGCACTCTTGCCTGCATGAAAGAGGCTCCCCGGTGTCCAACAAATAAACATCATCCAAGCTGCAATCTGATACAATATCAAATCTCAAAACACAAAGGCCGAGTGGACAAAAACGTCACGCATTCGGGACGATAAATTCGAAAAAGCAACCAGGTTTATTGATGTCTTTCCATACTCGGACCGCGCCGTCAGTCGCACTTAGTGCGGCAACGCCGCCACGCTTGGGAAGCGCTGATATTTGGTTTGCTGTTGGATGCAATAGCTTGTGAAGAGGGCGCCTGAGGGAACTGTTCCATATGGGATATCTCTCCATGCTGACGAGTGAACTGAATAAGCAAATCACTGTCTCTGTGAAAGATGCACCACTCCTCTGCGCTATTCATAGCAAAAACTTCCCCATTAAACGATCTTTCCGCGACCAACCGCCAGTGCGAAACACACCGAACGACAAGTTTCGGACCTGACACCCCAGTAAGTTCGTACCCAAAACATAGCTCTCCGCCACCAAAGAGGACCGGATACATAAGACGCGGCACTCTGTCGTGGCCTGTAACAGGGCCACAGACTGACATGAAATTTTCATCATACTGGAAGACGACATGTTTCCCATATGGACCCTCGCAGAATGTGCAATTATCTGGAGGATTGAATCTGGATGGCGTCCCAATGTCTCCCCTTAGTATCCTCCTGTGTGCATTCAAGCGTCGAAGAAGCCTGCCTTGTCCGCAGGCAGCTTTGAATGACCGATTTACACGTGGCAAGCTCAAAAGTGTACGGTCATCCACCAATTCACAAATGCTCATCAGCAGTTCTGGGATGTTGAAGGTTGTTTCGGCAGAGCTTTGTTGATTCGGCATCATCGATTGATTGCGGTCCGGTGTCTCTGGCACCAGATTTTTCGGATAAAGGCAAATGCACAGGTTGCAGCAATCATAAGGTGCTCATTGGCTCCAAGTCATCCTGTTGCGCCACGCCACTTTTTGGTAACTAACAGAATCAGAAAATGATTATTAAAGTGACCAAACCGGGACTGAGGAAGTCAGCACCATCACCAGGGAGGTCACAATTACTGTGACTAGCTCAACTCCAGCTACCATTAGAATACCCATGGGCGTCGAAAGCGGCCTCGGTGCGAGTTTAGTGACGGGTACGATGCCACAGCCAAGCGGATCAGGCTGTCAGGGGGCTTCCATGGGTCTTTACAGAAGCTCTGTGCAAGGAACTGGTTTGCTGGTAACAGGCAGAACATGGCGGCCAACAGCAACAATTGGTTCAATGCCTTGTGCTCTCACTCCTATGCCATATACATCGGGCAGTAGCCCGGTTGTTACTGCAGGTCTGATGTATCTGGCTTCTGCTATTATTGCTGCGGTGGTTCTGCTTTGAGGCAAGGCCAGGGAAAGGGATGGTGTGCAGTTTTGTCTGGTAGTTCGCTACATCCCTAAATTTGTCAGTTAAAATGTTAGTACTAGTGTGATTGAAGTGCTGGTCATGGAAAAATCCACCTAAAATATGTTCTGATACTGTTGGTGGGATCAGCAAAAGAGTCAAAAGATTGTGTCTGTCAAGCATTCAGCCTTTTTTGGAAGAAAAGATGACATTGGCTGCACAACTGTATCTTCATTGATGGAGAAACTTGTGTTGTTGTTGAATTAAGCTAGCTAATTTAGGTTATGTCTTGCAATCTCTCTTGAAGGATAACGTTGTTGTGTTGTGTTGTAATCTAACTACGCGAGTTACACTAAATGAATAGGTTGGGGTGGCACGTGACTAGGGTAGGTGTAGTAATCACCAACACCCCCCCTTGCTACACCGTGGCCTATAATAAGCCACCACCCGGGGCCTCCTCCATCCTCAAATCTTTCAAAAATGCAATAATAATTAATTACATGAATCGGACCCTGATTTCCTCATTAGGAAAGGCGTCCGTACGGCAATAACCATAAAAATCAAGAAATACATGCAAAATCCATTGATCCGCCGTATCATCATTACCATTCAATCATTCCTTCTTCTCAATTTCCTGAATGCCAACCCTCTTGACAAATTCTTCAAATGCAGGCTTCGCCAGTGACTTGGTGAGCCCATCAGCTATGTTCACTGTAGAACCAACATGTTTCATCATGATTTTCCCTTTTTCAATCAAATCGCGATTCATCAACCCGGCGTCATATAAACAGGTTGCATTGTCTGTTATACTCAATCAATAACTTGCACCTCCTCTAGTGAGGGTGTCATTCCCATTGAAAAGTGTTTTTCCACCCCCTGCCAGATCAATGAAGAATCTCATTGCCAGCTTGACAGCTTGTGTCATAGATGTGAAGATTGAATGTGTCATTTTTGCAATATACACAGGATTTAGATGTTCTAGCTTTTAATATCATTGCATTATCATAAGTTTGAATCAAGTCTCTGTATGTAACCAGCCTTTCCATCTCATAGATATCATTCTCATTTAATCTTGCTGTAAATGAGAACATGCAGTCAGAAGACATAATCAACATAGTTGTAACGTGGCGGAACCGAAGCGGTGGCTAGTCGGCGGCGACACGTAGGGGTAGTTGTTTGGGAAGCCGTATGGGTGGGCTTGACTATCTTGCTTGAATAGCGAGCTCATAGGCTACAGGGTTATTGTGAGGATATCACAGATATGGTACTTAGTATACTAAGAAGATTGTATGAGGCACGCAGTAACTCTTGTGTATATTTCAGTAGGAGCAAAATGAATCGCTGGCTCCTTTGATGAGGAGCCAGCATCTAGCTATTCTATATAGACAATGGGCGGATACCCTCCTCCCATTCCACGAGTGAGGATAGCCGGAGCAATACCTCAGCGGCGCCTCATTGCCAAGGAAGAGTAATCTGCTGACCTTGTATAGAAGCGGGGTTCTCATATCCATCAATCAGATCTTCCTATGATACATCCGCATGATGTCATAGGGTGGTTGGAAACCGGTTCAGACAGCCTGCGGGATGGATGGAATCATCTGCATGGAAGTGATGGGCTGTGTGAAACCGCAACAGGGCCTTGGCGCGGCCGGGAGTGTGACAATGCCCTCTCCTTTAAGAGCATAGTCCCTATGCTCTCAAGATTATCAGATTAGGAATTATCTTTGTTGTATAGCAACAGTTGCTAATCAATTGACAGCACATATGCTACATGTGACACAAAGAAATAGATGAGTTTTTCTGCTGACTGCATAGATCTTTCTTTTCTCATCTTCATTCAAATCAAACATGTGATAAGTGAGTTCCTTATATATTGATTTAAAAGATGAAAAATGTAATTAATAAGTAACTTACAGATCTTTCAATATCTTTCATTCTATATATAAAATTCTCTGCAAAAGTAGTGTGTTTTAGAAGCAAAGCTAACAGTAGTGACAGGATTTTTTTGAAAAGATCTCTCTTCTCTGTGACACTTTTTTCTTCCTCTCTTCTCATCTACAATAGTGAGTGCATGAGAGTATCATTCTTGAAGAACAGTAAAGAGCTTATTCTGACATTTTCTAGTGAGTAAATATCTTCATAATGTGACAGTGATCTTCATGACTGCTAAGAAAGTCAGATTGAAGATGAAGATAGCAGTGTTAATAAGCTGCAGAAGTATCACTCTCATTATCATATTTTCTTCTTCTTCTGCTTCTTTTACAGCTGTGATGATAGTTGCTGTGTCTTACAGTGAGATGTCATTCCTTCTACTGATCAGTTTATTTATATTCAGTCTGTTCTCTACTTTCTTTATCACTGTTGTGACACTGCCTTCTCTCTCAGTCAATACAGTGATATATGACCTCATGTAATCATTCAGAGAGAAACTTGAAAAGAGCTTGATTCTGAGAACAGTGACTTCAAGAAGCTCAATTCATAGTTTCTCTTTCACAGCATACTCAAGCTCTGCTCAGAATACTACTGAGTTAAATCTGCAGAGTTCTGTAATTTCTTCATCTTCTCTCTATGAGAAGGCTTCAGTGCAGTCTCTGACTGATATTACTACTTATCTATACTGTATCAAGCAGCTGAAGAAGAAGGAAATTCTATATATTTATCTCTTCTCTCACTCTCATTATTTTCATTATATCTGTAACAATAACTTCTATCTCTCTGTAAGTATTATCTACTCTATAAGAAGATGTTGTATCAGCTCTGACAAGAAGCTCAGATGCTTAAGTAGTATAGAGTGAGAGTCTCAGAGCTTCAAGTATTAATAAATTTTATCAAGACTGAGAAGATCTCTCTTACTTATCTGTAAAAGAAGATGAAAGTGTAAATCTCTGAGATGAAAAAACATCTCAGAATAACTGATCTTAAGAAGAGATCAGTCAGTATCACTGTTAAAAGTATTACAGAGATTAATTACTAATTAAAGAGAATCTCACTTCAGTTGAAACAGATAACTGAAATACTTTATAAGTTAATAAGTTAATACTTTTAGTATCTCTTATACTCTTCTGCAGCATGCTTCTCTGTGATACTGCAGTACTAACTTCTCAGCAGATAAAGATATCAGTACTGAAGACTTTAACAGTGAAGAATAAGTTTAATGAGAGTGTGATTATTAATAAGTAGACTCTGAGATTCTCTCTTTTTACTTTTTCAACAGACTGCAGTCTCATTAGATTAGTAGTGATCTGTGAGTTGATTAATATTAATCTTTTTTATTGATTTCAAATATTTCTTTTCTCTAACTACTTCAGAATTTTTACACTTGTGTAGTCTTATTAAACTTCTAAAAAACTCTTTGAGAGAAAATAGAAGAAGAGTGCTACAGAGTCTACAAGATGCTGACTTATTACTGTGAGATTATCTCTAAAAAACTCTTTGAGAAAAACAAGAAGTCTCAAGCAGCATTTCTTGCTCAATATCTCTGATGTGTAACAGAGTGATCTCTACTAGCTATCTCATAGCTTACAATCTCTTTCTCAGTATTTTTCAAATACTTAAGTAATTCTTACAAATTCTCTGATGATGAATATTTTTCTCATTTTATAAGATATTGAAGTTTATTATAATATATTCACTTATTCAATATTTTCTTCATAAGATATTCAGTATCACTCTCAATCTTGATATTATTCAGCTGAGACAGCTTCATCTCAGAGTATTACTTATAAAGCTTTAAATAGAAAATATGAAAAACAGAATGAATTGATTTCAATTCTGTGAGTAATTTCAACTTATATGTCTGCTTACTCATCACTCTTGTTACTGAGAAAAGTTCTAGTTATCACTCACTGAGCTTCTTATACAGTCTTATTATCTTGATATTCTTTGCTAAAAGTAGTACTTAATCCTCTATCAAGAACTTCATCAGAAGATGTTTTTAATTATAGTATTTTATCTATCACTTCTGAGTATAATGAATGCTTTTCACTGTCTTCTCATGAATTTTATTCAAAAGTTTCAATCTCACTTTTACTTCTAGTACTGAGAAATACTTCATTCTCTGTATCTGTCTAATATTCTGACTGTCTATTCTCTTCTTTGAAATGTTATCTGCAATGTCACTGAATAATAAAGAATTATAATTATAATAAGTATAGAAAGAAGATATCTTTAAGATTGCATTCTTTGTATTGTTATATACAAATTCAGTAGTTAGAAGATGTTTAAGTCAATCATTCTGATAATATGAATAGAATACTTGAAGATGCTGTTCTAGTGTCTGATTTTAGTGTTCAGTCTGATCATCAGTCTGTGAATGAAATACAGTACTGAGAAGACATCTTATTATAAGATGATAATAAAAAGCTAATCAGTACTTACTGATAAAGAGAGATTCTCAATCTGTTATCAATGATTTCAGAGCACTGTAATTACAAATGATGATATCTAAAAATAGATCAGTCAATTCAGAGGCTTTAATCTTTTTATAAATAAAGATATATCTGATTATCTTTATAAAGCAGTCAATAATGATTAAAATTAAGTTATATTCTTTAACTCTTATCAACTTCAGTAGATCAACTATGAAATTCATTAATAGATTCTGTTATAAGCTCTTTGAAACAGACAGTGATACTAACTCATTATATTACTTATACTGTGAGATCTTTATTCTTTGACAGATATCACAAGTTTCAATATACTCTTTGACATCTGTCTGAAGCTTGTCTCAAGTGTATTTATATTTTAGAAGCTTCTCAGTCTTCTCTAACCTGAAGTGCCTCACATGAGAATTATTATAATAAATTCTTAATAACTTCTGACACACTGCTCTACTACAAGAGATAAAGACTGAATCATTCAGTAGTAGAAGTTCACATTCTTCTAGTTATCAGTAACTTGATTTCTTAGCAGTATTACTCTGCTCAGAGTCTGTCTCTTTCAAGTTCAAATCAGACTCTTTCTTCTTCAACTTCTGAATTCAAGCTGCAGTAAAGACATCCCTCTTCTATAACTTATTAATAAATTTCAAAAATAGTCAGATTGAAAGATTGTAGACTGTTTCATTCTTTATCAATTCAATGATTGTAAGATATGATATAAGAAGCTCATAATCTTCAGTGTCAGTTCTCTGTGAGAACCTGAGTTCTCTTTCACCTTCTATACTGAGTCATGCAGCTGCCTCTTCAGTGCTGTTTCTGAGCTTTAAAGAATCTCAATCCTCTGCAGCCAGCTTCTTCTACAGTGATAACAGAGATTCTTTTGTAGAATTCTTCTCTGTATCAACAATATTATAATCAGGCTGTCTAGACAGTGTATTAGTGAGATTAAGCTGACCTGAACAGTATCAGATATAGAAATCATACTTCAAAAGCAGCTTCACTCATCTGGCTTGACATTCTGTCAAGCTCTTTATTATCAAGAAGTAACACAGATTTGTATAATCAGTGAGAACTTGCACTGAGTACTTACTACTCTGAAGATAATGTTACTAGATTTTAAAGAATTCAACAATTACTAACATCTTCTGATCATGAGTATTATATCTTCTCTGCATGAGTGATAACTTCTTGAAGAAGAAGGTCACTGATCTTCATTCACAGTATCTTATAGACTCTGTGAAAAAGTCTTCTTTCACAGATAATTCATTGTCTGTTTTCTCAGAAATAATTATTCTCTGATTCTTTCAACATTGAAAGATCTTCAGTGTCAACTGTGAAAAGATTTCACAGATCTCATTCTCAGATATGTCAGTCTCACACTGACTGAGTAAGTTGAGATTAAAGTGATTCAGTATTGTGATATCTGTGAAAGCTTGTTTCAATTCTGCAAATGCCTGTACAGTGTCTTGAGTGAGAGTAAACAGTTCTGTTTTCCTGTCTTTCACACTTCTCTTCAACAGATCTGTAAGAGGGACAGTAATTCATGAATATGCATAGATGAATCATCTATAGAAATTTGTAAATTCTAGAAACACCTGCATCTTGCAGTATATCCGCGGTGCCAGCTAGTTCTCAATGACAGAGACCTGACTTCTGTTCATTGAAATGTCATTCATCTCAACAATATAACCTAAGAAATCAATCTTCTACATGTAGAAAAAGCATTTTTCAGTGTTTACATAGAGTTGATGCTGTCTCAAGCAACTCAATACTTCTCAAACATAAGTATTGTGTTCTTTCTCTGATTTTAAGAAGATTAAAATGTTATTCAGATATACTATGCAGAAGACATTAACAAGGCCCTGCAGTGTCTCATTTATATAGATCTGGAAGATGACTGAAGCATTACAAAGATTAAAAGATAAAACAAGATATTCAAAATTGCTGTACTTGATATGAAAAGCTGTTTTTCAAATATCATCTTCATTAACTCTGATTCTATGATAGACATTTCATATATCAATCTTTAAGAACATCTTTGCTTCAGATAATTGATTAATTATCTCATCAATTAACAGTAATGAATAGTGATTCTTAACTATCATCTTATTGAGACCTCTGTAGTCTACACATAGATATAGTCTACTATTCTTCTTGAGTATAAAGAGTATAGATGTCTCTGCTGAACTCTTTGATGAACATATTCAGTTCTTTGATTGCACTTCTTCAAGATATTTGTGCAGAACATTCAACTCCTTTACAGATAAGTTGTAAAGAGACTCATACAGCATCATTGTATCATCTTCAAGACAAATCTTATATTGTATCTTGATGTCAGAAAACTTCACTGCTTCTCTTTCTGAAAAGACATTCTTAAAATCTGTAAAGAGACATCATATATATTTATCTTCAATGACAGATACTGCTGCTAATCTTGCAGTGAGAGTGATGACTTCTTTATCTATTTTCAAGTTCTAATCACCTGCTATGTAGTATATTAACTCAATCTTTTTCTTAAGATTCTTTCAATGAAACTCTTCAGATTTCTCTATCACTGTCTCTTCATTAGTGAGATGATATCATCACATCTGAGTGACTCAGTTAATAAGAGAATTGTTTTCTCTCAATCATAGAAGACTTAGAATGACATTCTTATCTATGATGTTGATTGTATGAAGAAGAAGACTGCTCTTCTTAAAGATTTCTTCTGAGTCTGTAGTTATATACTTCACTTGAATTATGCTAAAACAGTGACATTTCATTTCATCAGTAAATTTCATATGATCTGACAGATCTATCTTCTTTCAATTCTTTATTAAAGAAAAGAAATAGAATATGAAGTTGATATTCACTTTGAAGTCAAGTAGGCATCTCACTGATATCTTCTCATTCAGAGTATGCATTGTGATTATAACATGAACTCAGAGATATGAAAATTGTCAATTCTTTTCTTTCTCTTCTTTATCTTCTGTGAATACATTTGTCAGAAGAGGAGTTAACTTTGAGAAGATGTCTTCTCAGTTTCTTCTCTTCTTTAACTTCTTACAATCACTGACATAGTAATCACCAGCTTCACAGTTGAAACAGAGATCTTTGTCAAATCTTTTTTAACATTTCTTCACAGTGAGTGAAGAATCAGAATACTTGAAATTCTTCTTTACTTTCTTCACACTGAAGCTGTCATAACACTGTTTAAATTCTGTCATTGATTGCTTAGAAGAGATCTTGTTAATCTTTTTCTCAGAGAATTGATTATTCAAATAGATCTGAAAAGCCAGATTGACAAGCTCAGTGCAATTGATTGATGAACTCTGATACTGTGATATTGTTATTCACATCTTGTGAGTCAGCTTCATGAGATAAAGCTGTGTTTTTAATTGATTCAAATTATCAGTCAGTTTCTCTCAATATTCTTCAAATCTTGCATTGAAATTGAAAGGATTTTCATTATCTCATTAATATAATAAGTTAAACTACTGCACTGCTGTGAAGCTGCAGTTGCAGTGATCTTCAATTTGATTCAGTAGAAAGTTCTTGAATTCTTCTCAAGTTATAACAGCATTAATACACTCAAGCTTTCTCTTCTTGATAACTCAAGTAGTCACAGAGATGCCTTCAAGAAGGTTGACAGTGTATATTACTCATATCTCATGAGTATTATACTGGCTCAGATTAAGGCAGAATTTTCATTCAAGAGTACAGATAAAGCTGTGAAATTCAGATAAGATGTTTTTCTTATATCTCAGAGAATCTCTAACCTTAATCTCTCTATCTTCATGATAGATGTAGATGTGTAGAGACTGTGACGGTGGCAGAGCAGTTGAAGAGCTTATGTCAAAATATGTGACAGGTTCAGAAATCTCAGATTTCTGCTGAGATAGAGATGTACACACTCTAGAGAATAATGTAGTGTTTTTTCTAGAGAGTGAGATCAGATCAGTCTCAGCACAGATACATAAGGTCATATCAGTCTGTTAGAGCTCAACTGATTCAAACATATAATCAGATTAAGTGATTTAAATTGTAACATGACAGAATCAAAGTGATAACTAGTCAGCAGTGACATATAGAGATAGTTGTTTAGAAAGCTATATAAGTGAGCTTGACTATCTTGCTTAAATAGTGAGCTTGTAGGCTACAGAATTATTGCAAGAATATCACAGATATGATACTTAGTATACTAAGAAGATTGTATGAGATATACAGTAACTCTTGTATATATTTCAGTAGAAGTAAAACAAATCACTGACTTCTTTGATAAGAAGCCAGTATCTAGCTATTTTATATAGACAATGAGTGAATACTCTTCTTTCATTTCATGAGCAAGAATAGCCAGAGTGATACCTCAGCAATGCCTCATTGTCAAGGAAGAGTAATCTGCTGACCTCATATAGAAGCAGAGTTCTCATATTCATCAATCGGATCTTTCTATAATACATCCGCATGATGTCATAGAGTGGTTGAAAACTGGTTCAGACAGCCTGCAGAATGAATGAAATCATCCACATGAAAGTGATGAGCCGTGTGGAACCGCAACGGGGCCTTGGCGCGGCCGGAAGCGTGACAATAGTATGATTATTCTCATATATCAACTACTTATAGATATAACTCTGACATACAAGCTTACTCATACTCATGAGATTCACTTCTAACTTTGAGACATAGCAGACATTATTTAACAGCATATTCACTTCTTTCACTGAAATCTTTGTATCTTCTATAGCTGCAGCTGAGATCATCATTTCATCTATTATTTTTAATATTACTTTCATCTTCTGAGGTTTTGTCATGACAAGATCTCTGTGAGGTGTGATGTGAGCATCTGATTCAGAGTCTAGAATCCAGGTATCTTTTCCTGTCTAATTACTTATATAGGCCTTTTCTTTAATGTAAAATACTTGCTTTATGACATTGTAAACAGAAGCAGTACTTATATTCTTCACATTCTTGTCTTTATTCTTGTCTCTATTTGTATTGAAGTTCAAAGAATGTTTCTCAGAGTATTTCTTTCAACAGTCAGTCTGAATATAATTAACTTTTTGATAATGATAGCATATTCTCACATTATTATTTCTACATTCAGATTTGAATTCAGTGTTCTTGTTCTTATTATTATCTTTATTCTTGTCTTTCTTATCCTTGTCTTAAGTGTTATTTACAGAGGTATTTTTATTGAAGATGAGAGATTTATCAGTAGCTGGCAATTATAGAAGAATATCTTGATACAATCTTATGAAATTATCTTTAAGTATTCTAGCATTTTCATTCTTCTCTATTGCATTCATTCAATTCTTTATAAAAGATGATCAATCTTTACTAACTTCTGTAAGAAGTCTGTTGAAAAACATGAAATCTTTAATATTATATTTCAATCAGATATAATCAGTTCTGATTGTAATTAAACATTTGATAAATACATGATCAGAACTCTTTGATTTTAATATTATTTTAATCAATTCTTGAAACAGGCAAGTTCTGCAGACAGCAGACCTCTCAGTGAAATTATTCTCTATAACAGATTATAGAGAATAAACAGATAGTTGAGACTTCTTAAGTATAATAAAGTGAGATTTAATCTGCAGAGTGATTGCAGATTATATATAGTTATATAGTCAGATATTCTGTTCTGATTAAAAACATTGTATATTTATACTGATATTCTTATCAGAATTAATCTACTTATTATTAAGAATATCATCTGTTTCAGATTATCTTACTATAAGCAGAATCTCTTTCTTTTATATAAAGTAATTTACAGAGTCAGTGAGTATAACAGACTTTTTTATAAATCTTACTTAATCTCTGAATTTATTAAGAATCTTTATTAATACAGATATTCTATTCTTTCATTAAAGATAGTTTATTAAATCTGTATTAAGCTCTTCATTTTTGTAAGAAATCCCGCTTCTCGCGGATCCTTTACCCCTATTCCTATCTCTCGCGTAATCAATAGGGCTAGCGGCCCTTGGCTACACACAACTATATAGACTGGAGTTCACAAATACTATTTATAACTCAGCTTGAATGCTATTATACATTTGACCTCTACATTTATCTTTCTACTGTGAACACTTCTAGTAGTTAATAGTACATATCACATCAAGCTGCAAACATCTGAATAATCACCTGTGAGTACTTATTCTTACATTTCAAGCTCAGTCAGTCAGCAACTGCCTGTTATAACTGAAAGAACTAGAAACTTGTATACTTCAATCTCTGTGAACTCTACTGCAGACACTCAGAAGCAGTCATCTGAACTATGAATAATCTCTATGAAAGAAGTCTCAGAGAACTTATCAATCACTTATAAGACACTATTCTCTGCATCTGTGACAGAGAAACTCTTTAAACTCATGAATAAATCAATCTCAGTGAAGAACATTCTTGAGCATCTTCTGTGAAATCAAGCTATTTTTCTATAAGAAATGCTTACTGTCTGCAAACACTCTCAAACTGAGTCTCTAGATATGATCTTCAGAGACACTCATAAACTGAAAAGAAACTTTCTCAAGTTATAATCACTTAAGATCATCTATCAAATCACAATCTATAAAAGTTTTTGCAAGTTTGTATTTGAAATTGACTTACAAGCCTGACTATGTGATATGAAAGATGAAGAAGCTGTCATCTATATAATGACAGACCTCTATTACACTGAAGTCAAGAACTGACTGAATCATCTAGAGAATGATTATGAGAGATCTCAATGATCTGTTCTCAAGATCTATCTAGAGAATAAGTTAAGAGACTTCACAAGCTGAACAGAGAACATCTGAGCTGTGATCATTAATATTAGAAAAAGAGGTGAGAAATCTGATGAAGACTACTCACAGCACTTTATGAAATTATGATATGAATTAAGATCTATGAAAACAGAGCTCTGAAACAAGACCTGAATAATGATATTTACAAAGAGACTGAATAAAGACATACAGAACAAGCTCATTGAGTAAGACTCTAAGTTCTTGACTCTGAAGAAACTGATGACTCTTATTTATTGCTTATAAATCACTGTGAGAGTCACAGATCTGTGAAGAGCAGATCATCAACCAGCTCTGCAAGAATCAGAATAACAGAGAACAGATTTATCAGAAAAAGATGACAAAATACAGAGAGGTTTATATCTGACTGCTGAGTAGAAAGAAAGAGTTTCACAAGCTTCTGTGAATAGAGTGTATAATAGAGAGATTAAGAAAAAGAAACTCTGCTTTATCTGTTCTAAATCAGAACATCTTCATACAAACTGTTCAGACAAACTAAAATAGAAATTTGAGAAGTTGTAGACAGAGTCAGTAACAGCCTTCTTAAGAGTCTTGAAGCTGACATCTGAATCTGTTACTCTCTCAATGAAAATGCTTACTTACAGAGAGAGACTGTATCACAGTGCTGCTGCTCTACAAGTATAAAAAGTATTGATGAACTCAGAATCTCAGATCACTGTGATGTTTCTAAAGCTTACAGAGTGAATGAGCTGAAAGATGAAGACT
Organism: Blastomyces dermatitidis ER-3; assembly: GCF_000003525.1. Classification (NCBI taxonomy): domain Eukaryota; kingdom Fungi; phylum Ascomycota; class Eurotiomycetes; order Onygenales; family Ajellomycetaceae; genus Blastomyces; species Blastomyces dermatitidis. Next base: position 6,193,349 of record NW_025544775.1, read on the forward strand.
GAGAACCTGCTCTTATAATAAGCAGAGTATGAGAACTCAGACCTGAGAGCTGAGAGACTTACAAGAGTTATCTTTGAATTGCAAGATCTCTCTGAAATCTGGAGAAGATTTGCAGAAACTGTGATTATTATAGACATCACAGATAACATGTATTTAGAACTTATATGACTTCAAAGACACAATTCATACATAGCTGTTCACAAGTCAGGTTTATACTTCTGATCAGTGTTGACAGACTCACTTATAAAGATAGAAGCAGTTGATACTGCAGAGTTGATTAGAGAAGACAAGCTCATCTATATAATGACTTTATAAGTGTCTGAGAACCTCACAGTCATGAAAACTGAGCTTCAGATATTAGAGAAATACTGAGATCTTACAGAGATATTCAGCTCAGCTAAGACAGCTGAGCTTTCTTCTCACTGTAAGAAGAATCTGATAATAGATTTGATAGAAGAGCAGAAACTCTTCTGAGAATCAATCTATAAGCTCTCTTATCATAAGACAGAGATCTTATGAATCTATGTGAAGAAGAATCTGAAGAATGACTTCATCTGATCTTCACAGGCCTCTGTAGAAGTCTCTGTGATGTTTGTGAAGAAGAAGAATGAAGATCTCAGATTGTGTGTAGACTACTGTAATCTGAACTTCAAGATAATAAAGAGTCACTACTCTCTGTCTCTGATTGAGAATGTAATTAACTGTCTTATAAGAGCTGTTATATTCATACAACTGAATGTGATCAATGCATATGCATGGCTGTGAATATAATCTGAGAATGAATAGAAGACTGTCTTTAGAACTGCACTGAAATTATTTGAATATCTAGTGATGTCTTTTGATCTGACTAATATCTCTGTAGTATTTCAGTCTTTTATCAATAAAATACTTCATGTATATCTGAATGTCTTTGTGATAATATATCTGAATGATGTGATGATATACTTTATGAAGAAGAAAGAACACACTGAGCATGTGTGAAGTATGTTAAAGGCCTTAGATAAGACAGAACTGTATATTAAGCTTATGAAGTGTAACTTCAGTGCCTGCTGGATTAATTTCCTAGAATATGTAATCACTGTGAATGATATTCAGATGAAATCTTTGCAGATTGAGACTATTCTATCATGACTGAAGTTAACTAGTATTTATGAGATTCAGATCTTTCTGAGCTTTGTGAATTTCTATAGACAGTTTATCTTTGTATTTATGAGAATCTTCTTAACTCTTATAGACATGCTGAAGAATGAAAATAAGAAGAAATCATCTCATGAACAGAGAATGAAAAGATTATTAAGAAGAGAGAATTATAAGAACTTTCTTATCTTAGAAGCTTGCAGAGCCTTTATAAGATTGAAATAGATATTCACAGACACAGTGATACTGTTTCACTTTGATTTCTTACTCTTAATCAGATTGAAGACAGATGTCTTCTTCTTTACAATTTCAGAAATAGTCTTACAACTACAGTCAAATAAGAAGTGGGTTTCAGTGGCCTTTTTCTCACAGAAGATGCAACTCATAGAGATCAACTATGACATTCATAATCAGAAGCTTCTTATAATAGTGAAATTCTTTTATCACTGATGTCACTACTTCAAGAGCCTTGTGACAGTGATTACTGTTAGAACTGATTATGACAGCTTGTAACAGTTTACTTCAATTAAGAAACTCTTGCAGCAGTAGATTCACTGAGCTCAGAGACTGAGTGAGTTCTGATTCAAGATAGAACATATCAAGAGAACTAAGAACTCAGCAGACAGACTCTCTCACAGATCAGACTATGTTAAGAAGATCAGAGTGACAGATACAGAGAGACTAGAGAAGACAGAAAAGCTTCACAGAATACTCAGACTGAGTATTGTGAAGAGATTGACTGAAGAGTCTCTCAATCTCTTATAAGAGAAGAAGAAGAAGAAAGAGAAGAAGTCTGTACAACTACTCTCTATGACACTGAGAGTCAACACTCTGAGAATCTCTGTGAGAATTCTTGAAGAGAGTATCTATAATCTGAAGAGTTTGTAAGCTTTGAGAAGTGCTGTGAAAGACCTGATGCAAGAGAAAACAGAGTATAAGTCTTTGTAAGATCTTCTATTCAGATTGTCTGAACTGCAACTGAAGAATGAATATACTCAGCATATTCAGAAACTGCTCACAGCAGGAATCAACTCTGCAGAAATAAAGAATTGAAGAGACTTAAATAATCTCTTATAAAGAGAGAGCTGAATTTATATGTCTGTGAATAAGTTTCTATACATAGAACTTATTAAAAGATATCATGACTCTTCTCTAACAGGTCATTTTACAGACACTAGAACTTATAAGTTGCTTGTAAGAAAATACTTCTGACTGAAGATGTGAGAACTTATGAAGAAGATAGTGAATTCTTGTACTGTTTATCAGAGTTCATGAATAGTGTGATTCAGATTATATAAAGAACTTACTTCTCTACTCATTCTGTGAGAATCTTGAGAACAGCTAGAAATGAATGCTCTTGTAAGCCTCTCTGAAAGCAAGAACATATATAATACCTGCTTTGACAGTGTGCTGATGATAGTGAATTACTTTATTAAGATGACACACTTTATACTCATCTGCAAGAACTTAAAGTTAAAGAATTTAACTCACATCTTCATCTGCAATGTGATTCAGTTGCATGAGTTATCTATGAATATTGTCTCAGACAGAGAATTAATCTTTATAGAAGAGTTCTGATCTGATCTGATGACTATACTAAAGATCTTACAAGATCTAAGCACAGCTTTTTATCAACAGACAGATGATCAGATAGAGTATCTGATAAGTATATTAAAACAGTATCTGCAGTGCTTTGTCAATTATAATCAGAATAACTGAGTATATTGATTATCACTTACAGAGTTTGTGTACAACAACTTAAAACATATCAGTACAGATAAAACCCTCTTTAAGATACTCACTGAGACTCATCTGTGAATGATCTTGATGAATCTGCAAGAGTACACTATAGAGTGTAATGATGCTCATGAATAGGCTGAGAGAATTCAGAAGATTCAGGAGAAAGTCTGTGAATTCTTGAGAAAGACTTAAGAGTATCAGAAGAGATACTATGACTTCAAGCATATTGTGAAGAGTTTTAAGAAAGATAATAAAGTCTGACTGAGTCTAGAAAATATCACTATACAGAGATCTAGTAAGAAGCTGAATCTCTTACAGACAGAGCCTTATAAGATTATGAAGAAAGTTAGCTTACAGTTCTACAGATTAGAACTGTCATCTGATTTACAGATGTATAATGTTTTTCATATCTCTTTACTCTGTGAATATAAGAAATTCTCAGAAGAGAACTCTGTGACTCATCACTCTATTCATAAAGCACTAGAGAGTGAAAGAGAATATCAGATCAAAGAGATTATTAACTCAGAGAAGTGAGGTTGTGAGCTCTGATTCAAGATTCAGTGATAAGAGTATTCTGACAAGATGAATGAGTTCACTTGAGAATCATTCAAGCAGATAAGACATCTGCAGAAGCTGAGACATGACTTTTATATTATAAATTCTGATAAGTCAGAATAATGCAGTCTTTGCTAAGAACCTGATTATAATAAAGATATTAACACTGTCATTTATAAATTCTAGTCTATAAGATGATGAGTTTCTACTGAGATGAACAGTCTACAGTGTATATAAGAAAAGAAGAAAACATATTCTTATTAAAACTAAAAAATAAGAAAATAAACAGAGCTGTGAATATAATTTAGAGATCAATAAAGAAAAAATAAAGAAAACTCACACTTATATTATTAATATCTATAACACTTAATCTCTTCACAACTATCAATTTCTCTCTTCAAAGAAGCAGAAAGCATCATATCTGCAGTACAGACAATTATTACATTTAATATAAAAGCTATCAGAAATGCACAGACTTCAGAGAAGTCAGATATCAGAGCACACACAGTTGCAGCAGAGTCTTGAAGACTGACTATCTGCATGTGTGATCAGATATCTCTTGTAAAGCTGTGTTCACTCTCTCAGTTATGCTGAAGTATTCAGCCTGAAAACAATGAGAATACAGAGAGAGAGCTCATCTGCTCAGATCAACTCTCATTATAAATTCATAACATTCACATTATCTTGATTACTCAGATTTTACAGGTACTCAGAAACTCATCTCTCATTAACAATGAGATTGCAGAAATGTGCTACAGTGTGAGAATCATTGATAGAGAATCTAGACATATTCACATATACCTGGTCAGAGATTGTGCAGATAGAAGAGAAGTGATTATAGGTCTGTAAGACTGCAGAAGACACTGATAATATCAGAAGCTTTACAAGAACTGTTAACTAGAGTCTGTAAGAAATTACTTATAAGAAGACTTATAGTAAAGAGAGAGACTACACTGCTTAAAGTCAGAAGCTGATCTGAGAAAGAAATGAAGTGAGTCACTGATCTGAAGATCAGATACAGTGACAGAGCTGAAAGAGATGAAAATACAGTTATAAGTAGCAGCACTCTCACTTCATCAGCTAGTAAAAAGTGATCAGAGAAGTTGTGAGAATGCTTATAAGAAGCTCAACAGTGATCAGATATTATTTATAAAGATATTAAAATTAAAAAATTTTTATTCTTGAGAAGTTCTTGAATTAATATATAGATATTATTAGAAACACTCTCTCTCTATTATCTGAGTGAAAACACTTTGTAAATAAATGAGAATACTTACAGTTTGTAAGAATGAAAGCTGTTACAGAAAAAGAGAAAAGAAGATAAGATTCTACAGACAGATCTGAGATATTTATACTACTCTAGAGAGATTTGCTTACACTGTAAGTGATTTCATAGAACAGTCAGATCACTCTAGTAAATAAGAGTGATTATAAATCACAGATCTAAATCTTTTTATATGACTATAAAGAGTAATTGCAGACTGTGAACATCTTGATTCTACAATTCTACAGAGTTAATAAAAGAATGAAAAATTCCTCACAATTCTACAGTGTCAAAGAGCAATGATTTGTAAGAATAAATGAAAGATTAACTCATAAATGTTTCTCTTTGATAAGAATAATCTCATAGAGAGTGATTTATCTGTAAGATGAATCTGTGTAATGATTATATAAGAATCTTATAAAAATGATTGAGAGTCAATCAGAACTCTTCTATATAAAAGATATAAGATGAATCTGTATAATAGTCAGAGAAGAATCTGTAAATTACAAAGAATCTCATGAAATAAGAAATTGAGTAACAGACTCTTTTCTCTTCACAGTAACAAGGAATTTTTCCTCACTGAGATTTTTTATAGATATGAAGAGTTTTTAGTAAGTATCACTACAGTGCTGAGCTGACTATGAAGTCACTCAGTGAAAGACTTTATAGATGAAGCTTTAGAGAGAGAGAGATATGTAAGAAATTCTACTTCTCACAGATTCTTTATCTCTATTTCTATCTCTTATATAATCAATAGAGCTAGTGACTCTTGACTATATATAACTATATAGACTGAAGTTCATAAATACTATTTACAACTCAGCTTGAATACTATTATACATTTAATCTCTATATTTATCTTTCTACTGTGAACACTTCTAGTAGTTAACAGTACATATCACACCAAGCTGCAAACATCTGAATAATCGCCTGTGAGTACTTATTCTTACAATTTTCACTTTTATCTATCTTCATTCACTTAACTTCATACTGAAGTCTTATAATTTCTAGTCTTATATAAGTCTTCTCACTCACAGAGTTATTGTTATTCTAATTACTTAAGCTTCTTACATTATCTGATATCTCACTAATATCTTTAATCAGATCTTTATATATATTAAACTCATCAGACTGTTTCTCTGTAATAATTTTATTCAGCTTAAACATCTCAGAAGTCATCTTTCAATTTGTTATTAATATTAGCAGTGATCTGTAATCTTGCATTTACTGCTCTGATGTTTTCTCATTTCTCTGTCTTGAAGACATGTATTCTTTTGTTAAGTCAGGTGTTCTCTCAGATCTTAGATTAATCATGAGTTCAATCACTTAATAAATCATCTAGGCACGCTTGTAACAATGCATGAAGATGTCAATTGACATGTTATTTCAGCGGTTTTCATTAGCTTAATAAGGGCTTCATAACCTCTTGAAGAATAATGTTGTTGTGTTGTGTTGTAATCTAACTACGCGAGTTACACTAAATGAATAGGTTGGGGTGGCACGTGACTAGGGTAGGTGTAGTAATCACCAACAATCTCAACTCCGGCTTCCCCGCATGTCATCAATGTCATGTGACATCTCTAATCTGAACCACCACAAGGCAGACTCAATTTGTGTTTGGTGCAAAGATCCCCCAAGCACCTCAGCCCTTTCTGAGCTTCTACAAGTTTTGTTTGTAAAGGATTGGAAAGGGGTAAGTCTAGTGGGCTTTGTTTCAGGCTTAACTACTGGCTGTCTGAGGCAATATTGCCTTGACTACATTGCCAACCTAATGAGTTTCTTTCTGGACATCTCCCATGTGGTTCAGACAGCGGTTGTTCTCTCTGGGGCCCAGAATCCTTCTGACTTCACGCGCGGCTGGAACTCCAATTCCTGAAACACTATTCGGTCTTTCTGCTGAAGAGCAAAGCTGCGGACTTTGTCTCGAATTGCGGGACTGGCTGATGCTGGAATCACAGTCAGAGTGGCGCGGACTAGGTGCAATGCATTTCTTACCTGTTACAAATATCTTCCCCGGCCATCTTTCCAACTCCCGTGCAAGGACGTCTTTTGTGGACGCTCTTCCACGGTTCACTGTACCGCGAGTTCCCCTGCTGAGTCCACAGTTGGCCACGCATCAAAAAGTCCTCTGGCAGATGGCGGTAGCCACCACTCTCACCACTTTCTGACACAGGGAAATTGTCATTTTTCAGCCTGAGTTCATTTACCCCTTGCCAATTCAGTGTGTTGAGGAAAGTAGCCAGGGCTTGCCAGGGAACCTCTGACTGAATAAGCATCATGGACTCAGGGACCAAAGCCAGGCTTCAGAGAAACGCCAGGGATACATGGACATGGGGGAGTATGTTCTTATCTCCAATGTGCTTGAGGATGAAGGAGAGGACATGAAAGGCAAAGCAAGAGGCATAGGAAAGAGCTTCAGTAAAGACAGCACTAGGGTCAGAGAGGGAAAGACAAGAGGGAATTTTGGTATCAGAAGACAGCTGGGAATAGTGTGTTTTTGCAGCTTCAATCCGCCTTGCTTGAGGCTCATTGAATTCCGCTGCTCGAGCAAAGAAAGCAAAAATAGGACTACTCTCACTGCCGTACTCTAGCATGGCTGAAATATTAGCAGAGGCCACATAAACACCTTGTTCCCGCCATTTGGCACCCACCCGACCAATATGGGTTCCAAGAAGAGACATGAACTCATGGCCACAAGAGAGAAAAGAGAGGACAGAGAGCCGGCAAAAACAGTGTCCATGTGCTTTGACAAAATATAACATGGCTGGGGGGTAATCACTAATTGATTCCTGGGCCAAAAGAGGCTTGAAAAGAAGCAGGATGCTCTCCCTGGTGTTTGGAAAGGACTGGATGCAAACCAGGGATTTGGTGTAGAAGAAAAGCTGCTGGAGGAAATTGGGCCTAGACAAGACAGCAAGATGATGCTGAATTCTACCCACATTAGGGCTTTTATCAGCAGCTTTGTTATATCAATATCTTGCCACGCCTGCTCAAACCTCTCTATCCTGCAGGTTCACTTCCTCAAGTGCCATTCTGTATCTGCCAAGATCTCCAAGACATTCAATCCAGGTATTCTCAAAGCTAGGAACGCTCTCAAGCAGTAGGGTCATCATTGAATAGGCAGTATATATGAATGCCAGCATGTAGTCCAGCGAAGCAGGGAGTCTGTGTCTCAAGAACTTCAAGAAAGAATGAATTCCATGGGTCCACATCCTGGCTGGCATAGCATACTTGCTGGCTAATCTTTGAAGTGCCGGGCTGGCAGAGGGATGCTGTGAGGCCAGAAAAAAGTCGTGATGCTCGTGAAGCAAGGCTCTGTGAAGACCAATAAGAGCCTGCCATTGCTCAGTATTCAAATTTCCCTTGTTTTTGACCTGTTGTTGATCAATCTCAACGCATTTCTTTTCCACAAGGACAAGGCCAGCATAGATTCCGTGAACTTCATTGATGAGTTGCTCCTCAGTGATTCGCCGGGTCTTTGGTTGAAGGGACAGGGTGTTGACTGGCGCTGGAGAGTCCACTGGGGCAGGAGAGGTCCTGCTGGACAATGCTACCACTGTGGGATCAAAATCATAAGCTGGGTGGGTGCCATGATGTACGCGATCTGCATGAAGGTCTGGGATGTAATGGGTAGGCTTGGGCCTTGTCCGCATGAAGACCTCATGGCAAAAGGGGGGATTTCCTTGGTCTGAAACGCTGGCCGGACGCTTTCTTGATCCTCGGGAAGTCAGGGACCTGTCGCGGAGCCGGAGGTTTTTCAAATTGGGGGCTTCGGGAGTAACAGTGGCAGAGCTACTCAAAGACAATTCTCATTAGCTACTAGTAGCCACCCACACAAGGCCAAGCCAACACAGCAAATATGACCTACAGACTTTGCAGCAATCCGCTCGCTGCTGATGACTGGAGTCCAGTACGAGGAGGTGCCCGGACCGAGTCGGCCGGCTGGGTAGGAGAGGTAGATAGCATTTGTAGGAGTAAAGTGTTGGTTTGGGGGAGGAGGGAAAGGCAGGTGGTTCACTGGAACAATAACATAGATGTATGATCTGGATGGTGACAAGAAATGTGTTCATTCATATATTCATCCTCCTGACAGCGTCGCGTAGTCTTTGATCTGCCAACCCCTGGAGGCAAGCTCGCCGCCTTTTGCGAACCACAGTGACATGGTGGCTTGCCCAAAGTTTCCAGTTTACTCTTTCTGATTTGTCTGAAAGTGCCAAGATGCTCTGAAATCAAGCCGCGTTTCCAAGTAGCAAGGCAGCAAAAAGTCTCAAACTAAAATGGCAATGCGTAGGTGGATCAGAAGGCAGCCTCAGTTGTCCAGGTTGGGCCCGCGGGGACATCATTTATGTACAGAGTAAATCTTTGCTTTCCGGGCGGCGGCGGGTGCCTCGGCTGGTTCGTAGTGGATTAATGGACAACATTTCTTATCTACTGTCACTCAATCAATCGAGACTTCTGGATTGATCAAGGGACATGGCATCATGTGCCTGGTTTTTTCCCGTCAAGCTGTATTTCTGGGTTCAAGGCAACAAGAAAGCCTGAACAAAAATAGCAATAAAGAGGCAGGTGGAGCATAAACATATCATTCTCCTCACAGTAATCCAGAGTCTTGTAGGTGCGGTGAGATCCATGCCCATCCCCTATAAGAAGAGAGTATCTCCCTTTATGGCGCTTTTGCGTGAATCGATTGAAATGCTGGATTCATTGGAAGGCGATTCCATTGTATGCTCTCTCACCCAGCCTTCTTATCCAGCTCATCCGATGTTGAATCATCTTCTTTGCTTCCTCCTTGTTGTTGGTGTAGAGTGTCATATCTCCGCTGGGGGTTGTTTCCGGACCGCGATAATCTGGATATTCTTCAGGTCTGAATCCTCATTGTCTTTAACTGGTGGATTCGCTCGGAATTGTTCTATAGCATTGATATCTGCTTGTATTTGATTTGCATGGTCGCGTATAATTTGGGGCTGGAGGCCCACCTAGGGTGCGGATTGGCTGCTCACCATACTTTCTTGGTATTGGGCGATACCTAAAGTTCGGGCGAGCAGATTGGGCCATAGTATGAGTCAAATAGATCAGTGGTTGTGAAGATATTTCAAAAATTCAGTTGAATGAGATTGTTTTCACCCTTTGGGGTTTGATCGATTGATGATTGATTGATTATGTCATCGCCGTCCCACCCGCCCCGTCAGCAGCTATACAGGTGTAGGCTACTGGGGCAAAAGAGTGTAGGCTACTGGGGCAAAAGAGCTCAATCACCACCAGCGCCTGCTGGTAGAAGGGCCGACCAACCGCGGGACCCCCAACACCCCCCCTCGGACCAGCTACCACAGAGTACAGTACTTCCCCTCAGTGGCTCCCTTCAGTGGCCTCCCCACAATGGCTCCTTTTTAATAATGGACTGGACCACTCAGTCCTAGGGCTTAATGGGACTTCTAGGGCACACTCCTGGGATGTCTCTTGGCACTGTTAAAATGTCCAAGGGTATTTGTTAGGAATTTTTTAAGTCCATTCTGGGATCGAACCCATGCATGTTGACCACAGCGGGGCTCACGCTCAACAGTCTCATAACCTGTAGGCTACTGGGGCAAAAGAGCTCAATCACCACCAACGCACTGCTGGTAGAAGGGCCGACCAACCGCGGGACCCCCAACACCCCCCCTCGGACCAGCTACCACAGAGTACAATACTTCCCCTCAGTGGCTCCCTTCAGTGGCCTCCCCACAATGGCTCCTTTTTAATAATGGACTCAGTCAGTCCTAGGGCTCACGGGACTTCTAGGGCACACTCCTGGGATGTCTCTTGGCACTGTTAAAATGTTCAAGGATATTTGTTAGGAATTTTTAAGTTCATTCTGGGATTGAACTCATGCATGTTGACCACAGCGGGGCTCACGCTTAACGGTCTCATAACCTGTAGGCTACTGGGGCAAAAGAGCTCAATCACCACCAACGCACTGCTGGTAGAAGGGCCGACCAACCGCGGGACCCTCAACAACAGGCATGTTGGTGATTACTACACCTACCCTAGTCACGTGCCACCCCAACCTATTTAGTGTAACTCGCGTAGTTAGATTACAACACAATAACATTATCCTTCAAGAGGTTATGAAGCCCTTTGTAAGCAATGAAAACTGCTGAAATAATGTGTCAACTACATCTTCATGTATTGTTACACATGTCTAGATGTCTTTTATTAATTAATTAAACTCATGATGAATCTGAGATTGAGTGAAAAGTCTGACTTAACAAAGAATTACATATCAATATATAGAAGAAGAAATTCATAAATATTTAAAGTATAAGAAGAATTGAATATGAGTTTATTAATATCTACAATGAATTGAAAAGTAACTGTCTCAGAGATATTTAAGCTGAATGAAATCATTACAGAGAAACAGTCTGATAAGTTTAATAAATATAAAGACTCAGTTGAAGATATCAGTAAGATATCAGATAATACAGAGAGTTTAAGTAATTAAAATAACAATAGCTTAGTAAGTGAGAAGACTTATATAAGACTTAAAATTACAAGACTTCAGTATAAGATTGAGTAGATAAAGATCAGTAGAAATAACTCTGTAGATGATAAGATAAGAGTAGATCTGACAGAATATCTTTAATAGAAAGAGAAGACATCTGTTATAATAAAAGTTCTTAAAGAATTTAGAAGTTAAGTAAGACTTATTAAAAGACTGATAGTTCTCACTGAATTTATTAACTACTTAATATAAAGAGAGAAAATTCTTTTAACTATAGAGTAGTCTGAAATCAATAATATTCTTAAAGATAATAATCTTGATAAGAATATTATTATAAATATATAATATTTCTGAAAAGAATACAATCTTTGATTATATAATTATATATGATCTGCAATTACTCTGCAGGTCAAGACTTATTTCACTATACTCAAGAAGTTTAAATTATCAGCTTATACTTTATAAACTATTATAGAGAATAACTTTTTCAAGAGATCTGCTATATACAGAACTCATTTATTTAAAGAGCTTATTAAAATAATTTTTAAAAGTAAAGAATTTAACAGAGCTTTCATTGAATATCTGATTATTATAAGAATTAATTATATTTATCTAGAATATAAGATTCTGAATGTTGTGTTTTTTAACAGACTGCTTACAGAAGTCAACAGAGATTGAGTCTTATTTATAAGAAATTGAATGAATTAAATTGATAAAGATAATACTTAACTCTTAGAGAATGATTTTATAAGTCTGTACTATAATATTCTTTTATAACTCTCTGCTATGAATGAAGCAAATACTGATATGTCTAGAAATTCTATCAATAATGTACAAGATAAGAATAAGAAAGACAAGAACAAAGAGAAAGATAATAACAAGAATAAGAACTGTAAGAAATCCCGCTTCTCATAGATTCTTTACTTCTATTTCTATCTCTTACATAATTAATAGAGCTAGCAGCCCTTGGCTACACACAACTATATAGACTGAAGTTCACAAATACTATTCATAACTCAGCTTAAATACTATTATACATTTAATCTCTACATTTTATCTTTCTACTGTGAATACTTCTAGTAGTTAACAGTACATATTATATCAAGCTGCAAACACCTGAATAATCATCTGTAAGCACTTATTCTTATATTTCAAACTCAGTCAGTCAGCAATCACTTATTATGACTGAAAGAACTAGAAATTTATATACTTCAATCTCTGTAAACTCTACTACAGACACTCAGAAGTAGTCATCTGAATTATAAATAATCTCTATAAAAGAAGTCTCAGAGAACTTATTAATCACTTATAAGATATTATTCTCTGTATCTATAACAGAGAAACTCTTCAAACTTATAAATAAATCAATCTCAGTGAAGAACATTCTTGAGTATCTCTCACAGAATTAAGTTATTTTTCTACAAGAAATACTTACTATTTATAAACACTCTCAAACTGAGTTTCTAAACATAATCTTCAGAGACATCTATGAATTAAAAAGAAACTTTCTTAAGTTATAATTACTTAAAATTACTTATTAAATCACAATCTATAAAAGCTTCTGCAAGTTTGTATTTAAAATTGACTTATATTATTATTATTATTATTATTCTTCAATTATAGATGTATGCAGTCAGAGACTATGACATCTACCTGAGAACTTTAGTTCTCAGGGTTTTTTCTATGTCTGTAAAGTTAACTATTGTACATTCATCAATTTCAGATATGCAAAATCAGAAAATTCCAGCCCAGAATACAAAAACTGTTTACAAATTGCAGTGTTTTAACCTCTTTTGATACTTTGTAACCATTTGACAATATCATGACAAAAGAAAAGAGAGAAAGAACACAGTCTCAAAGATAGACACATTAAATAGATAGATAGAAAGAAATTGAAAGAAAAAGATACAGAAAAAGAAAAAGTAAAGAGAGACTATAACAAAACAAATTCTTAAAAGAGAGTGTATAGCTGTTTTAACAGACTATATCTGATTGATTTCCTCCTCTTCATATTCAGATAATTCTGAATTTAGCCATTTTCTTGTAGCTGCTTGAGTTTCTGATAGAAAGTCTATTAAGTATTTAATTCCTGTCTCAGTTGAGAATAAGAATCTCATATTTAATTGATTTAGATCATACTTCTCTTTCAATCTGGCTCTGAGACTATTGTATAATGCACAGTGCATTATAATATGCTCAGGATTCTCATTTGTATTGCAGAATGAGCATTCTATTGAGTCAAATCTATCATCAAATCTTTGTATATAAGATTTGAAATAGCCATGTCCTAGTTTCAGCTGTATTATAGATGAGAATATTTTCTTTTTACATTTAATTGAACAAGATTTCCACTTGGGTTTTGTTTCAAATCTTGAATAATGTATACTCTTCTTTTGTTTCTGCCAGCTTTCATTCCACTTGTCTAAACAAGATTCTTTTATTTTTCTCTTTATAAAAGACCAGGACACAATTTTTTGAATAGATCTGCTTAATTCTGCACCCTTTTTTGCAGCTGAATCAGCCAATTCATTGCCATGAATATTCATATGAGCAGGAACCCAGTGCAGATGAATTCTCAGCTTTGATGTTCTTCTCTCTTGAATTTTTAAAACAGAGTTTAAGATCAGTTCAAGATTCATTTGACCATTATGAATCTGACTATTTCTAAGTCTTTTTAAAGCAGCTTGACTATCAGAGAATATCCATGCCTCTTTCAAACAATTTCCTCTTTTATGAGATTTTATTTCAATGAGTTTGAAAGCTTTCACTATTGCAAATAGTTCAGCATCAAAGACTTCACATTCAGAGCCTAGATTCCAGAAATCTGAGATAAAATTAATATTATCTTCAGTATAAGCAATGCCTGCGCCCAATCTGTTCAAGTTCTCATTTTTTGAGCCATCTGAATAAATCAGAATAGAGTCTTTTATATTGATTGTAGAAATTCTCTTCAAATGCTGTTCATATTCTTTCTCTTTTGATAGTTCACTTATTTGTAAGTCTATAAGAGATTCAAGCTTTTTTCTCCAGGGAGATAACTTCTCATGATCAACTTTTTCAACATTTAAAGAAGAAAATTGATTTTTAATCAGAGAGCATAGTCTGTACAGTTGAGAAGGCATTTTCTTTGAAGAATTATTTTCATTCCAATCAAGAAATCTATTCCAATCCAGTTCATTTCCAGAGTTAATTGGTGGAAATGAAGAAGAGACTCTTTCTCTGATTATATGATTTGAGCTCATCTTTACAACTCTCAGAGCATAGTTCATACAGGCCTTTTCAAATCTAATAGTAGGAGGAGGAATTGAAGCTTCAATTTCCATTGCTTTAATAGGAGATGATTTAAATGCTCCCAGAATTCTTCTCAAGGCTCTGTTTTGCAGACTTTGAAAGAGTTCAGTGAAATTCCCTTGATTATTCCACCAAACTTGAACTCCATAATCAGCTACTGATGTAATACAGGCTATATATAACTGTCTCATAGCCTGGAAGGATAGACCCCTCTCTGTATTTGATAGTCTGATTATGTTGTTCAATAGTCTTTCTGCCTTGACAGTTCTTTGTTGAATGTGATATTTAAAATTCAACTTGGAGTTTAACCATACTCCTAACCATTTGACATTTACACTGGGTTTAATCTCTCTATTTAAAAGAGTTAGAGATAGTTCTTTCTCATTGAATCTAGGAAAGAAATGAATTAACTCAGTTTTATCCATATCAAATTGAATTTGATTGATATCTGCTCTAACAAAGATTTCCTTTGCAGCTTCTTCAATTACTTTCAAATTCTCTTTGATAGTTTTTGAGCTGTAGACTAGACCAATATCATCCACATAACTCGGAGATCGCACTATTCTCATATTTCTATTTTTGAATAGATATGCAGTGTATATTGCAAATAAAATGGGTGAGATTGGAGACCCCTGTGGTACTCCTATTTTTATCTCAGTCTTGTCTTGTTTCATTCCATCAAAGAAGAGTTGTATAATTCTTTTAGACATAAAACAGTTAACCCATTTTATTAGGGAAAGAGGCAGTTTTAATATCTTCAATGTCTGAATTAACTTTGACTTTGAAACATGATCAAACGCTCCTTTTATATCAATAAAAACTGCAGTTGAGACCAGACCCTCATGCTTTGCTATTTGAATATCATGAACAACTGAGAGAACAGTGTCAATTGCAGAACACTGTTTTCTACCTCCCATTTGTTCACTGAATAAAAGAGAATCATCTATAGAGCTTATAAAAGATAGTCGAGTAGCTATTATCTTTTCTAAAACCTTTCCTAAACAGTTCAATAGAGATATTACTCTATATGACTTAGGAATTGAAGTTTTTCTATTAGGTTTTGCAAGAATCACTCCAGTGGCTTCTCTCCAGCATTCAGGATGATATCCATTTTTCAAGAGATTGAAAAAGAGCTCAAAATATTCATTCTTTAAGTAGGAATATGTATTTTGAATAATCAAGTGATTAATTGAATCTGGACCTGCAGCAGTTTTAACAAAAATTGACTTATAAGCTCAGCTGTGTGATATAAAAGATAAAGAAGCTATTATCTATATAATAACAGATCTCTATTACACTGAAGTCAAGAACTGACTAAATTATCTAGAGAATGATTATAAGAGATCTTACTAATCTATTCTCAAGATCTATCTAAAGAATAAGTTAAAAGACTCTGTAAGCTGAACAGAGAACATCTGAGCTGTGATTATTAATATTAGAAAAAGAGATAAGAAATCTGATAAAGACTACTTACAGCATTTCATGAAATTATAATATAAATTAAAATCTGTGAAAATAGAGCTCTGAAACAAGATCTGAATGATGATATTTATAAAGAGACTGAATAAAGATATATAGAATAAGCTCATTGAGTAAGACTCTAAACTCTTAACTCTGAAGAAACTGATGACTCTTATTCATTACTTACAGATCACTGTAAGAGTCACAGACTTATAGAGAGTAGATTATTAATCAGCTCTGTGAGAGTCAGAATAACAGAGAACAGATTTATCAGAAAAAGATAATAAGATATAGAGAGATTCATATCTGACTACTGAGTAGAGAGAGAGAGCTTCACAAGCTCTTATAAATAGAGTATATAATAGAGAGATTAAGAAAAAGAAACTCTGCTTTATCTATTCTAAATCAGAACATCTTTACACAAACTATCTGAATAAATTAAAATAGAAATTTAAGAAGTCACAGATAGAGTCAGTAACAGTCTTCTTAAGAGTCTTGAAGTTAATATCTGAATCTGTTACTTCTTTAATAAAAATACTTACTTATGAGAAGAGACTGTGCTGCAGTGCTGCTGTTCTGCAAGTATAAGAAGTATTGATAAACTCAGAATCTGAGATCACTGTGATATCTCTAAAGCTTGTGAAGTAAATAAGTTAAAAGATGAAAACTGAGAATCTACTCTTATAATAAGCAGAGTATAAGAACTCAGATCTGAGAGCTGAGAGACTTATAAGAGTTATCTTTGAATTACAAGATCTCTCTGAAATCTGAAGAAGATTTATAAAAACTGTGATTATCACAGATATCACAGATAACATATACTTAAAACTTATATAACTTTAAAGATATAATTTATACATAGCTATCTGCAAGTCAGGTTTATACTTCTGATCAGTGTTAACAGACTCACTTACAGAGATAGAATCAGTTAATACTATAGAGTTAATTAGAGAAGATAAGCTTATCTATATAATAACTTTACAAGTATCTGAGAATCTCACAGTTATGAAAACTGAGCTTCAGATATCAGAGAAATACTGAGATCTTATAGAGATATTCAGCTCAGTAAAGACAGCTAAGCTTTCTTCTCACTGTAAGAAGAATCTGATAATAGATTTAGTAGAAGAATAGAAACTCTTCTAAGAATCAATCTATAAGCTCTTTTATTATAAGACAGAGATCTTGCAGATCTATATAAAGAAGAATCTGAAGAATAACTTCATTCAATCTTCACAGATCTCTGTGAAAGCCTCTGTGATATTTATAAAGAAGAAGAATGAAGATCTCAGATTATATATAGACTATCACAATCTGAACTTTAAGATAATAAAGAGTCACTACTCTCTATCTCTGATTGAGAATGTAATCAATTATCTCACAGAAGCAGTTATATTCACACAACTGAATGTAATTAATATATATACACAGCTGTGAATACAGTCTGAGAATGAATAAAAGACTATCTTTAAAACTACACTGAGATTATTTAAATATCTAGTAATGTCTTTTGATCTGACTAATGTCTCTGCAGTATTTCAGTCTTTCATTAATAAAATACTTCATGTATATCTGAATGTCTTCATGATAATATATCTGAATAATGTAATAGTATACTCTGCAAAGAAGAAAGAACACACTGAGTATATGCAAAGTATATTAAAGATCTTAGATGAGACAGAACTGTATATTAAGCTTATAAAGTACAACTTCAGTGCTCACTGAATTAATTTCCTAGAATATGTAATTATCACAGATGATATTCAGATGAAATCTTCATAGATTAAGACTATTCTATTATAATCAGAGTTAACTAGTATTTATGAGATTCAGATCTTTCTGAGCTTTATGAATTTCTATAGATAGTTTATCTTTATATTTATAAGAATCTTCTTAACTCTTACAGATATACTGAAGAGTGAAAATAAGAAGAAGTCATTCTATAAACAGAGAATGAAAAGATTATTAAGAAGAGAGAACTGTAAGAACTTTCTTATCTCAGAAACTTATAAGATCTTTACAAGATTGAAACAGATATTTATAAATACAGTGATACTGTTTTACTTTTATCTCTTACTCTTAATTAGATTAAAGACAGATGTCTTCTTCTTTATAATTTTAGAAATAGTCTTATAACTACAGTCAAATAAGAACTGAGTTTCAGTAGTCTTTTTCTCATAAAAGATGCAATCTGTGAAGATCAACTATAACATTCATGATCAGAAATTTCTTATAATAGTGAAATTCTTTTATCACTAATATTACTACTTTGAGAGTCTTGTAACAGTGATTACTGTTAGAACTGATTATAACAGCTTATAACAGTTTACTTCAATCAAGAAACTCTTATAACAGTAGATTCACTGAGCTCAGAGACTGAGTAAGTTCTGATTCAAGATAGAATATATCAAGAGAACTAAGAACTCAGCAGATGAACTCTCTCACAGATCAGACTATATTAAGAAGATCAGAATAACAGATATAAAGAGACTAGAGAAGATAGAAAAGCTTCACAGAATACTTGAACTGAGTGTTATAAAGAGATTAACTGAAGAGTCTCTCAATTCTCTATAAGAGAAGAGAGAACAGAGAGAAAAGAAGTCTGTATAACTACTCTTTACAACACTGAGAGTCAACACTCTGAGAATCTCTGTGAGAATTCTTGAAGAGAGTATCTATAATCTGAAGAGTTTGTAAACTTTAAGAAGTACTGTAGAAGATCTGATGTAAGAGAAAACAGAGTATAAGTTTTTATAAGATCTTCTATTCAGATTGTCTGAACTGCAACTGAAGAATGAATATACTCAGTATATTCAGAAACTGCTTATAACAGAGATTAATTCTGCAGAAATAAAGAATTGAAGAAACTTAAATAATCTCTTATAAAGAGAGAGCTGAATTTATATATCTATGAATGAGTTTCTATACATAGAACTCATCAAAAGATATCATAACTCTTCTCTAGCAGATCATTTTATAGATACTAGAACTTATAAGTTACTTACAAGAAAATACTTCTGACTAAAGATACAAGAACTTATGAAGAAGATAGTGAATTCTTATACTGTTTATCAGAATTCGCAGGTAGTACAGTTCAGATCATATAAAGAACTTACTTCTCTATTTATTCTGCAGAAACCTTGAGAACAGCTAGAAATGAATACTCTTATAAATCTCTCTGAAAGTAAGAATATATATAATATCTGCTTTAACAGTGTACTGATGATAGTGAATTACTTCATTAAGATAGCACACTTTATACTCACTTACAAGAACTTGAAGTTAAAGAATTTAACTCACATCTTCATTCACAATGTAATCTGATTATATGAATTATCTGTGAACATTGTCTCAGATAGAGAATCAATTTTTATAGAAAAGTTCTAATCTGATCTGATAACTATACTGAAGATTTTATAAGATCTAAGTATAGCTTTTCACTAACAGACAGATAATCAGACAGAATATCTGATAAGTATATTAAAACAGTATCTGCAGTGCTTTGTCAATTACAATCAGAATAACTGAGTGTATTGATTATCACTTATGAAGTTTATATACAACAACTCAAAATATATCAGTATAGATAAAACTCTCTTTAAGATACTCACTGAGACTCATCTGTGAATAATCTTAATAAACTCATGAGAGTATACTATAGAGTATGATAATACTCATGAATAGACTGAGAGAATTCAGAAGATCTGAGAGAAAGTCTGTGAATTCTTAAAAAAGACTTAAGAGTATTAGAAGAGATACTATGACTTTAAGCATATTACAAAGAGTTTTAAGAAAGATGATGAAGTCTGACTGAGTCTAGAAAACATTATTATATAAAGATCTAGTAAGAAGCTGAATCTCTTGCAGACAGAGTCTTGTAAAATTATGAAGAAAGTTAGCTCACAGTTCTATAGATTGAAACTGTTATCTGAGTTACAGATATACAATGTTTTTCATATCTCTTTACTTTATAAATATAAGAAATTCTTAGAAGAGTACTCTGTGACTCATCACTCTGTCTGTGAAGCACTAGAGAGTGAAAGAGAATATCAGATCAAAGAGATTATTAACTCAGAGAAGTAAGATCACAAGCTCTGATTCAAGATTCAGTGATAAGAATATTCTGATAAGATGAATGAGTTCACTTGAGAATTATTCAGACAGATAAGATATCTGTAGAAGCTGAGACATAACTTTTATATTATAAATTCTGACAAGTCAGAATAGCACAGTCTTCACTAAGAACCTGATTATAATAAAGATATTAACACTGTTATTTACAAGCTCTAGTCTATAAGATGATGAGTTTCTACTGAGATGAACAGTTCACAGTGTATATAAGAAAAGAAGAAATCATGTTCTCATTAAAAGCTAAAAAACAGAAAATAACAGAGCTGTAAACACAATTTAGAGATTAATACAGAAAAAATAAAGAAAACTCATACTCATATTCTCAACATTCACAACACTTAATTCTCTCACAACTATTAATTTTTCTCTTCAAAGAAGCAGAGAGTATCATATCTGTGATACAGATAATTGTTACATTTGATATAAAGATTATTAGAAATGCACAGACTTCAGAAGAGCTGAATATCAGAGTGTATACAGTTGCAGCAGAGTTTTAAAAGCTGATCATCTGTATATATGATCAGATATCTCTTACAAAGCTGTATCTGCTTTCTCAGTTATGCTGAAGTATTCAGCCTGAAAATAATTGAGATATAAAGAGAGAACTTATCTATTCAGATCAACTCTTATTACAAATTCATAGTATTTACATTGTCTTAATTACCTGAATTTTACAGGTATCTGAGAACTCATCTCTCATTAATAATAAGATTGCAGAAATGCACTGCAGCATGAGAATCATTGATGAGAAATCTAGATATATTCACATATATCTGATCAGAGATTGTGCAGATAGAGAAAGAGTGATTATAGACCTACAGAGTTATAGAAAACACTGATAATATCAAGAGCTTTGTAAGAACTATCAGCTAGAGTCTGTAAGAAATTACTTATATATAAGAAATCCCGCTTCTCGCGGATTCTTTACCTCTATTCCTATCTCTCACGTAATCAATAGGGCTAGCGGCTCTTGACTACACACAACTATATAGACTGAAGTTCATGAATACTATTCATAACTCAGCTTGAATACTATTATACATTTAATCTCTACATTTTATCTTTCTACTGTGAATACTTCTAGTAGTTAATAGTACATATCATATCAAGCTGCAAACACCTGAATAATCATCTGTGAGCACTTATTCTTACATTTCAAGCTCAGTCAGTCAGCAATCACTCATTATAACTAAAAGAACTAGAAACTTGTATACTTTAATTTCTGTGAACTCTACTACAGACACTCAGAAGTAGTCATCTAAATTATGAATAATTCTTATAAAAGAAGTCTCAGAGAACTTATCAATCACTTACAGAATATTATTCTCTACATCTATAATAGAAGAACTCTCTGAATTCATGAATAAATTAATCTCAGTGAAAAACATTCTTGAGCATCTTCTACAGAACTAAGCTATTTTTCTATAAGAAATACTTACTATCTGTAAACACTCTTAAACCAAGTCTCTAAACATGATCTTCAGAGATATCTATGAACTGAAAAGAAACTTTCTTAAGCTGTGATTACTTAAGATCACTTATTGAATTATAATCTATAAAAGCTTTTATAAGTTTGTATTTAAAATTAACTTACAAGTCTGACTGTGTGATATAAAAGATGAAGAAGCTGTCATCTATACAATGACAGATCTCTATTACACTGAAGTCAAGAACTGACTGAATTATCTAGAGAATGATTATAAGAGATCTCACTGATCTGTTCTTAAGACCTATCTAGAGAATAAGTTAAGAGACTCTGTAAGCTGAATAGAGAACATCTGAGCTGTAATTATCAATATTAGAAAAAGAGATGAGAAATCTGATAAAGACTACTCACAGCACTTTATGAAATTATGATATAAATTAAGATCTATGAAAATAGAGCTCTGAAACAAGATCTGAATAATGATATTTATAAAGAGACTGAATAAAGATATGTAGAATAAGCTCATTGAGTAAGACTCTAAGTTCTTAACTATGAAGAAACTGATGACTTTTATTCATCACTTACAGATCACTGTAAGAGTCATAGATCTGTAGAGAGTAAATCACTGATCAGTCTTATAAGAGTCAGAATAACAGAGAACAGATTTGTCAGAAAAAGATAATAAGACACAGAGAGATTTATATCTGACTACTGAGCAGAGAGAAAGAGTCTTATAAGCTTCTATAAATAGAGTGTATAATAGAGAGATTAAGAAAAAGAGACTCTGCTTTATCTGTTTTAAATCAGAACATCTTCACACAAACTGTTCAGATAAATTAAAATAGAAATTTAAGAAGTCACAGACAGAGTCAGTAACAGTCTTCTTAAAAGTCTTAAAGCTGATATCTGAATCTGTTACTTTCTCAATGAAAGTGCTTACTTACAGAGAGAGACTGTACTGTGATACTGCTGCTCTGTAAGTATGAGAAGTATTGATAAACTCAGAATCTCAGGTCACTGTGATGTCTCTAAAGCTTGCAGAGTGAATAAGCTGAAAGATAAAGACTGAGAACCTGCTCTTATAATAAGCAGAATGTGAGAACTCAGATCTAAGAGCTGAGAGACTTATAAGAGTCATCTTTGAATTGCAAGATCTCTCTGAAATCTGAAGAAGATTTACAGAAACTGTGATTATCACAGACATCATAGATAACATGTACTTGAAACTTGTATAACTTTAAAGACACAATTCACACATAGCTGTCTGTAAGTCAGGTTTATACTTTCAATCAGTGTTAACAGACTTACTCACAGAGATAGAATCAGTTGATACTGTAGAGTTAATTAGAGAAGATAAGCTCATCTATATAATGACTTTGCAAGTGTCTGAGAATCTCATGATCATGAAAACTGAGCTTCAGATACCAGAGAAATATCAAGATCTCACAGAGATATTCAGCTCAGCAAAGACAGCTGAGCTTTTCTCTCATTGTAAGAAGAATCTGACAATAGATTTAATAGAAGAATAGAAACTCTTCTGAGAATCAATCTATAAGCTCTCTCATTACAAGACAGAGGCCTTGCAGACCTATGTAGAGAAGAATCTGAAGAATAACTTTATTCAATCTTCACAGATTTTCACAGAAGCCTCTGTGATATTTATAAAAAAGAAGAATGAAGATCTCAGATTATATATAGATTATTATAATCTGAACTTTAAGATAATAAAGAGTCACTATTTCCTGTCTCTGATTGAGAATGTGATCAATTATCTCATGAGAGCTGTCATATTCATACAACTGAATGTAATCAATGTATATACACAGCTGTGAATACAGTCTGAGAATGAATGAAAGACTGTCTTTAGAACTGCACTGAGATTATTTAAATATCTAGTAATATCTTTTGATCTGACTAATATTTCTACAGTATTTCAGTCTTTTATCAATAAAACACTTCATGTATATCTGAATGTCTTCATGATAATATATCTGAATAATATGATGATATACTCTGTGAAGAAGAAAGAACACACTGAGTATATGCAAAGTGTGTTAAAGATCTTAGATAAGACAGAACTGTATATTAAGCTTATAAAGTACAACTTCAGTATCTATTGAATTAATTTCCTAGAATATATAATCATCACAGATGATATTCAGATGAAACCTTTATAAGTTAAGACTATTCTATTATAATCAGAGTTAACTAGTATTCATGAGATTCAGATCTTTCTGAGCTTTGTGAATTTCTATAGATGATTTATCTTTATATTTACAAGAATCTTCTTGACTCTTACAGACATACTGAAGAGTGAAAACAAGAAGAAGTCATTCTATGAATGAAGAATGAAAAGATTGTTAAGAAGAAAGAACTGTGAGAACTTTCTTATCTCAGAAGCTTATAAAATCTTTACAAGATTGAAACAGATATTCACAGATACAGTGATACTATTTCACTTTCATTTCTTACTCTTAATCAGATTGAAGACAGATATCTTCTTCTTTGTGATTTCAGAAATAGTCTTATAACTACAGTTAAATAAGAACTGAGTTTCAGTGATCTTTTTCTTACAGAAGATGTAATCTGTGAAGATCAACTATAACATTCATAATCAGAAGCTTCTTACAATAGTGAAATTCTTTTATTACTGATATCACTACTTTGAGAGTCTTATAACAGTGATTATTATTAGAACTGATTATAACAGCTTACAACAGTTTACTTCAATTAAGAAACTCTTACAGTGACAGATTTACTGAGCTCAGAGACTGAGTGAGTTCTGATTCAAGATAGAACATATTAAGAAAACTAAGAACTCAGTAAACAGACTCTCTCACAGGTCAGACTATGTTAAGAAGACCAGGATAACAGACACAGAGAGACTAGAGAAGACAGAAAAGCTTCACAGAATGCTTGAACTGAGTGTTGTAAAGAGATTAACTGAAGAGTCTCTCAATTCTCTGTAAGAGAAGAGAGAAAAGAGAGAGAAGAAGTCTGCACAACTACTCTCTACAATACTGAGAGTTAACACTCTGAGAATCTCTGTAAGAATTCTTGAAGAGAATATCTATAATCTGAAGAATTTACAGGCTTTGAGAAGCACTGTAGAAGATCTGATACAAGAAGAAACAGAGTATAAGTCTTTATAAGATCTTCTATTCAGATTGTCTAAACTGCAACTGAAGAATGAATATGCTCAGCATATTTAAAAACTGCTTACAGCAGAAATCAACCCTGCAGAAATAAAGAATTGAAGAGACTTAAATAATCTCTTGTGAAGAGAGGACTGAATTTATGTACCTGTGAATGAGTTTCTATGTATAGAACTTATTAAAAGATATCATGACTCTTCTCTAATGAGTCATTTTGCAGACACTAGAACTCATGAGTTGCTTATAAAAAAATACTTCTAGTCAAAGATACAAGAACTTGTGAAGAAGATAGTGAATTCTTATACTATTTATCAGAATTCACAGATAGTACAGTTCAGATTATATGAAGAACTTACTTCTCTACTCATCTCACAGAAATCTTGAGAACAGCTAGAAATGAATACTCTTGTAAGCCTCTCTGAAAGCAAGAACATATATAATACCTGCTTTGACAGTGTGCTGATGATAGTGAATTACTTCATCAAGATAACACACTTTATACTCACTCATAAGAACTTGAAGTTAAAGAATTTAACTCATATCTTTATCTGTGATATGATTCAGTTGCATGAGTTATCTGCAAACATTGTCTCAGATAGAGAATTAATCTTCATAGAAGAGTTCTAATCTGATCTGATAACTATACTAAAGATCTCATAAGATCTAAGTACAGCTTTTCATTAACAGACAGATGATCAGACAGAACATCTGATAAGTATATTAAAACAGTATCTGTAATACTTTGTCAATTATAATCAGAATAACTGAGTGCATTGATTATCACTCACAGAGTTTATATATAACAACTCAAAGCATATCAGCACAGATAAAACTCTTTTTAAGATACTCACTGAGACTCATCTACAGATAATCTTAATGAACTCATGAGAGTATACTATAGAGTGTGATAATATCTGTGAATAGACTGAGAGAATTCAGAAGATCTGAGAGAAAGTCTGTGAATTCTTGAGAAAGACTCAAGAGTATCAGAAGAGATACTATAACTTCAAGCATATTATAAAGAGTTTTAAGAAAGATGATAGAATCTGACTGAGTCTAGAAAATATCACTATACAGAGATCTAGTAAGAAGCTGAATCTCTTATAAACAGAGCCTTGTAAAATTGTGAAGAAAGTTAGCTCACAGTTCTATAGATTGAAACTGTTATCTGAGTTGCAGATATATAATATTTTTCATATCTCTTTACTTCACAAATATAAGAAATTTCTAGAAGAGAATTCTGTGACTCATCACTCTGTTCATGAAATACTAGAGAGTGAAAGAGAATATCAGATCAAAGAGATTATTAACTCAGAGAAGTGAGATTATAAGCTCTGATTCAAGATTCAGTGATAAGAATATTCTGATAAGATAAATGAGTTTACTTAAGAATTATCTGAGTAGATAAGATATCTGCAGAAGCTGAGACATGACTTTCATACTATGAATTCTGATAAGTCAGAATAATGCAGTCTTCACTAAGAATCTGATTATAATAAAGACATTAACACTGTTATTTGTAAACTGTAGTCTATAAGATAATAAGTTTCTACTGAGATAAACAGTCTGCAGTGTACACAAGGAAAGAAGAAATTATATTCTTATTAAAGCTAAAAAAAATAAGAAAATAAACAGAGCTGTGAACACAATTTAGAGACTAATAAAGAAAAAATAAAGAAAACTCACACTCACACTCTCAACATCTGTAACACTCAACTCTCTTACAACTATTAATTTTCTTCTTCAAAGAAGTAGAGAGTATTATATCTGCAGTACAGATAATTATTGCATTTGATATAAAGATTATCAGAAATGCACAGACTTCAGAGAAGCTGAACATCAGAGCACACACAGTTGCAGCAGAGTCTTGAAGACTGGTCATCTATACATGTAATCAGATATTTCTTATAAAGCTGTGTTCACTTTCTCAGTTATACTGAAGTATTCAGCCTGGAAATAATTGAGACACAGAGAGAAGACTCAGCTGTTCAGATTAACTCTCATCATAAATTCATGACATTCACATTGTCTTAATTACTCAGATTTTGTGAGTACTCAGAGACTCATCTCTTATTGACAATGAAATTATGAAAATGTGCTGCAGTGTGAGAATCATTGATAGAAAACCTAGACATATTTACATATGCCTGATCAGAGATTGTGCAGACAGAGAAAGAATGATCATAGACTTACAGAGCTGCAGAAGACACTGACAACACTGAGAGCTTTACAAGAACTGTCAGCTAGAATCTGTAAGGAATTACTTATAAGAAGACTTACAGTAAAGAAGAGAACTGCACTGCTTAGAGTCAGAGACTGATCTGAGAAAGAAATGAAGTAGACTGCTGATCTGAAGATCAGATGTGATAGCAGAGCTGAGAAGAATGAAGATATGATTGTGAGCAGCAGCATCCCTGCTTCATCAGCTGATAAAAAGTAATTAGAGAAGTTATGAAAATACTCACAAGAAGCTCAGCAGTGGCCAGACATTATTGCAAAGATATTGAAATTGAAAAATTTTTATTCTTGAAAAGTTCTTGAATCAACATGTGAACATTGTCAGAAACACTCTCTCTCTGTTATCTAGATGAAAACACTTTATAGATGAATGAAGATACTCACAGTTTGTGAGAATGAGAGCTGTTATAGAAAAAGAGAAAAGAAGATGAGATTCTGCAGACAGATCTGAGATATTTATACTACTCTAGAGAGATTTACTTACACTGTAAGTGATTTCACAGAATAGTCAGATCACTCTAGTAAATAAGAGTAATTATAAATTACAGGCCTGAATCTTTCTATATAACTACAAAGAATGATTACAGACTGCAGACATCTTAATTCTACAATTCTACAGAGTTGATGAAAGAATGAAAAATTCCTCACAATTATACAGTGTTAAAGAATAATGATTTACAAGAATGAGTGAAAGATTAACTCATAAATATTTCTCTTTGATAAGAGTAATCTCACAGAGAGTGATTCATCTGCAAGATGAATCTGTGTGATGATCACACAAGAATCTTATGAAAATGATTAAGAGTCAACTGAATAGACTGGCCGCCGGGATCATGAATTTCACGTTTGGTCTCATTTGGTCTGGTCTTATACATTTCTTGGCGTGAATCCAGCTGGGACTAATTATTAAATAAACATGCAAAGTGACTATATATCAGATCTCAAAATGGAACCATGACTTTAAAAAAATGAGAAAGTGATCCCATTTGGTCCCATTTAGTCCCATTCTTGGCATAAAGTTACTATTTTTAGACATTTTAAGGTTTTTTTTGAACTATTTTTAATTTTTTAAAAAGTAACACTTTTTAGTAACGCTCAAATGAGATTTAAAGTCATTTAAAGCAATAAAAATAATTTAAATTGAGAAGTGGAAATCATGGTCCCATTTGGAAAATGTGACAAGAGTAGACAGTAAGTCCCACTGAAACAGTATGAGACTACTATCTAATGTTAGAACCGTGTAATGGGATCTGTCGAATTGACAATGAAACTATCAAAAATTCTGGTCCTGGTCCCAGACACGGTCACATGGTCAGTCTACAACTGAAACTCTTCTATATGAAAGATGTAAGATAAATCTGTGTAATAGTCAGAGAAGAATCTGTAGATTACAAAGAATCTTATAGAATAAGAAACTGAGTGACAGACTCTTTTCTCTTCATAGTAATAAGAGATTTTTCCTCACTGAGATTTTTTATAGATGTGAAAGATTTTTAGTGAGTATCACTGCAGTGCTGAGCTAATTCTATAAAGTCACTCAGTGAAAGACTTCACAGACAAAGTCTTAGAGAGAAAAGAGTATGTAAGAAATCTCACTTCTTACAGATTCTTTATCTCTATTTCTATCTCTTACATAATCAATAGAGCTAGCAGCCCTTGACTATACACAACTATATAGACTGAAGTTCACAAATACTATTTACAACTCAGCTTGAATGCTATTATACATTTAACTTCTATATTTTATCTTTCTACTGTGAATACTTCTAGTAGTTAATAGTACATATCACGCCAAGCTGCAAACACCCGAATAATCGCCTGCGAGTACTTATTCTTACATTATAAGAAGACTTACAGTAAAGAGAGAGACTGTGCTGCTTGAAGTCAGAGACTGATCTGAAAGAGGCATGAAATAAGTCACTGATCTGAAGATCAGATGCAGTGACAGAGCTGAGAGAAGTGAAGACACAGTTATAAGCAGCAGCATCTCTGCTTTATTAGTCAGTAAAAAGTGATCAGAGAAGTTATGAGAATACTTATAAGAAGCTTAATAATAATCAGACATTGTTTATGAAGATATTAAAATTGAAAAATTTTTATTCTTAGAAAGTTCTTAAATCAATATACAGACATTGTTAGAAACACTCTCTCTCTATTATCTAAGTGAAAACACTTTACAGATGAATAAGAATACTCACAGTTTATAAGAATGAAAGCTGTTACAGAAAAAGAGAAAAGAAGATGAAGTTCTGTAAATAGATCTGAGATATTTATACTACTCTAGAGAGATTTACTTACACTGTGAGTGATCTCATAGAACAGTCAGATCACTCTAGTAAATAAGAGTAATTATAAATCACAGATCTGAATCTTTCTATATAACTATAAAGAGTAATTGCAGACCATGAATATCTTGATTCTACAATTCTACAGTGTTAAAGAACAATGATTCATAAGAATGAGTGAAAGATTAACTTATAAATACTTCTCTTTAATAAGAGTAATCTCACAGAGAGTGATTTATCTGCAAGATAAATCTGTATAATGATTACATAAGAATCTCATGAAAATAATTGAGAGTCAACTGAAATTCTTCTGTATGAAAGATATGAGATGATGTCACGCTCCCGGCCGCGCCAAGGCTCTGTTGCGGTTTCACACGGCTCATCACTTCTATGCGGATGATTTCATCCTGTCTGAACTGGTTTTCAATCACTCTATGATATCATTCAGATATATCATAGAAAGATCTGATTGATAAATATGAGAACTCTGCTTCTATACAAGGTCAGCAGATTACTCTTTCTTAGCAATAAGACATCACTGAGATATCACTTCAGCTATTCTCACTCATGAAATGAGAGGAGAGTATTCACTCATTATCTATATAGAATAGCTAGATGCTGACTTCTCATTAAAGAAGTCAGTGATTTGTTTTTCTTCTACTGAAATATATATAAGAGTTACTATGTATCTCATACAATCTTCTTAGTATACTAAGTATTATATCTGTGATATTCTTGCAATAACTCTGTAGTCTATGAGCTCACTATTTAAGCAAGATAGTTAAGCTCACTCATACAGCTTCTTAAATAACTATTCTTATATAACACTGCTGACTAGTCATCACTTCAGTTCTGTTATATTATAATTTAAATCACTTAATCTGATTACATGTTTGAATCAGTCAAGCTCTAACAGACTGATATGATCTTATACACCTGCACTGAGACTGATCTGACCTTACTCTCTGAGAGAAACACTATATCATTTTCTAGAGTGTGTATACCTCTATCTCAGCAGAAATCTGAGATTTCTGAACTCACTGTATATTTTGACATAAGCTCTTCAACTGCTCTGTCACTACTGTGGCCTCTACACATCTATATCTATTATGAAGATAGAGAGATTAAGATCAGAGATTCACTGAGATATAAGAGAAACATCTTATCTGAATTTCACAGCTTTATCTGTACTCTTGAACAGAAATTCCACCTTAATCTGAGCCAGTATAATACTCATAAGATATAAGTAATATACACTGCTAATCTTCTTGAAGGCATCTCTGCAACTACTTGAGTTATCAAGAAGAGAGAGCTTGAGTGTATTAATACTATTATGACTTGAGAAGAATTTAAGAACTTTCTACTGAATCAAATCAAAGATCACTGTAACTGTGACTTTATAACAGTGCAGTGATTCAACTCATTACATTAATAAGATAATAAGAATTCTTTCAATTTCAATGCAAGATTTGAAGAATATTGAGAGAAACTGATCAATAATTTGAATTAATTAAAAATACAGCTTTATCTCACAAAGCTGACTCATAAGATGTGAATAATAATATTATAATATCAGAGTTTATCAATCAATTACACTGAGCTTATTAACCTGACTTTCTGAATCTATTTGAATAATCAATTCTCTGAGAAAAAGATCAATAAGATCTCTTCTAAGCAATTAACAATGAGATCTAAACAGTGTCATGACAGCTTCAGTATGAAGAAAGTAAAGAAGAATTTCAAGTATTCTGATTCTTCACTCACTGTGAAGAAATGTTAAAAAAGATTTGATAAAGATCTCTGTTTCAACTGCAGAGCTGATGATCACTATATCAGTGATTATAAGAAGCTGAAGAAGAAAAGAAATCAAGAAGATATCTTCTTAAAGTTGACTTCTCTTCTAGCAAATGTATCTGTGAAAGATAAAGAAGAGAAAGAAAAGAATTGACAATTCTCATGTCTTTAAGTTCATATTACAATCACAATGCATACTCTGAATGAAGAGATATTAGTGAGATACCTACTTAACTCTGAGATAAATACTAACTTCATATTCTATTTCTTTTCTTTGATGAAGAGTTGAAAGAAGATAGATCTGTCAGATTATATGAAATTTACTGATGAAATGAAATGTCACTGTTTTAACATAATTCAAGCAAAGTGTGTGACTACAGACTCAGAAAAAATCTTCAAGAAAAGCAGTCTGCTTCTTCACACAGTTAACATCATAGATAAGAACATCATTCTAGATCTTCTATAATTAAGAGAAAATAATTCTCTCATTGACTAAGTCACTCAGATGTGACAGTACTGTCTCACTGATGAAGAGACAGTAATAGAGAAATCTGAAGAGTTTCATTGAAAGAATCTTGAGAAAAAGATTGAGTTGATATACTGTGTAGTAGGTGATTGAGACTTAGAGATAGATGAAGAAGTTATCACTCTTACTATAAGATTAGTAGCAGTATTTATCATTGAAGATGAATGTATATAATGTCTCTTTACAGATTTTAAGAATGTCTTTTCAGAAAGAGAAGCAGTGAAGTTTCCTGATATCAAGATATGATATAAGATTTGTCTTGAAGACAGTGCAACAGTGCTGTACAGACCTCTTTATAACTTGTCTATAAAGAAATTGAATGTTCTGTACAAATATCTTGAAGAAGCACAATCAAAGAACTGAATATATTTATCAAAGAGTCTGACAGGAATGTCTATACTCTTTATACTCAAGAAGAATGATAGACTATGTCTATGCATAGACTACAGAGATCTTAACAAGATGATAGTTAAGAATTACTATTCATTACTGTTAATTGATGAGATGATTGATTGATTATCTGAAGCAAAGATATTCTCAAAGATTGATATATAAGATATCTATCATAGAATCAGAGTTAATGAAGACAATGTTTAAAAAACAGCTTTTTATATCAAGTATAGTAATTTTGAATATCTTGTTTTATCTTTTGATCTTTGTAACACTTCAGCCATCTTTCAGATTCATATAAATGAGGCACTGCAGGGCCTTGTTAATGTCTTCTGTATAGTATACCTGAATAACATTCTAATCTTCTCAAAAACAGAGAAAGAACATGATACTCATGTTTGAGAAGTGTTGAGTTGCTTGAGACAGTATCAACTCTATACAAACACTGAAAAATGCTCATTCTACATGCAGGAGATTGATTTCTTAGATTATATTGTTAAGATGAATAACATTTCAATGAACAGAAGCTGAGTCTCTGTCATTGAGAACTGACCAGCATCACAGATATACTGTAAGATGCAGATATTTCTAGAATTTGTGAATTTCTACAGATGATTTATCTATACATATTCACAGATTACTGTTCCTCTTACAGATCTGTTAAAGAGAAGTGTGAAAGATAGAAAAATGAGACTGTTTATTCTCACTCAAGATGCTGTGCAGATATTTGTAGAATTGAAACAAGCTTTTACAGATATTATAATACTGAATCACTTTAACTCTGACTTACTTAGTCAGTGTTAGACTGACCGTGTGACCGTGTCTGGGACCAGGACCAGATTTTTTGATAGTTCCATTACCAATTCAACTGATTCCATTACACAGTTTTAACATTAGATAGTGGTCTCATACTGTCTCAGTGGGACTTACTGTCTACTCTTGTCACATTTTCCAAATGAGACCATGATTTCCACTTCTCAATTTAAATTATTTTTATTGCTTTAAATGACTTTAAATCTCATTTGAGTGTTATCAAAAAGCGTTACTTTTTAAAAAATTAAAAATAGTCTAAAAAAAACCTTAAAATGTCTAAAAATAGTAACTTTATGCCAAGAATGAGACTAAATGGGACCAAATGGGATCACTTTCTCATTTTTTTCAAGTCATGGTTTCATTTTAAGATCTAATATATAGTCACTTTACATGTTTTTTTGATAGCCAGTCCCAGCGGGATTCACGCCAAGAAATGTATGAGACCAGATCAAATGGGACCAAACGTGAAATTCATGGTCCCGGCGGCCAGTCTAGTCAGTGTGAGACTGATGCATCTGAGAATGAGATCTGTGAAATCTTTTCACAGTTAACACTGAAGATCTTTCAATATTAAAAGAATTAGAGAATAATCATCTCTGAAGAAACAGACAATGAATTGTCTGTGAGAGAAGACTTTTTTACAGAGTCTATAAGATGCTGTGAATAAAGATTAGTGATCTTCTTCTTCAAGAAGTTATTACTCATACAGAGAAGGTATGATATCTATGATTAGAAGATGTTAGTAATCATTGAATTCTTTAAGATCTGATAATATTATCTTCAGAGTAGTAAGTACTCAGTGTAAGTTCTCACTGATCATGCAAATCTGTGTTACTTCTTAATAACAAAGAGCTTAATAGAACATCAAGCCAGGTGAGCAGAGCTGCTTTTAAAGTATGATTTCTATATTCAATACTATTCAGATCAGCTTAACTCTGTCAATATACTGTCTAGATAGCTCAATTATAATATTATTAATACAGAGAAGAATTCTATAAAAGAATCTCTGTCATCACTGCAGAAGAAGCTGACTGCAGAGAATTGAGATTCTCTAAAGCTTGAGAACAGCGCCAGAGAGGCAGCTGTGCAACTTAGTATAGAAGATGAAAGAGAACCTGAGTTCTTATAGAGAACTGACACTGAAGATCATGAGCTTCTCATATCATATCTTACAATCATTGAATTGATAAAGAATGAAATGATCTATAATCTTTTAATCTGACTACTTTTAAAATTCATTAATAAGTTACAGAAGAAGAATATCTCTACTGCAGCTTGAATTCAGAAGTTGAAGAAGAAAAAGTCTGATTTAAACTTGAAAGAGACAGACTCTGAGTGAGATGATGCTGCTAAGAAATCAAGTTACTGATAACTAGAAGAATGTAGACTTCTACTGCTGAATGATTCAGTCTTTATCTCTTATAGCAGAACAGTGCATCAGAAGTTATTAAGAATTTATTATAATAATTCTTATACAGAGCACTTCAGATTAGAGAAGACTGAGAAGCTTCTAAAATATAAATATATTTGAGACAAGCTTCAGACAGATGTCAAAGAGTATATTAAGACTTACAATGTCTGTTAAAGAATAAAGATTCTGTGATATAAGTAATATAGTGAGTTGATATCACTATCTGTTTCAAAGAGCTTATAACAGAATCTATCAATGAATTTCATAGTTAATCTACTGAAGTCAACAAGAGTCAAAGAATATGACTTGATTTTAATCATTGTTAACTGCTTCATGAAGATAATCAGATATATCTCTACTTATAAAAAGATTAAAGTCTCTGAATTGACTGATCTGTTTTTAGATATCATCATTTATAATCAGAGTGCTCTGAAATTGTTAATAATAGATTGAGAATCCCTCTTCATCAGCAAGTACTGATCAGCTTTTTACTATCATCTTATAATAAGATATCTTCTCAGTATCACATTTCATCTGCAGACTGATGATCAGACTGAATATCAGAATCAGATACTAGAACAGCATCTTTAAGCATTCTATTCATATTATCAGAATGATTGATTTAAATATCTTCTAATTATTAAATTCATATATAACAATGCAAAGAATGCAATCTTAAAGATATCTTCTTTCTATACTTATTATGAATATAATTCTTTATTACTCAGTGACATCACAGATGATGTTTCAAAGAGAGAAATAGATAGTCAGAATGTTAAATAGATACAGAGAACAGAGTATTTCTCAGTATCAGAAGTAAAAGTGAGATTGAAACTTTTAAATAAAATTTATGAGAAGGCAGTGAAAAGCATTCACTATACTCAGAAGTGATAGATAAAATACTATAATTAAAAACATCTTCTGATGAAGTTCTTGATAGAGAATCAAGTGCTACTTTCAGCAAAGAATATCAAGATAATGAGACTGTATAAGAAGCTCAGTGAGCAGTGACTAGAACCTTTCTCAGTAATAAGAGTGATAAGTAAGCAGATATATGAGTTGAAATTACTCACAGAATTGAAATCAATTCATTCTGTTTTTCACATTTTCTATTTAAAGCTCTATAAGTAATACTCTGAGATGAAGCTGTCTCAGCTGAATGATATCAAGATTAAGAGTAATACTAAATATCTTATGAAGAAAATATTGAATAAGTGAACATATTACAGCAAGCTTCAATATCTCATTAAATAAGAAGATTATTCATTATCAGAGAATTCATGAGAATCACTTGAGTATTTGAAAAATGCTGAGAAAGAGATTGTAATCTATGAGACAGCTAGTAGAGACTACTCTGTTACATATCAGAGACATTGAGCAAGAAACACTGCTTGAGACTTCTCATTTTTCTCAAAGGATTTTTTAGAGATAATCTTGTGATAATGAGTTAGTATCTTGTAAACTCTGTAGCACTCTTCTTCTATTTTCTCTCAAAGAGTTTTTAGAAGTTTAATAAGACTACACAAGTGTAAAATTTCTGAAGCAGTTAATAAGAAAAGAAAGAGATATTTGAAATTAATAAAAAGATTAATATTAATTAACTTGTGAGCTGCTGCTAATCTAATGAGACTGCAGCCTGCTGAAAAAAGTAAAAAGAAGAAATCTCAGAGTCTACTTATCAATAATCACATTCTCATCAAACTCATTCTTCACTGTTAAAGTCTTCAGTATTAGTATCTTTATCTGCTGAGAAGTTAGTGCTGCAGTACTATAGAAGAGCATGCTGTAGAAGAGTATAAGAGATACTTAAAGTATTAACTTATTAATTTATAAAGTATCTCAGTTATCTGCTTCAATTGAAGTAAGATTCTCTTCAATCAGTAATTAATCTCTGTAGTACTTTCAACAGCAGTATCAGCTGACTTCTTCTTAGAGTCAGCTATTCTGAGATGTTTTTTCATCTCAGAGATTCATACTTTTATCTTCTTTTACAGATGAGTAAGAGAGATCTTCTCAGTCTTAATAGAATCTATCAATACTTGAAGCTCTGAGATTCTCACTCTGTACTACTTAGACATCTAGACTCTTTATCAGAATTGATATAACATCTTTCTGTGAAATAATACTTACAGAGAGACAGAAGTTGTTATTACAGATATAATGAAAATAATGAGAGTGAAAGAAGAGATAGATATATAAAATTCTTTTCTTCTTCAGCTGCTTAGCACAGTATAGATAAGTGACAGTATCAGTCAGAGACTGCACTGAAGCCTTCTCACAGAGAGAAGATAAAGAAACTGTGAAATTCTGTAAACTTAACTCAGCAGTATTCTGAGCAGGGCTCAGATGTGCTATAAGAGAGAAACTATGAATTAAGCTTCTCAGAGTTACTATTTCTGAAATCAAGCTCTCTCTGAGTTTCTCTCTGAATGATCATACAGAGTTATACATCACTGTATTAACTGAAAGAGAGAGCAGCATTGCAACAGTGATGAGAGAGGTAGAGAACAGAACAGACACAGACAAACTGATCAGTAGAAGAAATAACATCTCACTGCAAGATGCAGTGACTATCACCACAGCTGTAAGAGATATAGAAGAAGAAGAAGATGTGATAATGAGAGCAGTACTCTCACAGCTCATTGATACTACTGTCTTCACCTTCAATCTGACTTTCTTAACAGTCATGAAGGCTGCAGCCGCATCATGAAGATGTTTATTCACTAGAAAATATCAGAATAAGCTCTTAATTGTTCTTCAAGAACAATACTCTCATACACTCACTGTTATGATTGAGAAGAGAAGAAGAAAAATGTTTCACAGAGAGAGAGATCTTTTTGAAAAATTCTGTTACTACTGTTAGCTTTATCTCTAAATAAAATATATCACTTTTGCAGAGAATTTCATACATAGAATGAAAGATATTGAGGAATCTGTAAGTCACTTATTAACTACATTTTTCACATTTTAAATTGATATATAAGAAACTCACTTATCATGCATTTGATTTGAATGATGATGAGAAAAGAAAGATCTACACAGTCAGTAGAACAACTCATCTATTTCTTTATACAGTATATGCACTGTCAATCAGTTGATAATCATTGCTATATAACAAAGATAATTTCTAATTCAGTAATCTTAAGAGTATAGAAACTATACTCTTAAAGAGAAGAGTATTGTTACACTCTCAGTTATATCAAGACTCTGTTACAGTTTCACACAGCTCATTACTTCTATGCAGATAATTTCATTCTGTCTGAACTGATTTTCAACCACTTTATAACATTATTCAGATATATCATAGAAAGATCTGATTAATGAATATAAAAACCTCACTTCTATACAAGATCAGCAGATTACTCTTTCTTAATAATGAGACACTGCTAAGATATCACTTCAGCTATTCTCACTCATGAAATGAAAGAAGAGTATCTACTCATTATCTATATAGAATAGCTAGATGCTGACTTCTTATCAAAGAAGTCAGTGATTTGTTTTTCTTCTACTGAAATATATATAAGAGTTACTATGTGTCTCATACAATCTTCTTAGTATACTAAGTATTATATCTGTGATATTCTTGTAATAACTCTGTAGTCTACAAGCTCACTATTTAAGCAAGATAGTCAAGCTCACTTATACAGCTTCTTAAACAACTACTCTTACATGACACTGCTGACTAGTCACTGCTTCAGTTCCGCTATGTTACAGATGAATCTATATAATAGTCAGAGAAGAATCTGTAGATTATAAAGAATTTTATAAAATAAGAAACTGAGTAACAGACTCTTTTCTCTTTATAGTAATGTAACGTGGCGGAACCGAAGCGGTGACTAGTTAGCAGTGTCATGTAGAAGTAGTTGTTTGAGAAGCCGTATGAGTGAGCTTGACTATCTTGCTTAAATAGTGAGCTCATAGACTACAAGGTTATTATGAGAATATCACAGATATGATACTTAGTATACTAAGAAGATTGTATAAGACACACAGTAACTCTTGTATATATTTCAGTAGAAGAAAAAGACAAATTGCTGACTTTTTTAATGAGAAGTCAGTATCTAGCTATTCTATATAGACAATGAATGAATACTCTTCTTTCATTTCATGAGTGAGAATAGTCAGAGTGATACCTCAGCAGTATCTCATTATCAAGAAAGAGTAATCTGCTGATCTCATATAAAAGTGAGATTCTCATATTCATCAATCAGATCTTTCTATGATACATTCAAATGATGTCATAGAGTGATTGAAAACTGGTTTAAACAGAATGAAATCATCTGCATAGAAGCAATAAGCTGTATGAAACTATAACAGAGTCTTGACATGGTTAGAAGTGTGACAATATTCTTCTCTTTAAGAGCATAGTCTCTATGCTCTTAAGATTACTGAATTAGAAATTATCTTTATTATATAGCAATGATTGTCAACTGATTAGCAGTGTGTGTGCTGTACATAATATACAGAAATAGATGAGTTTTTCTACTGACTGTGTAGATCTTTCTTTTCTCATCTTTATTCAAATCAAATATATGATAAGTGAGTTTCTTATATATCAATTTGAAAGATGAAAAATGTAATTAATAAGTGACTTACAGATCTTTTAATATATTCCATTCTATATATGAAATTCTCTGCAAAAGTGATGTGTTTTAGAGACAAAGCTAATAGTAGTGATAGGATTTTTTTAAAAAGATTCTTCTTCTCTGTGATACTTTTTTCTCTTCCTTCTTCTCATCTGTAATAGTGAGTGTATGAGAGTATTATTCTTGAAGAATAGTAGAGAACTTATTCTGATGTTTTCTAGTGAGTAAACATCTTCATGATGCAGTGACAGTCTCTGTGACTGTTAAGAAAGTCAGATTGAAGGCAGAGACAGCAGTGTCAATGAGCTGTGAGAGCACTGCTCTTATTGTCATATCTTCTTCTTCTCCTGCTTCTTTTACAGCTGTGGCAGTAGTCACTGTGCCTTGCAGTGAGATGTTATCTCTTCTGCTGATTAGTTCATCTGTATTCAGTCTGTTCTCTGTCTTCTTCATTACTATTGCAACACTGTCTCTCTCTTCAGTCAATACAGTGATGTATGACTCTGTGTGATCATTCAGAGAGAAACTCAGAAAGAGCTTGATTTCAGAAACAGTGACTCTGAGAAGCTTAATTCATAGTTCCTCTCTCACAGCATGTCTGAGCTCTGCTTAAGATGCTGCTGAGTTAAGTCTGCAGAATCTCACAGTTTCTTTATCTTCTCTCTGTGAGAAGGCTTCAGTGCAGTCTCTGATTAGCACTGCTACTTGTCTGCACTGTATTAAACAGCTGAAGAAGAGAGAGATTCTGTGCACTTATCTCTTCTCTCACTTCTGTTATTTCTGTTATATCTGTAACAATAACTTCTATCTCTCTGTAAGTATTATCTACTCTATAAGAAGACATTGTATCAGCTCTGACAAGAAGCTCAGATGCTTAAGCAGTACAGAGTGAGAATCTCAGAGCTTCAAGTATTAACAGATTCTGTTAAGACTGAGAAGATCTCTCTTACTTATCTGTAAAAGAAGATAAAAGTGTGAATCTCTGAGATGAAAAAACACCTCAGAATGACTGATCTTAAGAAGAGATTAGTCAATACTGCTGTTGAAAGTGTCATAGAGATCAATTACTGATTAAAGAGAATCTTGCTTCAGTTAAAGCAGATGACTGAGATGTTTTATAAGTTAATAAGTTAATACTTTCAGCATCTCTCATACTCTTCTGCAGCATGCTCTTCTGTGATACTGCAGTGCTAACTTCTTAACAGATAAAGATATCAGTGTCAGAGACTTCAACAGTGAAGAATGAGTTTAATGAGAATGTGATTATTAATAAGTAGACTCTGAGATTCTCTCTTTTTACTTTTTCAGCAGGCTGTGATCTCATTAGATTAGCAGCAGCTCATGAGTTGATTAATATTAATCTTTTTATTAATTTCAAATATTTCTTTTCTCTAACTGCTTCAGAATTTTTACACTTGTGTAGTCTCATTAAACTTCTAAAAAACTCTTTAAGAGAAAATAGAAGAAGAGTGCTACAGAGTCTACAAGACACTGACTCAT
Organism: Blastomyces dermatitidis ER-3; assembly: GCF_000003525.1. NCBI lineage: Eukaryota > Fungi > Ascomycota > Eurotiomycetes > Onygenales > Ajellomycetaceae > Blastomyces > Blastomyces dermatitidis. Next base: position 6,233,527 of record NW_025544775.1, read on the forward strand.
CACTGTGAGATCATCTCTAAAAAACTCTTTGAGAAAAATGAGAAGTCTCAAGCAGCATTTCTTGCTCAATGTCTCTGATATGTAATGAGACAGTCTCTACTAGCTGTCTCATAGCTTGCAATCTCTTTCTCAGCATTTTTCAAATGCTCAAGCAGTTCTCACAAATTCTCTGATAATAAATATTCTTCTTATTTCACAAGGTATTGAAGCTTGCTGTAATATGTTCACTTATTCAATATTTTCTTTACAAGATATTCAGTATCACTCTTGATCTTGATATCATCTGGCTGAGACAGCTCTGTCTCAGAGTATTGCTTATAGAGCTTCAAATAGAAAATGTGAAAAATAGAATGAATTAATTTCAATTCTGTGAGTAATTTCAACTCATATATCTGCTTACTCATTACTCTTATTACTAAGAAAGGTTCTAGTCATCACTTACTGAGCTTCTTACACAGTCTCATTATCTTGATATTCTTTACTGAAAGTAGCACTTAATTCTCTATTGAGAACTTCATCAGAAGATGTTTTTAATTATAGTATTTTATCTGCTGCTTCTGAATGTGATGAATGCTTTTCACTGTCTTCTCATGAATTTTATTCAAAAGTTTTAATCTCACTTTTACTTCTAATACTGAGAAATACTCTGTTCTCTGTATCTGTTCAACATTCTGACTATCTATTTCTCTCTTTGAAATGTCATCTGCAACATCACTGAGTAATGAAGAATTATATTCATAATAAGTATAGAAAGAAGATATCTTTAAGATTACATTCTTTGCATTATTATATATGAATTCAGTGATCAGAAGATGTTTGAGTCAATCATTCTGATAATATGAACAGAATACTTGAAGATGCTGTTCTAGTATCTGATTCTGATATTCAGTCTGATCATCAGTCTGCAGATGAAATGTGATACTGAGAAGATATCTTATTATAAGATGATAGTAAAAAGCTGATCAGTACTTGCTGATGAAGAGGGATTCTCAATCTATTATTAACAATTTCAGAGCACTCTGATTATAAATAATGATATCTAAAAACAGATCAGTCAATTCAGAGACTTTAATCTTTTTATAAGTAGAGATATATCTGATTATCTTCATAAAGCAGTTAACAATGATTAAAATCAAGTCATATTCTTTGACTCTTGTTGACTTCAGTAGATTAACTATGAAATTCATTGATAGATTCTGTTATAAGCTCTTTAGAACAGGCAGTGATATCAACTTGCTGTATTACTTATACTGCAGAATCTTTATTCTTTGATAGATATTGTAAGTCTCAACATACTCTTTGACATCTATTCAGAGCTTATCTTAAGTGTATTTATGTTTTAGAAGCTTCTCAGTCTTCTCTAATCTGAAGTGCTCTGTATGAGAATCATTATAATGAATTCTCAATAACTTCTAACACACTGCTCTACTATGAGAGATGAAGACTGAACTATTCAGCAGTAGAAGTTCACATTCTTCTAGTTATCAGTGACTTGATTTCTTAGCAGCACTGTCTCACTCAGAGTCTGTCTCTTTCAAGTTTAAACTGAATTCTTTCTTCTTCAACTTCTAAATTTAAGCTGTAGTAGAGATATCTCTCTTCTGTAACTTATCAATGAATTTCAAAAGTAGTTGAGTTGAAAGATTATAGACTGTTTTGTTCTTTGTTAATTCAATGATTGCAAGATGTGATATGAGAAGCTTATGATCTTCAGTGTCAGTCTCTCACAGAGATTTAGATTCTCTTTTATCTTCTATACTGAGTTATACAGCTATCTCTTCAGCACTGTTTCTGAGCTTTAGAGAATTCTAACCCTCTGCAGCCAGCTTCTTCTGCAGTGATGACAGAGATTCTTTTGTAGAATTCTTCTCTGCATTAACAATATTATAATTGAGCTGTCTAGACAGTGTATCAGCAGAGTTAAGCTGATCTGAACAGTATCAGATATAGAAATCATACTCTGAAAGCAGCTTTGCTCACCTGGCTTGATGTTCTGTCAAGCTCTTTGTTGTCAAGAAGTAATGCAGATTTGCATGATCAGTGAGAACTTACACTGAATACTTACTACTCTGAAGATAATGTCATCAGATCTTAAAGAATTTGACAATTACTAACATCTTCTGATCATGAGTATCATATCTTCTCTGTGTGAGTGATAACTTCTTGAAGAAGAAGGTCACTGATCTTCATTTATAATATCTTATAGACTCTGTGAAAAAGCCTTCTCTCACAGACAATTCATTATCTATTTTCTCAGAAGTGATTATTCTCTGATTCTTTCAATATTGAAAGGTCTTCAGTATCAACTGTGAAAAGATTCTATAGATCTCATTCTCAGATGCATCAGTCTCACACTGACTGAATAAGTCAGAGTTAAAGTGATTCAGTATTGTGACATCTGTGAAAGCTTGTTTCAATTCTGTAAACACCTGCACAGTGTCTTGAGTGAGAATAAATGATCTTGTTTTTCTGTCTTTCACACTTCTCTTCAACAGATCTGTAAGAGAGGCAGTAATCTGTGAATATGCATAGATGAATTATCTGTAGAAATTCACAAATTCTAGAAATACCTGCATCTCATGATATGTCCACGGCGCTGACCAGTTCTCAAAGATAAAGACTCAGCTTCTGTTCATTGAAATGCTATTCATCTCAATAATATAATCTAAGAAATCAATCTCCTGCATGTAGAATGAGCATTTTTCAGTGTTTGCATAGAGTTGATACTGTCTTAAGTGACTCAACACTTCTTGAACATGGATATCATGTTCTTTCTCTGATTTTGAGAAGATTAAAATGTCATTCAGGTATACTATACAGGAGACATTGACAAGGCTCTGCAGTGCCTCATTTATATAGATCTGAAAGATGGCTGAAGTATTACAAAGATCAAAAGATAAAACAAGATATTCAAAATTGCTGTACTTGATATGAAAAGCTGTTTTTCAAACATTGTCTTTGTTAACTCTGATTCTATGATAGACATTCTGTATATCAATCTTTGAGAACATCTTCACTTCAGATAATCAATCAATCATCTCATCAATCAATGATAGTGAATAGTAATTCTTAACTGTCATCTTATTGAGGTCTCTGTAGTCTATGCATAGACATAGTCTATCATTCTTCTTAAATACAAAGAGTATAGATGTCTCTGCTGAACTCTTTGATGAATGTATTCAGTTCTTTGATTACACTTCTTCAAGATATTTGCACAGAACATTCAACTTCTTTACAGACAAGTTGTAAAGAGGCCTGTACAGCACTGTTACATTATCTTTAAGATAAATCTTATATTATATCTTGATATCAGGAAACTTCACTGCTTCTCTTTCTGAAAAGACATTCTTAAAATCTGTAAAGAGATGTTGTGTATATCTGTCTTCAATGATAAATACTGCTGCTAATCTTATAGTAAGGATGATGACTTCTTCATCTGTCTTCAAGTTTCAATCACCTGCTATGCAGTATATCAACTCAATCTTTTTCTCAAGATTCTTCTGATGAAACTCTTCAGATTTCTCTATCACTGTCTCTTCATTAGTGAGATGATACTGTCACATCTGAGTGACTCAGTCAATGAGAGAATTGTTTTCTCTCAATCATAGAAGATCTAGAATGATGTTCTCATCTATGATATTGACTGTGTGAAGAAGCAGACTGCTCTTCTTGAAGATTTCTTCTGAGTCTGTGATCACACACTTCACCTGAATTATGTCAAAACAGTGACATTTCATTTCATCAGTAAATTTCACATGGCCTGATGAACCTATCTTCTTTCAACCCTTCATCAAAGAAAAGAAATAGAATATGAAGTTGATATCTACTCTGAAGTTGAGTAGGCATCTCACTGATATCTTCTTATTCAGAGTATACATTGTGATTGTAACATGAACTTGAAGATATAAGAATTATCAATTCTTTTCTTTCTCTTCTTTATCTTTCATGAATATATTTATCAGAAGAGAAGTTGACTTTGAGAAGATGTCTTCTCAGTTTCTTCTCTTCTTCAGTTTCTTATAATCACTGATATAGTGATTATCAGCTCTGCAGTTGAAACAGAGATCTTTGTCAAATCTTTTTTAATATTTCTTCACAGTGAGTGAAGAATCAGAATACTTGAAATTCTTCTTTACTTTCTCTGCACTGAAGCTGTCATGACACTGTTTAGATCCTGTTATTGATTACTTAGAAGAGGTCTTATTAACCTTTTTCTCAGAGAATTGATTATTCAAATAGATCTGAAAAGTCAGGTTAACAAGCTCAGTGTAATTAATTGATGAACTCTGATATTATAATATTATTATTCACATCTTGTGAGTCAGCTTTATAAGATAAAGCTGTGTTTTTAATTGATTCAAATCATCAGCTAATTTCTCTCAATATTCTTCAAATCTTACATTGAAATCAGAAGAATTCTTATTATCTTGTTAATATAATGAGTTGAACTACTGCACTGCTGTGAAGTTATGATTACAGTGATCTTTGATTTGATTCAGTAGAAAGTTCTTGAATTCTTCTCAAGTCATGATAGTATTAATATACTCAAGCTCTCTCTTCTTGATAATTCAAGTAGTTGCAGAGATGTCTTCAAGAAGGTTGACAGTGTATATTACTTATATCTTGTGAGTATTATACTGGCTTAGATTAAGGCGGAATTTCTGTTCAAGAATACAGATAAAGCTGTGAAATTCAGACAAGATGTTTCTCTTATATCTTAGAGAATCTCTGATCTTAATCTCTCTATCTTCATGATAGATGTAGGTGTGTAGAGGCTGCAGCAGTAGCAGAACAGTTGAAGAGCTCATATTAAAATATACAGTGAGTTCAGAAATCTCAGATTTCTGCTGAGATAGAGATGTACATACTCTAGAGAATGATGTAGTGTTTTCTTCAGAGAATGAGATTGAGTCAGTCTTAGTACAGATGTATGAGATCATATCAGTCTGTTAGAGCTCAACTGATTCAAATGTGTAATCAGATTAAGTAATTCAAATTGTAACATAATGAAACTGAAGTGATGACTAGTTGATGATATCATATAGAAGTAGTTGTTTGAGAAGCTGTATAAGTGAGCTTGACTATCTTGCTTAAATAGTGAGCTCATAGACTATAAGATTATTGTGAGAATATCACAGATATGATACTTAGTATACTAAGAAGATTGTATGAAATATGCAGTAACTCTTATATATATTTCAGTAGAAGAAAAAGATAAATCACTGACTTCTTTAATGAGAAGTCAGTATCTAGCTATTCTATATAGACAATGAGCAGATACTCTTCTCTTATTTCATGAGTGAGAATAGTCAGAGTGATATCTCAGCAGCATCTCATTGCTAAGAAAGAGTAATCTGCTGATCTTGTATAAAAGCAGAGTTCTTATATTCATCAATCAGATCTTTCTATGATACATCTGAATGATGTCATAGAGTGGTTGGAAACTGGTTCAGACAGGATGAAATCATCCGCATGGAAGTGATGGGCCGTGTGAAACCGCAACGGGGCCTTGACGCGGCCGGGAGTATGACAAGTAACAAGGAATTTTTCCTCACTGAGATTTTTTATAGATATAAAGAATTTTTAGTGAGTATCACTGCAGTGCTGAGCTGATTCTATGAAGTCACTCAGTGAAAGGCTTCACAGATGAAGTCTTAGAGAGGAGAAGATATGTAAGAAATCTTACTTCTCACAGATTCTTTATCTCTATTTCTATCTCTCATATAATTAATAGAGCTAGTGACCCTTGACTACACACAACTATATAGACTGAAGTTCATGAATACTATTCATAACTCAGCTTAAATGCTATTATACATTTAACTTCTACATTTTATCTTTCTACTGTGAATACTTCTAGTAGTTAACAGTACATATCATGCCAAGCTGCAAACACCCGAATAATCGCCTGCGAGCACTTATTCTTACAAGAACACTGAATTCAAATCTGAATGTAAAGATAATAATGTGAGAACCTGCTATCATTATCAAAAGATTAATCATATTCAGACTGACTGTTGAAAGAAATACTCTAAGAAACATTTTTTAAATTCAAATTTCAACATCAATAGAAACAAGAATAAAGACAAGAATGTAGAGAATACAGATACTACTTCTATTCATAATATTATGAAGTAAGTATTTTATATCAAAGAAAAGGTCTATGTAAGTAACTAGACAGGAAAAGATACCTGAATTCTAGACTCTGAATCAGGCACTCATGTCACACCTTACAGAAATCTTGTTATAGCAAAACCTCAGAAGGTGAAAGTGATGTTGAAAATGACAGACAGAATGATAGTCTCAGCTATGACTATAGAGAATATCAAGATATCTGTTAAAGAAGTGAATATACTGCTAAGCAGTGTCTGTTACATTTTAAAATTGAAAGTGAATCTTATGAGTATGAGTAAGCTTGTATGTCAAGTTTATATCTTCAAACAACTGGCATATGAAAATAATTATGTTATATTGCTTATGTCTTCTGATAGAATGTTCTTGTTTACTGTAAGATTGAATAACAGAGATATCTATGAGATAGAAAAGCCAGTCACATACAGAGACTTGATTCAATTTACTATACTCAATGATGATTTTGAACCTGTGAATACACTGTGAATAAAGAATAATGATACAATATTGACACTATCTGTCAAGAATGATACAAAGATTATAAAACTTATAATAATGCAATGACATTAAAAGCTAGAGTATCTGAATTCTGTGAATATTATAAAAATGATAGTGAATTCACATCTGAGAATGAGAATTATAGATTAACAAGCTTTACTGTTTTATAAGATCTGTGTCTAAGTAAAAATAACATGTTCAATCTTCACATCTATGACATGAGCTGTTAAGCTGATAATGAGATTCTTCATTGATCTGACAGAGAGTGAAAAAACACTTTTTAACAGAAATGACACTCTCACTAGAGAGAGTGTAAGCTACTGATTGAGTATAACAGACAATGCAATCTGTTATAGATGAGTAATTCTTATAATGAGAAAGAGAGAATCTACTGCAAGATTAATGAATTTCATCATAAGTATTGAGATAACTACACAATGTTGAGTTGAAACTCTACACTGAAATAATGAAGAAGAGTTCAAAAGTCAAGAACTTAAGATCTACTATCAGAGCAAAGAAATAGCATATGAAATGACTACATCTGACACATCACAATTGAATAACTTAGTGAAACACATGAATTGAATAGTTGCAGAAAAGACATAAAGCCTACTATTTAATAGTGAATTAGAAAGAGAACTTTGAAGTGAAGTAATACAAGTCATGATTATAATAATTAACACATTCTTAACATCAATGAAGATATTTGAATATAAGAAAGAAACATCACTTACATCTTTTGAAGCTTGAACTGAGATGCAATCTTCTGTTCATTGAATACAGAGATAAGAGTGCAAGGTCTAGAAGAAGGATTTGAAAGTGTTGAATAAGCTCACAGATAGAACTGATGATAAGAAATGATAGCTAGTTGAATATTAAGAATTACATCAATATCATGTATGAGATTCTGTTGCATATTATCTTAAGATTGCATAAGATATCATATTTGATAAAGCTCTTGACATGAGTACAAACACACCTGTAAATACAGTGAGAAAATTCAATGAATTGTCTAATGAATTGAACATTCTGAATGTTAGAGAGAGATAATAACACTGCCTTCTAAGAAGACTTACAAAGAAAAAGCCAGATGTTTTGAAGATGATTGTCAATAAGAACTTAGAGAGTGTAATTGATTCAATCTATCTTCTAGATAATAAGACACAGCTTGTCATAAATGAAGAGTCTGAAGACTCTGTTGATGAGAATAATTCTGTTTTAAGTGTTCTGACAGATTGATTAACTACACTGATGAAAGTCAAGAGAAGCTCAGACTGAAACTATTGATATGAGATAATGAAAAAGAAGATTAAGATATTTGAATAGAAGAAGATATATATTATTATTAAGAAGACTCTGAAAATGAATATTCTTACAGATAAATGAGTATATGATTGAAAATTCAATAATAAGAAAGAAATCATTCACTTTAGAGCTTGCTGAGTGATTAGAGAGTTCTTACAACAGCAGAGTATCTATTATACAAGATTGTATACTGCAGTGATATCAGAGTCTATATCACACAGTCTATTCACTATATTAACTGTCAAAGAATGAAAGATTAAATTAATTGACTATGTATTCACATTTTTGAATAATATACTATCACAGAATGAGATGATCTATATGCAACTGCTCACAGATGTTAAGCATGACAGAGAGAGCTTGATGAAATTACTCTGTCAGAGTTTATATGAAATGAAGCAAGCTGCAAGAGTATAATATTTTCTTGTAATGAAGTATCTGACTACATTGAAATTCAAGATATCATCTTATAATGATGAATTTCTATATCACTCTGTTTACAAGATCTATCTAATATTGCATATTAATGATTATCAGATGATGAGACTTCAAGAACAGCAATTAAACTGAGTATTAAGAAAGATTGCAAAGAGATTTGAGACAAAGAATATTGAAGAGATTAAGTCATATCTTGAGATGAAGATTAAATACTAGAGGAATGATGATCTAGTGATTACACAGAGCTGTTATATTGAGAAGATTCTTGAAGATTTTGACATGAATAAGATAAATTCAGCTGGCATCTCAATGACAGTCAGTATATGACTAAAATTCTCATCTAATGAGAGAGAGAGATTGAATGATAACTTTACAGCTATGAGATATTATCAAGAATTGAGATCATTGCAGTATTTGATCTTAAGCAGCTGATCAGATCTAATATTCACAGTCAACTATCTCTCATGTTTTAACTTGTGTCTGCACAAGGCATGTTAGACAGTGTTGAAGCATGTTCTATGTTATATCAAGAAGACAAAAAATCATGGCATATTGTATAAGAAGAAGATAGAAGATGACCTGAGTTCTGTGACATACTGTGATTCAGACTGAGTGAGAGTGAATTCTCAATACAAATTGACTATCAGCTATGTTATATTGATTAATGAGTAGACTGACTGTGTGACTGTGTCTGAGATCAGAACCAGATTTTTTGATAGTCTTATTATCAATTTAACTGATCTCATTACACAGTTTTAACATTAGATAGTAGTCTCATACTGTCTCAGTGAGACTTACTGTCTACTCTTATCACATTTTTCAAATGAGATCATAATTTCCACTTCTCAATTTAAATTATTTTTATTGCTTTAAATGACTTTCAATCTTATTTAAGCATTATCAAAAAGTGTTACTTTTTAAAAAATTAAAAATAGTCTAAAAAAAACCTTAAAATGTCTAAAAATAGTAACTTTATGCTAAGAATGAGACTAAATGAAATTAAATGAGATCACTTTCTTATTTTTTTCAAGTCATGATTTCATTTTAAGATCTGATATATAGTCACTTTACATGTTTTTTTGATAGTCAGTCTCAGCAGAATTCATGTCAAGAAATGTATGAGATCAGATTAAATGAAATTAAATATGAAATTCATGATCTCAGCAGTCAGTCTATTAATGAGTCACTGATCTCATGATAATTGTAGAGACAGACATCTATTATCAAATCAATTATGAAAGCTGAGTATATTACAGCTAGTAAGACAGCTTGTAAGATAATCTAATTGAATAATATATTATATGATACTGAATTGATAAATGATGAAAAAGTGAAAATATGCTTACATCTATAAGTTAACAATAAGAGAGCAATTGATCTAACAAAGAGGGAATTCTTAATGTGAAGATTGTATTATATCAAGATTAGATATTATATTCTCTGTACTGATGAAGCCTGCATTTGAAGATTTTATCAAAAGAGTTGACATTCAGGAAATTGAGAAGAAGAAATGATTGAATGATAATGATGATACAGCGGATCAATGAATTTTGCATGTATTTCTTGATTTTTATGATTATTACTGTACAGACGCCTTTTCTAATGAGGAAATCAGAGTCCGATTGATGTAATTAATTATTATTGCATTTTTGAAAGATTTGAGAATGAGAAAGGCCCCGGGTGACGGCTTATAGACCACGATGTAGCAAGAGAGAGTGTTGGTGATTACTAAACTGACTGCTGAAATCATGAATTTCACATTTGATCTCATTTGATCTGATCTCATACATTTCTTGACATGAATCCTGCTGGGACTGGCTATCAAAAAAACATGTAAAGTGACTATATATCAGATCTTAAAATGAAATCATAACTTGAAAAAAATGAGAAAGTGATTTTATTTAATTTCATTTAATCTCATTCTTGATATAAAGTTACTATTTTTAGATATTTTAAGGTTTTTTTTAGACTATTTTTAATTTTTTAAAAAGTAATGCTTTTTAATAACACTTAAATGAGATTTAAAGTCATTTAAAGCAATAAAAATAATTTAAATTGAGAAGTGAAAATCATGATCTTATTTGAAAAATGTGACAAGTGTAGACAGTAAGTCTCACTGAGACAGTATGAAACTACTATCTAATGTTAAAACCATGTAATGAGATCAGTTGAATTGGTAATAAGACTATCAAAAAATCTAGTCCTGGTCCCAGACACGGTCACACGGTCAGTCTAGTGATTATGTAGGCTACTGGGGCAAAAGAGCTCAATCACCACCAGCGCCTGCTGGTAGAAGGGCCGACCAACTGCGGGACTCTCAACACCCCCTCTCAGACCAGCTATCACAGAGTACAGTACTTCTTCTCAGTGGCTTCCTTCAGTGATCTCCCCACAATGGCTTCTTTTTAATAATGAACTCAGTCAGTTCTAGAGCTCACAGGACTTCTAGGACATACTTCTGAGATGTCTCTTGACACTGTTAAAATGTTCAGAGTATTTGTTAGGAATTTTTAAGTCCATTCTGGGATCAAACCCATGCATGTTGACCACAGCGGGGCTCACGCTTAACGGTCTCATAACCTGTAGACTACTGGGGCAAAAGAGCTCGATCACCACCAGCGCCTGCTGGTAGAAGGGCCGACCAACCGCGGGACCCCCAACAGATTACTACACCTACCCTAGTCACGTGCCACCCCAACCTATTTAGTGTCACTCGCGTAGTTAGATTACAACACAACAACGTTATCCTCCAAGAAGGCATGTCCACACGTGATTGCCAGCTCAATCATTGTACTCTAAATACAAAAAATAAACAAAATAAACCAAACCCTTCTCCCTCTTCCACAAAAGGGCGGCTGGGACAGTCTATGAATCAATCAATCAATCAATTAGACTAGGGACAGCCATGAAGAAAGCTAATAATGTGGAAAGGAGTAGGGACACAGAGCGGACTAGGGAGGGCCACATCATCATGGGGATAGTTCGTGATTCATGTGGGTGGAATGTCAGGGACACCAGGGCCAATTAAGTCAGAGGTGGAAATGGTTTCGGCCGGAAAAACTGTCGGCAACTGAAAAGCATCCCAAAAGCCATTCTGTAATATAAAACCAGCAAAATGTTACTCCTGCATAACCCACTCCCTCGCAAACATGATCTTTTGCCAGCGTTCATTACTCTCAAGCATATCAGAACCAAACTTCCGAGGCCTAGCATCAGGTCTGTTGTACTTCGATGAGGCGGAGTGAGGTTTGCTGACAGACAACTCACCATCCACTGCCAAAGTGAGTGGAGATGGGCGGCGAACTTTGGGGCCCAAAGGCATGGTGGTTAAATAGGTTGTGACGAAACTGTAGACCGGTAGCAGCGTTTGGAGGGTATTCACACTGTGGCTGTGTTTCGATGCCATGCATGTCTGTGTTAAGAAGCTGGTTATGGGGGAGCTTGATATCACCCGATTCGGACGATGCTGGTGTTAAAGAAAGAAGGGCCTCTCATTCCATAGCCCCATAGGTCATTAGTGGCTGGGGCTGTGGTTGAAATTCCCATGAGCTGGTTGCAGGTGTAGGGTGCATATTGTCCATTGAGTATTCGGATGGTACAGCGAGGTAGGAGAGGAGCTGGCCACTGGGTTCAATATCAACCACACTTGTAATCATGTCTGGCTTCGGGTCGGGGCTTGTCAGAGATTTGACATTTGTATCTGAGAAGCCATCTCGTCTTTCTTTAACAGAACTTGGCTTTTTGACAAAGTGTTCAATGTTTACTATGGTATCAGCGGCTATTAAACATAAGCATTATGTCCTTTGTTCATACAATATCTATGACTTCACCTCCACCTCGCACGATTCAGTAAAGAATGATAGCATACGCTATAGTCTTGAATGAAAACGAGGAAAACAAGGGCGAACAGGTTGAGGTCGTGCTGTAGAAAACTCTTGAGTTCTCCTCTCATAGAAAATCCAATTCATCTAGCAAGTTTGTTAGTAACTTCCACACATAAATTAAGCAAGGGGCAATACCTACATGTACCAATTGGCGGGCTAACCAGAAGCAATGCGTAGCTCGCAGCACAGCAAGCGTTCTTTGACAGGCCTCATGTCTATCAACTCAAAAGTCGGCAGGATAATAATAGTGTTCACTCCAGGCATATCCATGCATGAGAAGATCCTCAGGCAAGTAGGATTTTGTTCCTGAAGTCATAGGGGAAAAGGTAGGGAATCTATCAATTTCAGGTTCAATGTCAATGCTATTCAGAAACATTACAACATGCTCTCAAGGGATTTGCTTAGCAACATATTTCATTGCTTCTGGAACTTGCGCGAGGCTGAAGAGAAATGCCAGCAATGAGTGTCCGCAGGCTAGTGTGCCTTTGTCGACTGCATGTACAAGAAGTATGGAGCTGGTACAGAACATCAGCGATATAGCCAGGTCCACCTGATAATGAGATGTGGTGTCTTCAGTCCAAGGAAGTTCAGTAAAGGTCTTGAATTCACTCTTTGTTGAATATCCATAGCCAATCACTGACGCGATGTTACCCAGTGTGATATGAACACTGTTTAATCTCATAAGCCCCGCAATATCTGTCCCCAGACGCGACATAAACTGGCTTTCATTCTTTTCAAGGTTCTCAAGATCACCGGTAAAGAGATAGCGATGGATTCTCACAAACATAGTCATGGTAGCTTCATCTTCACAAGATTGGTTTTCCGCGAAGAAAAGTTGCAGGGAAGCTGTAGCACTTGGGAAAGGCTGGACAGAAAGCAAGGACTTGATGAGGAGAAAAAATCTGCAGAGGCCATCATCTCTTTTGAAAATACTTAGATGATGTTGTAGGCGGCCTGTTCCGGGACATTCTTCTGCTATCCTCTTATACCAATGCTCAGAACGAGCCCTCCAGGTGTTGATTTCAGGTTTGGTTGAACATCTAGCATGTGCCACCCTGTATGCATATCTAGAAAGATCGCCAAGAATCTCCATCGAACCTTGCCTTTCTGTAGAGTCACTTGTGCTTTCTATCAAAGGAGTTGAGGCCCCCGAGACCTCATCAACAAAAGATGTTAGCTGCTTGAAGTGCTTCTCACTTTTTCTTAAACAGTCACAATATGGGGTGATTTCTTGAAACCATATCCGTTGGAGAGCTGACCTCAGCTGCTCATCAGGCAAGTTTTGGAGCTTATCGCGTGCGGAAGATATCTGTTCATCAGTGCACTTCTCAATGCTATTTGGCAAGTCATATTGAATCTCAATGCATTTCCTTTCTGCTTCTGTAACATGACAGCACAGGGAAGCTACATCCTCCTTCAGTTGTTGCTCAGAGGGGGGGTTGGAATTGAGTTGAAGAGAGGCTGGTAGTTCAAGAACAGACACTGTTGATGGCGGCTTCAGATTATTTATCCTTTTTCCCTTCAAGGTCACGGTTGCCCCATGCTGTCTTGTTCAAAAAGTAAGCGAAACGAAGAGAAATCGGAGGAGACAGGGCAACATATCACATGGAGAGTGCATGCAGTGTATATCTTAATAGCACCATGCAGGTATTCAAAGAGGATCGAAGCAGGTAGGAGGAAAATATCCGAAGAATGCTCTTGAAAATAGCCCAAGAACTTGACAATTTTGCTGAAGAACATCCAAGTGACAAGTAAGTGCAATGGTGAGCTGTGAAAGGGAAAGTTTTGGGTTGCCTTGTGGCAGAGCCATACCAGCGCCCCATCAACTATCAATGCAGGCGGTGAAAGTGTTGTTAGGAAAACTGCATAGGTGCTGTATGGGTGCTGCCTAAGAATTCGAATAGCAGGTCAGAACATCCAACCCAGAGAATGAAGAGAAAATAGAAACTAACCACCATATATATCGCTTCACAAATAGACTACGCAGGTTGCTTCTCCAGTTACTCCTGGCCCAGTGACAACACTGCTTTAGAAAGTTCAGGTTCTCCTCCAGAGTCATGAGAACTAAGACCTCTGGATGATTCTGAAAATAAGTTCAAAAACTGTTGCAGTCAAGCCACCGGGTCAAGAAGTTATCATCGTCGCAGGACAGGCTCCTCCCACACCACTTCTCAGCAAGAAATTCTTCAATGAAGCTCGGGTTCTGCACAATCTCGGTATGATAGGCAACTGTTCTCTCTGAAAGACACGGCACCCCTCCATCTATTTTTACCATGGTGGCACAGTCAAAATTCCTCCTTCAAAGATATAAGTCTCCGAGGAAACACCAAAGCCGCTGTGACAAATTTTGCACCGGATGACGATGTAGTCATTGGCATGTGGCAACTCCCCCCATTCTGCTGTTATTCTTAAATGGCTCGATGATCCATCGGAGAAGCTGCTGGGACCAGAAAACATCATTGTCAGCAAAGACAATGATCTTGCTTTTTGCTGCTCGAATTCCAGTCACCATCTGGTTCCTTTTGTTTGGTGTCTTCACAGCTTTCACACAAACTTCAGGCCGTGGTTGCATAGTGTTGACAATGCCATCAACTATTTCCTCCACCTGTCTCCGGTTCTCCTCCACAGTTATCAGAATGACCTCGCATGGGTTGTTTGTGAGAATCAACTCGAGTGCTTCTCTTTCACAGCCATCAAGGGTAGGTATAATCACTGTAACATCATTTGGTGTCAATTTGGAATCTGCTGTTGGGAAGAGAGGCTTGGAAGTGTGATATGCCCACAGGTTGACTCCAAGCAGGACATACCAATAGAGGCTTGACAGTCATGGTCAGCATCAACAGGATATTATGCTCAAAGCAAGAAAGACTTACAAAAGTATTCAAAAACAGATTCAATAATCATTCTTGATATGCTCCATGAATGCAAAGAGATAGGGATGTACAGATGGGAATCACAGTTGTCTGATCTATGTGCCTGGTTGTGGTATGGAGACAGTTTCAAATTTGTGAGTATCAGGCTCTCATATTTATATCCATTCACCTAGCTCTAAGCTGATACGAGACTTCCGCACGATCGATATGCATGGCTGCAGCCACTACTCATTTAATCTGACAGCACTTGCAATTTTGGCCAACTAGCCCTACGCAACTTCATGTTCCGCGGTCTAGACCGCATTCTCTTCCTTCCGCATAAACACTTCTCAGGCATTGCTAAGGCTGTGATATTTCTTGCAACTTTCAAGGGGGTGATCAGAGCATGTGAGCCGGGTAATCCTTCTTCTCAGCTCGGCTTACGGTCCCACCATTTGCCTGAGTGGGAAAAAAAATCAAAGATTTTATGCTGCTAGAGATTTGGCTAGGGAACAGCAAAACCACTAATGCACTCTAGACACTGTCGCTGACTGTGCTTGCAGGTGTTACAAACAGAACCCAATCCATCTTCATATGCCTGCTGCACACTCTTGCATTCGCAGCAAAAAATCTCATCTTCTAGGACCTGCTTCTGCATTCTCACATCTGTCTGTATCCAGTTCAGTTTCCTTTGAACATTCTTTCACTTTCAATTTTCTTCCATAGCCCTTTGTTCTTGCTTCTCCAATGCTTGATTGGTAGTCTTGGTATGAAGTTCGTCTTTGCTCTTTTGCTTGCATACAGTAGGTGGTAGCTGCAATCTTGATTCAGGATACCGACACTTCTTGCAGGTATTTTTGACCCATTCCTCTACTTCTTCAAGAGCAGCCTCGGGATTCATTCTATATACATTATCCATGGCTGTTCTTCATGCAGCAAGGCTGCTCATCCGGAGTCTAGCTGAGAAATTAAGATCTATCCAAGGAACAAAGTTTGATTGACTTGTATTTTTTCTTTTAGTTTTCGGCCCGTTTGGAGCAGCTCTGCCCTGCTGCCCAGGTTCAGCTCATTCATGTGGAGATTTACACCAATCAAGGTTCCCTTGTTGCTGACTAATGAAGATCTTCTGGCCATGTAAAACTGCGGGAGAAAAGACGACAGATGAGGGTATGACTTTGTTATTGAAGTAAAAATGTATGAAACAACTAAGTGAGTAATCACACATATACACTTCCTATAAAGATTTTCTCCAGATGCCGCTATTTTCTCCTACCATACTTTTTCACCACCTGATCCCAATTGTCAACTCAATTCACAGCAGGAATAGCATTTGGCATATTTTCATAGTCCTCCACACTGCAATAGAATGGGACAGGTGTTCGCGAAAATGTAGTGCAAGCATGGCCAATGATAACATATTTCCCTCCAGTCCAATCACCATACATGACTCCCTCATAGCTTTCAACCATTGTAACTTCGTCAGAAAGATGATACCTACCTGAGAGTTAGCAAGAGTATTATCATGGCAGGTGTCAGGCAAATTCACCGCCCTCTAACATCTGGCTTTCTGGACACTATTGGGGCCATTCATTGCGCAGGTAATATGCTCTGGTAGGGTGTTTGAATCACGCCATCATCCTTTCGTTCCGCTCCGCGGTCATAAATGATGGGCCATAGGAAGTCGTTTTGAAGGGGTTGAACCAGTCCATTACCAATAGATTTCGTTCTGCGGTGATGACTAGAGGGCAACAGGCAATCAAATACTGAGCAAAGAATGGAAGCCATAAGAAATGATCCTGCCTGTAAAACAATACTGATGCCACAAGGCAGCCATGGAGCAGTATTCATCTTTATATGCAGCCATCACGCACTCACCAGAGTCTGTGAATGGAAATCTGGGCAGCACACTATCAAAGCTGTTTTGCAATAAAGTAGCGGAGCTCCGTGGCTGATGGTAGCATTCTGATGATAGTATCTTGTAGTGTTGTTGATCATATTGCCTCCAATACAATTTACCCGGAGTTGGTTTTCTTTTTTCAAGACAAAGTTTGCTGGAGTTGACAGATGACAGACTCATGTGATTGGCTGTTCGGGCCGCAGGCCCCACACCAGCCGAACCGGAGCACTGTGGGGATAATTTTGCCAAGCATCAAGAAAACATGGGGTAAGTGGATGTATAAAAGTGCGATTGGACATCTAAATACCATGAGCAATTCTGAACTTCGCAGTATGAAAGTAAATTCACCACAGAGGCTGGACCTCTCATCCCTGAAAGAGAGCCCAATACGCAAAAGCTACTATTATGAAAAAGCCAGCCAAAAAAGAACAAATTGCACTAGCTCAAGAGCCTAAGTTTTATGAATCTCCTTGAGGTGGATATCACTGCAGTAGCATTAGAGCATATCAAGATCAAACACAAACTTACTTACAAAATAAGAGTTGCTCCAGGTGGGATCAAGCCCGGAAATCCACTTTTTCAGGTTATGTTAGTGCTAGAATGATTCCTTCCAGTGAGTTAGACATACCGATCGCCATATGCATACTCCCTGTATCTGTTAGTTTAGCAAGACATAGAGCAGATGTGAGATGTACGGAGGAATAATTATGGTACACTCTTCTCCTATGGTCATATCCAATACAGCCTTCTCAAAACCTACAAGATGGTGGAGATCAGCGTGACTGAAGCGATTCCATAGCTAAATGTCTCTTGCCTATGATAATCATTCTTTTCTCCCCAGAGGCAACTTGAAGTCCCCTCTATCCGCGGTACTGTCGATCCTGTAGGATGATGAGCACGTTGGTGGGAATTGAAGACAGAGGGTCTGCCTTACATCTTACCCTTGTGACGCTCCTTGGTATCATCATGAAGATATTCAGTGTATGCTACCCTCACTCTATCTCCACAACTTGGTTTATCAACAGCATTTTCTCCCTCAATAATTATATTTGTATCTAGTACATGTTAGGATCGTGGATCCAAAGAGACGCAGCCATTACCTTGAGTGCTGGGCTTTGCCTGTGGGTGGGCTCCATCCCTGGAAGTGCTGTCCAAGCTAGTGGAGTCAGCCCCTGAGTGATTAGACTGCGGGCTATTCTCGTGAGCCTGGCTGTTATTCTTTGGGTGACTGCGCGGTTCGTCCGAGTCATGAGAAGTATCAGTCATGGCTGTGAACTGGGCCGCAGCGGACTTGGGAAAGGTGAAGGTTGTAAGCTATTGAGGATATGGTTCAATTTGAAAGACCAGAAAACTGAAGCAGAATGTTCTTGAAAAGCTACAGAAACAATGGGATGTTGTTGACCTTATATATTTCCAATGTGAAACCCGATGATACAAAGAAAGCAAGAAAATAAGATGTATGTGTGCAGCTGCTAGCCAAATGACAAAAGAAATTGAAAGAATGTATGTTGTCAGTAAAATCTACCCAATTCTCTCAGGAAGCTACACCACATCCCTCCCTGGAAGCACGACAATGCCATCATAGAATACCTCACTCGGACCAAAGTAAAGTCGCCATAACCAGGATCTCAAATTTTCGGCGAAGGTAAGCATATAGCCTCCGATGCTGCAGGTAATTAGCCAAAAGAATATGAAGTACATGGTAATACCAGTTTTTACCATCTTCAAACCAATTGGCATTGTTCAACAAGACAGAGCAAGAATAGGATGGGTCACATGGCTCTTCTGATGCAGTCTCAGTGAACTCGAAAGATACTTCAATGATAATAGCCAATTGAAATTTAGGCTCAAAGCTTGAAGTCATGGATGTGTTGTCGGCAGGCAGATGTTGAGGCACCACGAGCATCATGCAAGGAGTGAGGCTGTTGTGGGATGAGGCTGCAGAGAAATCTCTAATCATTTCACAAAGTTCAAAGAACAGTGATCCGTGGGCCAGGAAAGGCCAGATAAGGAGTGAGGATGAGAGGGTTATTGAGAATGAGTTGGTGGTGAGGCATCTCTTATATTTCTTTCTCCCTTGTGCAGTGATGATTGAATGAACCAAGGAGTGCTAAGTTCTATTCTTGACTAGATATCATGGCGCTTGATACTAATAGAATGTGCAAGGAGCCAGTATTTTGCCGCAATAAAAATCTCGAAGATCATAAGAAACAGAGAATCTTTGATCTTTTGACTCTTCTCCCGGGGATGCTAAGGCAATGCATGAAATAGAGTCTGGGCCTGCATGCACAAATATTGTGAGAGATGGAGCCAGGAGAGTAACATAAAGCAGAGTCTGAACAGCTCTGCAGTCCGGTCTGGGGTCCAATGTTAGTAATAAAAGGATCCACACTCAGAATTGCTGTTGATTGACATGCGCTGAATTTTAGCAAGCAGGTCCGTGCTGAGCCAGTGCTGCTGATGGCCAAATTATGGTTTGAATTAACTTTCGGATGGGCTCCCCTTGGCAAGACAACACTAAGGTTCGGGGCTGCTGGGGCTGCTCTGGTTAGCAGCCCCTGCCCCATTGAATTTAGACTAAGTCCTGTGCATCTTCTTTCAAATGTTTTGTGTTCTTGAAATCGTTCAGACAACTCGCAATGAGTGCTTCACTCAGCAAGCAGCTTGCATTGCAGGTAATCACAATCTGTGAGGAGGTAGGCGATGATGAGCGGATTGACAGTATTCTTTTTGAGGATGAGACTGTGAGTGCTAGCTCACAAGCAAAAACCCCAGCAACTCATTCTCCCAGTTTATAGAGAAGCTCAAGAGTCTCTTGCCAACATTTCCAGCCTCATTACAATGGCTTATCAAACATACTGCAACGACGGCGAGAAATCCGAAGGAGTATGGTGCAAGAGATATTACAAAACATAGGGCCTTTAACACCTTGTGGACGGCTTCAAAACCTGAGCTTAAGGCGGTCGTCGGAGAGTTTCTCCTCTCTTGTTGTATCAAGCCAGCAAACTTTTGGAAATGGAAATCAGAACATGTTCCAGAGGTGTCGATAAACTGCTATCTTGAGGAAGTGTACCGCTCCCATCAAGATCGACAGCGTGATACAGTTAGATGGAGGCTTTTGTTGATTTCAATCGCTGGGCTATTGGAAAGATTTAATCATGCACTCCTGAGGAATGGTACCCGCGAGGACCTTATTACTATTATCTCAAATTCCAGCTTAAGCCTGCAGCACAAAGATGAAATCCGCAAGGAACTTCCTGGTTGGATTAATAAATCCAAATGAATCAACCTGTTGGCAAAGGAAATAGGGTACGGCGGCATCTGTTGTCTTCCTGATGAACCAGGGGATTCACTGTAGGTTTAATCATTTTGCAACCTAGAGTGTCATTTTTCTAACTTTCGCAGCTGGGACCATCATCTTCCGAAAACAGGACCTGTGCGTGAGGCCTGTATAAAATTGTTGAATGATAGGGGCATTGAAGAGGCCGCATCTGAGAATGTGACCGGGGATGATCTGAATTATATCAGTGCTAATGTTGCTGCGGAAAGGGTGATTCAATATCTGCACAGCTTTTACAGTGACTTCCAGTTTCTCAACCAACATTCAGAAGGGCAAGTGCATCCGCTTGAGACAGCAGTAGGTAAGCTATTCTGGGATTTATGCAGATGAAGCACAAGTGCCGGGGTTAATAACAATATTGTGACAGTAATTGTGACCCAACCACCCCGGAAGCACAGCCAGCTGGAGCAGAGAAGCACTCACCCAAAACGCTGATGTGGCCAAGTGTCCCAACATCCATGCCGTATGGAGAATCTGTCACATTCAGTACTCAGTGATGGCGATGCAAGCGGTGTGAGAACTTTGTTATTCCTTCTTTATGCCCTTGGCTGCTCGCAAATTCAACAGGATATCCTCTTTCGCGGGCTTGAAGCACAGAAATGTTGAAATGTTGATGGAAATGTACAGGAAGTCTCATTGCAAGATGGTGATCTCAATTTGAAGTTAGCTCAACTGTTATCAGGCTGATCTGTCATTCAACAGGCCATCGACTTTTGTGTTCAGCATGGGTGTATTGCATTGAACAAATCACCTGACGGTTCACTGGCTTACTCAATTATCAATCAGTCCCAGCATCAAATCTTACAGTCCTTCAAGGCTGATGAGATGGACCGACTTGGATTGATATTTGTATCCCACATCTATCCCCAGGATGAGATTTTGAAAGCCTTGTGAGTTTATTACCCAGCCCTTTGATGGAGCTTGACTGATAAAACCTTAGCTACCATCGCATTGGAAAACTCTTATTGCCCTATATGAAATGTATGTGGTGATACATTGATGACAGGTGTCCCAGTCTTCCGGAATCAGTCCATGGTACCTTTGTGAAAGCCACTCTAGCGGCTTGTAGATTGCTCCCTAAATCTCATGCTCTCAGCTTAATTTCAACTTTGAGACTACAGGATTGTCATCTGCCGAATCACCTACGGATGGCCATAGCATTCCAGAAGAGTGTCTGTTTGAGGTCTATTGATGACCACGATGGATCCGACATTGTGATACAGGACATATTAGAAGAAATTCCTAAGGGCTCGGCGGACATAAGGGTTCATTGTGGCTATGGTTGTTTACAATTGTCGTGGGCAGAAAACGCGATTTTGTGTGAGGAGTTTGGTATAGGCAAGCAGTGTCTTGGGAGTTGGGAGCCCAGGTTAGAGTCATCATCAGCACTGTCATCAGGGTTGGAGCTTAGAGTGGTTCGATTGAAAACCACGGCCCTCAGCAGGTTATTAAGATACGAAGGGCAGTTCGAAGATGCATGTGATCCTCTTAAACAGTGTCTTGAAATGACACAGCGAGGCGCTAGCTGTTATCATATAATGCACCACCTGGCGGATGTGTATTGTGAGCTAAGAGATCCGGAGAGTGCTGAAAAGTTGGTATGAGCAGAAGTCCAACAGTTGGAGGCCGATGGCGAGCAACATTCCAGAGCTTTTTGATGTCTTGCTCTCCCTTTGGCGGAAGCCTATACCATGCAAAGTAGGCATGATGAGGCCTGGTCTCTTCTTTCTCCGCTGATCGAGTTTTATGAGAAGATGGACAGCCTTGATGTATCCAATGAAGTGGGTCACATGCGCTCAGTGATCAGCCTCACCCATTTTTTTGAAGGCAAAGAGTGCTGGATGGATGCTGAAAAGACTCTGGAAACCGCGAGGCATCTCATTGAAAAGTACAGCAACACCTTTCTACCGGATGGCTTCTATTCAGCCGTCATTTACCTCCTCTCCTCCAAGATAAATTTTTCGCTGAGGAATCAACTTGAGGGGTGGAAGTTCTTGAACTTAGCAAGAGAGATCCGCTTGAGGCGGAAGGAACAACATTTCATACCTGGACTTGGAACATATTTCTTGAGCCATCTAGATAATTGGGCAAATCGGCAATCTGCAATGCATGCACTGAGTATCGGCGCCTCTTCCGCTCCTACAGCTGTAAGATACCATGTGACATATCATCCCAGCCGCCTATTGGGCGTCATACCCGCGTGACTCGGCAGAGCCAGACGGGCCATTTTTAGCCTGATTTCTCTTGGCAGATTGCATCACCAAGAATAAAACCCAACCATTTATCCAATATGGGCGTCAAAGGTCACCATTATGGAGAGATATGAGGTTAGACATCTGTTTGAAATTGATTGTGTTGTGTACTAAGCTAGTATAGAAAGCCATCCGCTGCTTAAATAGCAGGCGGTCCCGCGCGAAGCGCAGCTTAAATGAGATGCAGGGTTCAGATGATATGGTAGCATGGTTGGCCCTTCTGGGGCACTCGGTAGGTTGAGACATCCTACCTTCATGCACCTTGCTGATTGAAAACTTAGGTTGAAGATTTGAACCATTTGAATATCATTCACATTGCAGGAACAAAAGGCAAAGGTAGTACCTGTGCATTTGTCGCATCAATTCTCAAAGCGCATGGAAAGAAGTTCAGGTCCTCATGAAAAATTGAGCTATACACATCACCGCATATGATAAATATATGTGAAAGGATCCGCATTAATGATGAGCTAATATCGCAGGATCTTTTCGCAATTCATTTCTTCAAGGTCTGGGATATGCTACTCTATCAAGCGACACCCAGTCTAGACATTCCTCATTACCTTCAGCTTCTAGCGCTTCTCTCTTTTCATGTCTTCATTCAGGAGAGGGTTGATGTGGCAATCTATGAAACTCATCTTGGTGGTGAATTTGATGCAACCAATATTATCACCGTGCCGATTGTTACAGTGATCACCTCAATCTCAATGGACCATGTTAGATTACTTGGGCCAACCATTAAAGATATTGCTTGGCATAAGGAAGGAATATTCAAATCTGGAAGTCTGGCCTTTTCTAGCACTCAGGAACCAGCAGTTGCAACAGTCCTTCAACAGAGAGCAACTGAAAAACAAGTCATGGTAAAGTTTGTTGATTTTGACAGCATGCTTTCAACTGATGTAGCGGCTCTCCAGCCTAAAGCATAAAAAATCAACTGCTCTTTGGCTGTTGCCGTGGCCCGCGCTTGGTTGTCTGCAAAGGCATTAAAAGAGCAGAGAAGCATGGATGATGTGATTGATTGTGGTATTAAGCAGTTCTCCTGGCCGGGCCGATATCAGCAAATTAGTGATCGGAATCATCAGTGGTTTCTTGACAGGGCACACACTGAGTTAAGTGTGCGTTATGCAGCGGAGTGGTTTGTTGAGCGAGTCATAGAGCACTCAAGGTGATTTTGTTTTATCTGCATCATGTGCAATGTATGCTAACCATTCTTAGCAGCACCAGCCCAGCGCGCATTCTTATTTTCAGTCATTTTTCAGATCGAGATGGCATAGCTCTTCTGCGTAGCATTGCTATGTCATTGTTTGAGAACAATATCCGGGTGCAACATGTTATTCTAAGTTTGTATGATGAATTTCGCGATGGCCGAACAAGGATTGGTATAACCTATCTTTCAACAGTATATATGTAGACTAATTCACTCTCAGATCAAAATTCGACTAACCGCTTTTCTGCTGATATTCAAGAAAGTTATGCCGAATTTTGGAGAAAATTCGATGCCGCTGCAACAGTATCATGCAAGAGAACAATTGAGGGAGCTTTACATCAAGCTAGAACAACTGGAGATTTAAACAACAGCATGCAAACCTTGATAACAGGCAGCTTGCACCTGGTCAGCGGCGCATTTTATCTTTTAGGGACTCACATAAAGGAGAGAGATGGGATCTCATCAACGAGAGGTGCATAGAATGCACACTTCAGGGAAGCCACTCATGTGTCCCTTTCCTCAGTGTAACAGGAGCTCCGGAAAGGGTTTTACAAGGAAAGAAAATTTGAATGAACACCTCCAATGTCTACACAGAGATGATGGACGCTGAACCCCTGAATGCAAGCCGAATTTGGGTCCGGAACTGAAGCCAGATGCCATGCTTCTCATACTTCCAGTGCCTCTCACATTAAAGTGAAAGCGGGAGTTGAACAACCCACAGCCTTCCCTGGGGGATGAAGGTTCATCAGATATATATGATTTAAAAGAAGAGGTTGCGCGGTTATGGGTTCAAGTACAGAAGCAAGACATGCAGCTTCGTGAGTTGGAAAGAGATGTAAGGGAGTTGCAGCAGAGGCATAATTGATTTGAGCATTCTTAGATTTTCTTTTCAATGTTCTTTTTGGGTTTCAAGCATATGTTTGCACATTTCAGCTTCAAGACATCTTGTATTTGCGGCTTTTCTTCTCCAGGCTCAATCCAGGCCATCATAACCTGGATGTGTGAGTCTTTCATGTAGCAAGGTGTTGTAGGGAACTGGGGCGGGCACTCGTGCTGCTATCGGGGGTAAGGCTACGGCGTGGATAGCGCTGGTGATGGTGTAACCGCAGTGAACTGGGCACAGCCAGGGGGAAGAGGAAGCATGACACTCAATACGCTCCCGTGCACGTAGATCCAGCTTTAATACCACCATACCTGCCACGCTTTAGAGTAGTCTTCAAACCCTTTGGTCCCCGAGTAATGAGGCCCCGGTATTGCCAACATCGAGTATCTTGATCAGCTTGGGCGCGGCCCCTTGATGCGTAGCGATGTTTCACTGGTGAAGACTGCTGCCTCATCATCCTTGGCCACTTTTTGGGTCTCCGGGGAGGAGTGTCAGGTTTGATGGTCATGTCAACCACCTCGATATCATCATTGGTCTTCTGTTGCCAAGACGGGTGTCCGTGTTTCCGTTTAAGGGATCAAGGCCGATGGGATGCTGCTGAAGAGCTGGAGGTGCAAGTGATGGAAACTCACAAGAAACTCGGAGCCGACCATCCTTCTACACTGATCAGCATGGCCAACTTGGCATTGATGTACAGGCATAAAGGTCAATGGGACGCCGCTGAACAGCTGGAAGTCCGGGTGGTGGAGACTTTTAAGAGGCCACAGAGGCTTGTGGTCTGTGGTCCGCAGTAAATGCTGGTGGGCACGGGAAATATTTCGGCCAGAAAAACCTTCAGACTGAACAGCTTACTAAACAAGAAAAAAAATGCCCGAGCGACGGCCACGAAGCCTATCAAATTCTAGGCCAAGACATGACATGTTTGAGGCGCAAATACGGGGAAAGAAGAATATCCAACCGGCGAAATATTTATCCGGCTCCAGCCCTTCCATTCCCTCCCAACTGCTTCCTCCTCCTCTTGCTGTTCGTGTTCTTGCTTTTCAAGCTTCACAGAAAGTGGGATACGCATTCTTCCTCAGCTGCATAGCAAAGTCCGGGTGCGGGGAGAATGACTGAAGGGTTACTGAGAGCGATGTTCTTATCCACCCGAAATACATCCACCATTCATGGATATAGACTATCGTCAGAACCAAGGTCACTTCGGTGCGGAGTATGAGTGCCGCGCGGATATGAAAGGATAAAAGAACAAAGGAAAAAAATGAAACCCTAAAATACACATCAGGTATACATGCTGCTGACATGAGTAAACTCTTGAGAATAATCCTTGTTTGAAATCAAGGCTTGCTTGATATACTTATAGCTAACATGACTACCATCATCTGTTGCGAGTGCATGTGCAATGGACATTAGGTTTTTGATCTGGCTTGCTGTCTTAGCAGAAGAACCTGAACTGAGAGGGTTGCAACAGACTTACCTCCCGCTCATTGAGGTTCAAAATCGCGAGGCGATCCAAGTCGTGATCGCTCATAACCGCTGGTCCTTGATGCGTACGTGCGCGGGTGGTAAAACTCGCCCGTATGTCCTTTCTTTGATGTTGGCTCAGTTTTTCGTATTTGATTTTCAAATGAATCCTGCTAAGAATTGCCTCATCAAACTCTGTTTCCCTGTTTGTTGTGAGGAAAAAGATTCCCTGGAAATACTCCAGCTTGCGAAGAAATATTGTAACATTAGCGTCCTTGAGGGCATTGATAGACGCCTGATGTTCGAGGAAGACATCAGCTTCATTCAGTAGAAGAAGGGTGTTGAACCACTTAGCAATTTGAAAGATGCAAGTGAGATTGTCCTCGACTTTATCAGGGTTCATGATGAGCTGGGCAGCAGGTATCTAAATAGATTAGCTGGAATTGTAGGCTGCCAATGAAAACAGGGCTTACTGGGTGAAGTAGTTGCTTAAAATGCTCAGACATGGCCTCGGCAGTCAAGGTCTTGCCCACACCCGGGGGGCCACTGACTCAGTTAGCACAAGTAACACACTGAGGGTTATGAGGAAAGGACCTACAACAGAAGGACATTCAAGCCCTGTCCCTTGCCCTTGACAAAGTCATCAAATGAAAGAAAGGGGACAATCCTCAACCGGGTCTTCGTGAGTGTCATTAGAGTATGCTTCTTGTCGTCTGGAATAGTCAAGCTCTTAAAAAGACTGGGTGACCACTTGATATTGTGGATGTCATCTACAGCAAACTCATCTGGGACCAGGTCAGTGGTTGCTTTAAAGATGGGAAGAAGAGCTTACAGAAAGCATTATTCTTGAAACTAAAACCAGGAACCGAGGGACAGCATATCAAATAATCATCATCAGTCATGCTGGGGTTGTTAGTATCAGTACTCTTGAATTTCTCTTTCTCTTTCATCCGCTGCTTGTTCTCAAGTTTGTCCAAGTTGAACCAAATATTTCCATCCGTATCAGACCTCATCGAGCTGGACGCCTCAACGCGCGGGCGGTAGTAATTCGGGTTCATTTCATAGAAGAATGCGGCATCGATGCCGATACGGCTGTTGACCTTCACCTGCATAGGCTCCCCTTTGTGCATGGAAAAGGCCATTCCATGACAATGCTGGATGTGTGTTCCCACTAATTGACAGAATTTCTTCCCGCATTCGATAAGGTTTTGCCTTAATCTTGTGTGCTGAGGGTGGTATTCAAGCGGAAACACTGGCAGTGCATGGATGGCTTGCAGACCTGAGAATTTTTCAATTATCAGATGAATACCAGATTTTCCAAGAGATTTTCTGTCACAGTCAATGTAGCTGCAGCTGAGTTCATAATACTCAACACCTGTGTGTTTTTCCTTCTGTTCGACAGCATTTAACACCACACATCGAGGCTTCTCTGTCCCGAAGCATGTGGCATATAGGATACATCCAGGCTTCATGACAGCCCAGAGCAAGTCCCAAGCGATTTGTCCAGCTTTTAATTGCGGTAGGAGTTGCTCGGTCACTGACTGATATGTGCGAGTGATAAAGTTGACAAACAGAGATATGTGTTTTAGCTTGTCTTCGGGGGCACCCGCTGCTCTCGCCTTATATCTCTTGAGGTCAGGGAGAAAGTTATACAGGAGCTTCTGATCAATCTGCGCCTGGTTAGTTACTGCCTGGGCCACTAAAGCAAAACATACAATAGGCTTATCTTCTTGCAAGCCAATAGCATTTGCAGCGCCCATAACATGTCGCAGGGCTTTTCGAATGAATTCTGAGTTGACGCGAACAGTAACCCTTTGCTTCAAGGAAGGCATGTCTGTTATGCTGGTTAATATGAGTTTGCAAACATGATAGAATTCGGGTAGCCACTCACCAGTTTGAGTTCTGACGACAAAGGCGTACTGATCAAGCTCGTCAATGCCCTTCTCTTCCACTGCTTCTCTCGTCTTAAACTTTGACGTTGCCTTATCCCAGCTGCAAATGGGTCAACCCGCTTGAAATCGGGTATAGACCCCATTGGAATCTCTTTAGACTTGGACGTGGGCGGCTTGCTTGGTTCAGATGTTGAGGCTTCTTCCTTGGGCTCAGACGCAGCGGCAATGCGCACTGCTTCAACAAAGAGCCGCGCAAACTCTTCTGCTTGGCCCCATGCCATCCCATGTAGAGGATTTTCGTTGGTCGGAGTGAACGGGGGCGTCTGCGTTGGAGATGAGGTGGCAGGAACCTTTCCCTTGAGATTCGTTGCTTCAGGCATTGTGATAGGTAGTGGTACGCAGAAATATAATCAGCGGCAAGATACGCAATTCGAAGATTTCTCGCAATATTCACATTCAACGAATTGTCTCTTCATTGCCTCAGGATTTGCGGGGATTTTGGCTCCTTATATGCTTATAGTGCCATCCACCCCAATCTCGACCATTGCACTCGCGCCTACTTGCCTTCATTGCGAATCATCAACCCATTAGCGAGGTCTAGGCTAGGTTTGTTGTTGAGAATGAAAAGGAACGTTGGTTCTGGCTTGCGGTAGTATGGTGATCTCTCTTCTACGTCAACCTTGGCGATGCAAATACGGGAGATGTTAGAAGGGATCCCGGTAGTTGCATTATCGGTTTTCGTGCTATAAAAAAAGAAAAAGAAGAGAAAGCAAAAGAAACTGTGCTATATGAGTTGGAGTAAGACAGCACACTATTGCTGATTGGGCAGCTGTTGATATGATGAATTTTAGATGTGTTGGTAAAGATGGAAAGATCATCTCGGACAACTGGCATGACAGGACAGGGCTACACAGGACGGGACAGGACAGGACGGGACAAAGTGCATTTCCACCAATCAATGTTCATGGTGCCCTAACGCGCCACGAGTAATCCAACGCACTAGCCCGAAAGTGGCATAGCAGGATATTAGGTATTTAGATGTATCACACTGCAGGCTGACTGGGTTTCCAACATGCAATCTGTTGGCCCTTACGGCCGTTGCGGTTAGCGATCCCACTAGATCACGTGACCCACCACTATATTATGTTCCTGTAGATAGATCTATCAATACGACCTTCAACTATTCTACAGGTTATAGCCTGGATGGCACATTTTTCTTTTTAGAACATTGTATTAACACATTTTTGACACAGATAGTTCATCTTTTTTGAAAAGACTCTTACTCTTTATTAGAGATATTTCATTTTCCCTGAATCTGTCAGTCAGTGAATTCATATACTTTATTTTTTTTGAGAAAGCATGTTCTTCATTGTGAAGAATATCACTTTTTATTTTTTTTTTTTTATACATCTAGAAGAAGCAGAGTCATCTCAATATGAGTGATACATCTGTTACTTCAGAGTTCAGCTCAAGGCTCAGAATCACATACTTCACTAGACAACTCATTGATAGAATAATCACTCATTATAAGAAAGCTTCTGACTTGCAAGATGAGACTGAGATCAGTTTTTGCCAGAGTATGAAATTTGATGATGAGATAATGAAGAAACTTCAGAACAAAGAAAAGCAGAGTCAACTTCAATATTCATCTGCAGAATCTGTTCATTTCAACTCATCAAATTCTTCATCATTTCTCACTCTCAGAATGCTGACTTTTAATAATGATCTGAATCAATCTATCTATTGCATCGCAGGCAATCTTATAAATCTTATGCAGATGATGCTACAGAACCAGATGACTGCAGCTGAAACTACTTAATATCTCACTACATCTGTCTCTGTACAAAGAGACACTACAAGAGATGAGTTACAGAAATATCAGAAGAAAGTCAAATATGCACTAGATATCAAATCAGTGATCATATTTAATAGCTCTAATTATAAAGCCTGATGTGTTGATATGTTAGCTGATATGAAAGTTATTAATGAAACTGACATTCTATTAAGAACTCAATGAGAATTCTCTTTTACACATTATATCAACTCTGAGAAGTGAAGAATTCATTTCAAGTCTCTATATAGATATATGCTATTGAGTCTTATTGAAAATGTTTAAACTACTATTAAAACCTTGAAAGCTGACAATGCTGCAGCTCTGTGAGATAAGATCAATGTGAAATATATGATATCACTGACAGAGGAATGAGTTAATGTCTTCAAGAAATTGACAAAATTACAAGTCAAGAAGAATGATTATCTTACTTTTCAGAGATGTTTTCACTATCTTATTACTCATCACAAGAAGCTCTGTCAGAGCACTGAGAATATATATCATAATCTCTTTCTCAACAATCTACAAGATTATCAAAGACTGTTTGTCAAGACATGTTTGAATGAGTTTTTCTTCACTGGTCAGAGACTTATTATCAACATTGATATTGATGATTTGATGAAGCAACTGACTAATTGTACATTCAAGAAGATCATTATCAAGTGAAAAAAGCAGTCTCAGGCTGATTCTGTGACTGTGAAAAAGAATAAGAATAAAGATAAGAACAAAGATGAGAATAAAAGCACATCTGTATGAAAGTGCACTCACTGTAGAAGATATGAATATACTGTTAACAGGTGTTTCATCTTACACTCTGATAAAAAGAGAAAGAAGGATGACAAGAAGAATGACAAGAAGAAAGAGAAGAAGAATGATTTGATAAGTTCTCAATCAGCAGCAAATGCAGTAATTATGAAGATTAAGTTCTATTTCTCTTTCACAGTCACTGGAAAATCATCCTCTAGATCTTGATATTTAAACACATGTGCAAGCCTGAATATGACAGATGAGCTTCATTCTTTCTCAAATATCAAACCTTTTAATGATAACATCTCTGTTGATTCTGTCACTGAGAGAACTGAGTTTATTAAGAAGATTGAAACTATCATCTTGAAGATTGAGAGTGATGATGTTAACTTGCAGAATATTCACTATATTTCTAATATTACAGTTAATCTGCTCTCATTTGTGAAGCTTGAAGATCAGGGATTCTGATTTACATTGTCTTTCACTATTCCCTCTTTTTTCATTTGCAGAGCCTCAAATGATGTTATTTTCCATGCAGTTCGGACTGCTCAGAACAACATATATAAGGTTGATAAATGAGAGTTCAATGAGGATTTCAATCATCTGAACAGAGTAGTCAAGTATATTGTGATGATATCTCATAAGTATAATTTTGATTGAAAAGTTGATCTTCCTGTGACTGCTGTTACTACTGTTAATAATGTCAATTCTGCAGACATGAATACAGGTCTCAAGACACAGATATCAAAGATATCAAAGACTCTTTTGAATTGACATTACAATCTCAGTCATATTCACACTGATGCTATAATTGCTATGATCAAGAATTCTCATACTGAAGTCACAATTAAGAGTTCTAAGACTAAGTTCTTTTGTAAGAAATGTGTTAAGGCTGGTATGATGCAAGATTATTTGAAAACACTGATGCCTAGATCTATCTGACTTATTGAGAAGGTTTATATTGACCTTGCAGATGATGAATGTACATTGAAAGACCTCTCTGATCACTTCTTAGAGTCTCATCAGAGAATTAAATACTGAATGCTCATCATCTGTGATGCAACTTGCTATCATTGAGTATATTTTTTAAAGTTCAAGAATGAAGCTGTTCAATACTTTGAGTTGTGGCTCAGATTCATGAGTAATCTCAGATATACAGTCTCTGCTTTTCTACAGACTGATATTGATGATGTTTTTCAATTCACATGTATACACACAGTTATGAATTCATATGATATCAAATGAAAATCAACAGCATCACATTCATTACATCAGAATGATGTTTCTGAATGTGAAATTCACACTATCATGAAATGAGTTAGAGCTGCTCTTTTGAAAGATAATCTTTCTAAGAAGTTCTGAACAGATGTTCTAGAGACAGTGATTGCAATAATCAATAATACTCTCACATCTACAGTTCTTTACAACTTGAAATTTTGATCCTCTACTGCAGAGATCTCTGTGATTTCAAGTTCACATAAGATTCCTTAATGTGCACTTACAAATACCTCACTGAATGTAAGGCATTTTCACTGATTAAGTGCAGAGGTTTTTATTCACTTGCATGAATCTCAGCAGCCCACGGATAAGCTTTCTTCACATGCCAATTTCTATTGTATCATTGAATTCAGTGACACATTGATATATCATCTATGACATTCTGAATCTGATAAGATTATTGTCAGTAGTGATGTGAGGTTTCTGATCACTGAAAAACTGATTGTCACATCTATGACACTCATTAATAATGCCAGTGAATCAGAACCTGATATTTATCTGATTGATGATGAAGATGCTTCTGACATTGATGATCTGAATTCTACATGATTGTGACCTGTGAAATCACTGACTACTTACACTTCAAGTCTTATTACAGGCAACCTTCTGAAGTTCTACAAGAATGCCACATCTCAGTCAGAGAGAGTAGAAGATTATTGAAAGAAGTTCATGCAATGCAAGATTACTGATCTGAAGAGATGCAATACATGAAGTTTAATCTCTAGATCTGACATTCTGAGAAATGAATCAATTGCTCTGAGCTGTTGAGTGTTTCTTGAGAAAGATAGGCCTGCAGACTCAAATGCTGATTCTGATGATATTCTTAGAAAATCATATTGAGTGATTTGTGATAACTGACTTAAGAAGAATTCTAGAGAAGAAATCTACACTTCTGTCATCACTGATACTGCTAATCATATTCTTTTTACAATAGCAGTACTACACAGTTGAACACTCTGTTAAGTGAATATAGTAATGACATATCTTCATAAGTGCCTCACTAAGAAGGTCTATATAAGACAACTTACTGAATTTGAGACAGGTTCACTGAAAACACTTGTCTGTGTGATTGAGAGTAGTCTATATAACCTGAACCCTGTGATGAAGATCTGATATGATTACTTAACAGCTCTGTTGAGTGATCTTGAATTTACAGTCAGCACTCATGATCCAGCACTCTGATATTATACATTCAGATGTCACCTCTATATGATGATCTACATTAACAATCTCAACATCATATTCAAAGCTTCTGAGAATGCTGATTGACTAGTAAGTATACTCAGTGAGAAATTGAAAGTCAAGAATCTACATCAGTTAATCAAGTATTTGAATATGAAGATCAATTGTTTAAATAAGAGAATTAATTTAATACATTATCAATATATCAAATGTCTTGTTAAAGATTTCTATCTTAATAATGCAGCTGTTGTCAGAATATCAATGAAGAATGAATTCTGTATTGATAATTTCTCTATATCTGAGAAAGAGACTGATTTCACAATTCAGCAATATTAATATGATATGAATTGCTTGCAATATCTTGCAGTTAAAATATGTTCTGATATTACTTATACTGTCTTGCTACTTACTCAACAGAATGTTGATTCAACATCTCAATATTGAAAGGCTCTATTACATGTTATATGTTATTTGAAAGAGATCATGAATCTGAGTATTTTCTATGAATACAGTCTGTATGAGAGTTCTGTTTCTACTGATTCTTTCATTATTTCTGATTTCTCTGATGATTTCTATCTATTCTTCAGCTACTCAGATTCTGATTGAGCTGACCTCTTAAATGATGATAGAAAATCAATATCTGACTATGTTTTTAAGCTTGCAGACAGCCTGATTTCATAATGTTCAGTGAAGCAACCTTGTATATCTCTAAGTTTCAATGAGACTGAATATATGACTCTTAGTAAGGTGATTCATGAGGCAACATGAATTCAGAATCTCATAATTGAGCTTGACTTCATCACTACATCTCTGATACAGATTCTCACTGATAATAAGAGTGTCATAGATCTCACAAAGATGACAGTCATTACAGCCTGAAGCAAACACATTGACACATGTTTTCATTTTTCATGTTGACAGTTGAATCAGAGAATCATTGATTTAGAATACATTCTCATCACTCAGATGGCAGTGGATGAACTCACTAAACCTCTAGACAATGTGACATTTGCATGATTCATGGTTTTGCTAGGTCTTACAGGCATAAAAGTTGGGAATGTTTAATTTTACATTTGTATTTGGTTTTGACAGACTATCTTGGTGGTTTGGGTGTTTTTGTATGTGATTCTTGTTATCTCGAGGGGGGGTGTTGGCCCTTACAGCCGTTGCGGTTAGCGATCCCACTAGATCACGTGACCCACCACTATATTATGTTCCTGTAGATAGATCTATCAATACGACCTTCAACTATCCTACACAATCCACAGGGTTGGTTAATAATCCACCGACTTTTCGACCGCTTCTCCATATCCGGAAGTGGGCCGGGACGGCCCGGTACCCACCAGTGCTCTGAAAGGTCAGTCCTTGCCCACTTGAAACAAGCACATCACTCCCTCTGTTGCGTCTGATGGGCGCTCAGGCCATCTTAACCTGGGCATGTGTGAGTTCCACACAGACCTCGCCTGTGAAACACCATTGGGTGAGAGGTAAGGGACACTTTTTCCGGCGAAGGGCGTTTAAATACAGACGAGAATCCGCTGTTCCTTATCTATCAGCCTCCAGGCCCACTGGATCTTTCAGTCTCCACCGAAAGCACAACAGCACTCAAGCTCTCACAAAATGGCACCTCTCGTTGCGACCACTCTTCCTAGCCTTGATAAGTCTTTGGGGATCCAGGATCTCCACAAGAGTGGTTCCTTGTATGAAGCCTGTCCTATAGATGGTTTGCAAGTAGCTGATGCCATGCAGGTACAATGAGCTTCTTGATGACTGCGACCAACCGCCCCTCGCTGATACACAATATCATGAACTTAGCGGATATTTTTGTCCGCCACAATGCCGACAAGGCCTTCGGAGTTCACTTAATCCACGGCCATTTCAAGATACCCAAGAACACCGTCATGCTCGGAATCAACTTCGAGAATCCCTCCCTTCGCTGGACTAACGCCACCAGTATTGATAAGATCGACCTTGCCTCTGTTCATGGACACATCTTCGCTCTCACCAAAGAAGGCCTATGTGCTTATGAACTACAGGATGGGCCCCTCCCTGACCTGTCTGACGTTGAGCTGGGTTTCCTAGACGAGTTTATCGAATATATTGTCAAGAATAATCTCGCGAACCTCGTCGGCCTTCAAGTTCTTGGGTGCGTTGATAGCTCCATGTTGGAACTCATTCTCGATCAAGGAACTGTCATGCTGGATTCGTCTATTGTCAAGAACACTGTACCAACGCGCGTCACGGGTTGGAGATTCGAGTCTGTCAATGGCAAACCCCGTGTTTGCTCGGCGAATGAAACTCACGCAAAAATGAACTCAGGCAACCACAAGGTTTTCAATGCTGGAAAGCCCCTCCCCAAGCTGGAAAATGTCGAAGAGCTGAAGGCCGCTCTCGTTGGGGCCGGGGTTCTTTGATCTACCGTCACATTGGGTGCCCCATGTTAGTGTAGCTACATTTTGTCAATCATTTGAACCTCATATGTCATTTTTTAAAGCGCATCTTTGATCCAGTAAATCCAGTTTAGTCACGCAGTTCCATAAATCTTGTGGGGTTAATCAACAATCCATCTAGAAGGCGCATGTTATACGCCCCATTTTCATCGTCCTGGATAGGTACTGGCTTCGGCATATTTGCAAAACGACCCGTAAAGCCGTATGAGAGCAGCAGGCCCATGCGTCTTGCCAACTTTATGATTCTGATACTTTCGTTACTTAATCCTCCAGCCTCCTGTTTGAATGTACTCCAGAACAGCTCCTCTAAAGTGCCGTAGTCGTCGTATCTGATAAGCCCACTCTTGAGGTGGACCTTGCTTATCAGTAGCTCGTGAGAGTGAAGGTCGAGGCCAAATGGCGCAACCTCAGCCTCGGCCCAATCAACTACCCCAACTAGATTGCAAGTCGTTTCGTCTACTAATATATTGCTGACGCCAAAGTCTTTATGGAGGAGCACCATGGGGAGAGAAAGAATGGCTGGTAACAAGTTGAGAGTCTCCTGGATGAATGGGTGGAAGCGGCTAGGGAGAGAGGCAAATAGTAATTGCAGTTCCGTCTCATATTGATGGCTAAGGCAGTCGCGGTACTTTTGTTCGACATCCTGCGGAGCGTTCCACGAGCGAGCAAAGAATCTAACAGTATATATCATCAGCAACTTAATATAATGTAACTTGGAGCACCAGGCATACTTTGCTATGTCAGTTACAAGATTCTTTCGCCACGAAGAGAACTTGAGCGAGTTTTCAGGCACACGAGTGTTCTGTGCCAGGAGAAAATCCAGGTAGCTAATCGCACGTATCCGGCTCATGACGTAGATGTAGAGAGGCTCCTTTCCGTCGGCACTTTCTCCAACCTGCCCCCTGAAGGAAACCTGAGGTACAAAGTGGCCATATATGGTTTGAGCGAGATTCACGATCTCCATTCTCAGCTGAAGGGACTTGAGACGAAACTGAGCGACGAATTCGCCCTTGGGCCCAGCATAGACGGTGTAACTGCAGACGCCTTGCACAGCTACTGGAATGATATCGCCTCCAAGGTGCTCCTTCACATAGGTATCACAGGCCGAGCGGCTCGCTGAAGTCTTCGCAAAGAAGTGAGCGATCTCCTGGTCGACGGAGTATTGCAGATGACTGGTAGCCATAACGATTCTGGATTGCGGACAACGGGTTGCGGCGACACCTCGGCTTGCGAACGGACTTCTTTGTCGCTGTAAGGCCAAGCCCGACTTGGTTGCTTCAGGAATTGCCGAATTTTTGTTTTCTAGTGGCCCCGCGGTGTCAGCTGCTCATCAGCAAAAGATGACGGACCATCATGCGATAATGAAAAGTTTTAGGGGCACCTGATCCCTCATATATTGGATGCCCAAAATAATAAAATAGATTGTTGTTGGTTGGTTTTCCCACGGGCTGAGTGGGGTGGGAGAAAAGTTCTGGGTGAGGGGTTGTGTTGGGCAACCAACACTTTCTCCAGCCTTCCACTAGACGACGTCACAAACCCAAGCGGTACGTTTGAGAGGCTGCACTTACTGCGAAATACAAGATCAAAACGACGCAAGTCAAATTACCTCAAATTACCTTGATTCTTCATGTGAGATTTATCTTTTGGGCGCTGCTTGCGTCCACGAACGCGCAGAGGCTAACCCTTCACACAGTTCGAGCTTTGCGAGGTTAGGCAAATTGATTTAGACAACTCCTACCTTCTTCAACCTTCGCTGACAAAAAACAGTTCCTCAGCCGTTCGCGCTACCAAAAGACGATGTCTGATACTGGCGAAAAGGCGCTTAACGGCCAAATGGAGAAGATATCAAACAAGTGCTTCGAGATAAAGGAGGCCATGATCATGACCTTTGAAGGCCGCTCGTGCAATATTGCCGACAGTGAAGGCAATCCTATCCCCAAAGGCAAACTAGGCCCTGAAGATGGGCAAACAACAAGAGAGGTGGAGGCCGGTTATCGATGTTACGTGATGAGGGCACAAGTGAAGTTTGAAAAAAAGGTTGATAGCTGCTAAAGGTATGTCATCTTTATTCAATAGCTCCCCCCAGCACGTCTTCTATCTCCAGCTCAGCCGAATCTTGAGGATCCCCGAGTCCTAAGGTATCGGAGACGCTGAATCCATCGAAATACCCCATCCTAACAACCAAAAGAGCATCTTCATTAATCTTCTCCGGCAGATACAGGGACAAGCAGTTCGTGACTGATAAGCCCCCCCTCTGCTGCTCCTCTTTCCACAACTTGCTCGTCTTCATTCCGGCCTGAAACGGTTCAGGAAGTTTCTCGATCATATGGCGTCTCATAAAAGCGAAGGATAGATACGGACCATCACCAAATAACATCGGAACCCCTGACTGGATGAGTTTCGGCATCGCATCTTGTAATGCACTTCTTAACTTACCTGGAACCTGAGGTTCTAACCGCGGACGCTTTGACAACGGTTCGCCGGGTTCATCAGGGTTATCATTCGTTTTATCCACAAGCTCATGTTCGTGCTCTCTAGTTTGTTTTGAATCTTGCCGCCGGCTAGGATATATGGCCATCATTGAGTTGCGATAATGCCCTTGACAGTGGAATTATTAGATTGAAATGACATGTACAGCATAGTATGAATATCATCATTTCCCCTACCTGCCGAAGGCACATCTTCTGGAAGGCCAAATTGGAGGCGTCTCCTTGGTCTGCTCAGCGGGGAGAGAACCAGGGAGCCTTGACTGTCTCCATTCGGTGGTGGTAGATTCTGGCAAACGGTGCGGGTAACCTCGGGAAGTGATTTGATAGGAGCTTTCGATGCCCACCAGTGAGAAAGGTCGTCGTAGAATGTTCCAGTCGGAATTTTAGGCAGGCGGGAAAAGGGAAATGACAGAGAACAGAGCACAAATAGTTCTGGGTTTATAGCATGAACTTTTCTCGAAAAATAACGTGCACGACGTCTGACGCTTCCTTGAGATCTTGATCTCTGCTTCAGCAATTCGTCGGTTTCTGCAAACACTCCTAGCCAAGAATTTATTTGATTTTGCTGGGTATCAGGTAGTGGATTCTGTATGTCCAAAATCTGATCTTCAAGGCGAGGTTTAAAATTACCGTCAAAAAAGGTGGTAGAGTCTATCATCTCGTCAGCAGAGGAACAGGACAAGACAGGAGAGGACAGGACAGAGATCTAGGCAAAAAGGGCACCAAACCAAATTTCCACACTCACATCCTGATTGATAAAGTCGAAAATATAGTCTTCTCTGGCGATGCTTTCATGACATACGAATTTTTAGAAAGTTGCAATGAAGGGACGAGTGAGGATATATCAGGAACACATGCCCCCTTCTTACCGAGCAATGGATCGCAAGTCTTCTGTTTTGCAACTCGCTCCTCTTCCCGGTCGGATCACTCCGCTTGCCCTTTGCAATGATTGGAAATCCTAGCCCTCACCAACACACTATCTCCAGGCCAGCCGAAGGTGTGAACGCATATCAGTGTTCGGAGCCTGTGCAGCATACCCCATCGCTAGACGATTGTAAAGCGGCTGCGAAGCGTCAGTCCATCTGGTCCGCATTCTGGCTTGAAGAAAGACCACAGGCCCATGCCTCGCCACACTGCACCTTTGCAGAGCGATCTCTACAGCAGCTGTCAGTCCTCAAACAAAAGTCTCTATCATGCGTGCAGAGCATGTGGGCAGCAATCAACTCAGCCTGCCGGAGGATTTGTGTCAGCTTTGGCCGAATGCACAGGCTCTAGTCACTGTCTTCGTGTAATACATACTCGCGAATTTTCTGTGGTTCAATCTGTGAACTCCCCGGGAAGCCCACCTGTCGGTGGCGATGAGACACTCCTAACCCTGAAAGACATGAGCCCCTCTCAGTCCGTTGCCCTCCGCACCCTCAACACACCAATTCAAGAAGCCAGCACACCTGTACCTGCGAACCATGGCCGTAGTCTCCTGAAGAAAACAGGGCATATCACACATTTGAATGGCAGTATAATACATGCCAAGAGACCATACTTTGAAGCTGAGAATTGATGTAAGCCATCTTCCCTTTTCTCTGCCCTTCTCTTGACTGCTTAGATATATATAGCATATACTAAGCCTTGCTCAGGCCTGCTAAACACTGCAATTTACAGAGAATCACAGGCTAGGAAGCAGGAGCAATCAATAGAGAGTGAACAGAGAATTCAACAGTCTTGAAGAAAAAGAACTGAGTCAAGCACTGTTTAGCAGGTAAAAACCTTCAACACAAGCCCTCTGAGAAACAATTCTGAGGGTCAAGAAAAACCCATGCATCTCAGACAGGGGCTGCTGCATAAAGTGGAAACATTGAAGCAAACATGCCATAGCAATGCTTCTTATTTCACTGTTGATTCCTTCATCATTGATGATGACTGAGAGAATGTGGTAGAAACTGTACCTCTGTTCCAAAAGATATCTCTGAAAACACTGCCCTTGTCACTCCAATGAATTCAAAATCAAGTGGTCACTAAGGAGATCCCAAATCATGACAAGCTGTGGTGGGAATTTGTCTGCAAGAAACTGAAGATTATTTCCTGAGAAATGATTCAAGAATGCAAAGTCAATCAGGGGCTGTTCACTACAGCTACTGGATATCTAAAATCGTGTTCTGGAAACCACTTCATGGGTGATAGGAATTCCCGGTAGCGATTCTATTGTTGCTTAAGTAGCTGAAATTGCCTTTTTGAACATGAATGAAGAGAGACCTTATATGTTTCAGGCTAGAGAAGCATTAACAATATTCGGGGTTCCAAGATAATTGCCTTTATATTGCCTTGACAGAGTGTCCCAGCTTGGCCCTACATGTCGGATTATAGTCAATCTGATATCACACAGTCACTAATTTGTCAAGTATCTGTTGTAGCCTAGAAAGTATATCTGTAAAACATTAGCTGTTAGGGTCGTGAGCCTTTGAAGCACGGTAATGGAGGATGAGCCAGAAGGATATCACTTGGCACCATCTCGGGATTAAGTAATTCCTCCCCCGTACCCGCGCCCCCCTTCAATTCTCCCTTCCTGGGCTTACGGTCTTGGCACATCTCCGAAGGCTTCTGGTTTGCCAGGGCTGCCTCTTCAAGCAACTCTCTCAATATTCTGTGGCAGCTCGCGTCGCAGGTATGGCAAAATTATCGCAAGATGAACTCTCTATCATCACAAAATATCCTTTGGCTGACTCGCTCGAATTCAACCTGACGTGATCAAGGCGCATTGGTCCCTTTATATGGAAGGCAACATCATTCAGGCACGCTGATCGACCTGGATCTCGCCAAAAGAAATCGGTACGCGGAGCGGGGCGCGACACCAGACCGGCGCCATGGAATTTATGGCCATCGAGGTGTCATGGCTGGAGAATGTCAAAAGAGCGACGACAAGGCAATGGACAATATGCTGAATGATTGGTACACTGGGTCGTACAAATTGGAACGCTGTCTTCAACCTTATCACCACTATCTCTCGAACCACCCCCCCGACGAGCATCCCTCTGTTGTTTGATGGCACGCCGTTCAGATCGACGTCATCATCGCAGAGAGGATCAGAGCAGACGCGTGCGTGAGCAAAAATAGAACGCACCAGAGCCGGCTGCTCGCTTTCATGAATTTCAGTTGGGAAATAGGCATCCTCTACACGTATATCTGAGATGGATAATACCCGGTTCACTGTTCGCGTGCATGCCTGTTGTCATATCCTACCGATTATTCTCCTTTACGAAGCTGTTTCCCTATTTCATTATGTACAACACCCTAATGCTCTGAGGCTCGTTTCTTGGTTATTTCGCTGAGCTATTATTTTTAGGATCTGGGACTTTTTACAATATATACTGCTCGCGCGGACTGGTATTCTAAAATGGTGACAATACTGACGAAATCTTCTTTAGAAACACTCTGAATAAGTTTTATGAAAGGTACCATCAAATTTCTGAACTATCCAGACTTAGAGCCCTGCCGCGCCGCTTGATCTGCTTCGGCCGCGACTCTGGCAGTCTTCCTCGCAGCCCAAGGCCTTGCAAAGCACATCGTTCTTGATCTCTTCGACCTTGACAGCAGGAAACAGTGCAGCCTGAATCTCTGTTAATGCCAAAGCCTTTTTGATTACTTGACATGAGTTTTTCATAATAGGAAGGATATTTGTACCAGGTTTAAACTGAATAAAATTGGATTGTAATTCCGAAATTGGCTATACTAAACTTCTAAATCAAGCTCGGACTTGTCTCCTTGAGCCCTTTTTCAGTTTGGCCCTTGAGAGCTGTTTGCTTGCCTCGAATGACTGGCTTTCTATTTCCAAACCGCATATATCCGACCAGTGTGGTTATGCCTGGTCGCTTGGGCTGGCGGACATGAAAGTCATTGATCAAGTCTTCGCATCCGGGGACCACATTCTCCTTTGGTTCCCATGAGGGATCGGAGTAACCCTCCCATACCACTTTGTACTCCAAACGTGGCTTGCCTTCTTGATCTGTTGTGATCCTCGAGTTTGAGATGGCAGCAACAGACCATTCTGGTACCATTGCTCCGTTTCTCTTGACCATGGTCGGTGGTGGTGGTGGAGTACGGGTTGACGGATGGGTTTTATCGCGGCTGTCTCCCGACAGGCTCATTTCACGGGGACCGGCACCAACAAATGTAGCGGAGGGAGCCTCTGCTTGGTAGGAACTCTGATCTGGCGTTTGGGGGCGGGACGGGCCGCCCGTAATAGTGGCTGGCTGAGACTGTGCATCAAAGAGCGGCCGTTGCCTCTTCGCGGGTGGTAGCGTGGTGTCGACAGGCCCGGTAAGGTCTATCTCCTCAATGGGTTCGGTAGATGATAGTAGGGGACAAAATATGCGCTTACGGGTAGCCGCGTTTTGAGTTACCGAACCGCCATCGGCTGCGCCCTCAAGTTTGATCTGGGCAGCCGTTGGATGGGCGGTTCCAGGCTCCCGGTAGGATGTGAGGTCACTTCGAGAACGTTCCACCAGAGGCAGCGATTGGGAAGTGTTTGATGTCATATCATCATCATCTTGGATGGTGATAGGCGTATCTATGAACTGTGAGAATCCGGGAAACGTACTGGGGTTTTTGGGGAGCCTACCCTTACTGTCGCCAGCCCTGAAGATCAGTGTGTCCGGTCCCTTGTCGGCTTCGCCGGACGCTTCATATGTGCGGAGGTGCGGGAGATCACAACTTTCTCCATCGGACCTGCCTTCGCGTTCGGTCATGCCACCTGCGTCCAGGTCTTGAGTTGAATGCTGCGCAGGTGACGCGGGTCGCGACACAGCCGGGATTATATTGTCAAGACTCAGGTGCGAAGTGTTGTCAACATCAACAGCGAGGGATTCGTCTGGTATGTTTGTGAGAATCCCGGAAAACACGCCGATGGCGACAACAACCACCTACCTTGGCTGTCTATTGTGCGGGGAGCCTGAGTTTCTGGTATCTCGTAACCAGGGCTCTGTTCTGCAACCAAAGCCTCATCGCTGGGCGTTTCACGGTTCTGCTGAGTAACTGGGGTGGTTATAGCTCGCATATCAGTACCGGGCTCGTCGTTGTTGTCGTAAAAA
Source organism: Blastomyces dermatitidis ER-3 (assembly GCF_000003525.1). Lineage (NCBI taxonomy): Eukaryota > Fungi > Ascomycota > Eurotiomycetes > Onygenales > Ajellomycetaceae > Blastomyces > Blastomyces dermatitidis. Next base: position 6,276,623 of record NW_025544775.1, read on the forward strand.
AGACTGCAAAGAGGGTCATCATCATGGGCTGTATTTCTGTGGTCCACGTTCCACGTCGCCCCCTCTTCCAGAGTAAAGAATCGTGGGTCGTTCGCGGAAATTTCGGGGGTTTGCATGCTTGGAGGTTTCACAAGAGAATCCTTTTGTTGATATGTGCGGGCGATTGGGGCGGCGCTTTGCACTTGCAAGTGATCTCGCTCGCGCTGCTGGCATGGCCCAGGGAGAACTGACTTGGAAACGGGGTTGACTTCACGTGTATATGACGAACGGCTGTACCGCCGGGATCCGGGCTGGTAGAACTTGATTTTGTCCATGTTTGAGCAAGAAGAATAGGATTTGAACAAGCGTGACAGGGCCGACACAAGCTGAAGCAGGAAACATTTGGGCTTTTTAGACCTCGCACCACAGGCTTTTTATACGATCATTTCCCCCCTCACAACCCCGCGTCTGTGATCACCGTCAAATTTTGTCGCTGAGTATGTAACCGCATCCGGCGCATTAAGGGACGCCACTCGCCAACAAACAGTAAATCGCGCTATTGTTGGGGGGAAACCAGCCTCGGAAAATGTCCCAGTGGAACATGAATGCAACCTTCATGGTATCCCTGGTGAGCTGAGATATCCCACCGGAAAGAATCTGCCTCGCCGCCGAGCCAATCTTGTCACCGGCGCCGTGCTAGCAACCCTCGTAAACGGATGAAGTTGAAGCATTGACCCAAAAATCCGTGTCCAACTGCTGATATCCAGTCCCGGCGGAATCACACCAACACACCATCACACCACCACTCGCGGACTATCGTTCGATGGGAGGCCAATAACCGTGAAAGTTTGACCCTTGAGCTGGGTTCCCTGTGCCGAGCGATGCACCTCCGCGGAGGGTCGGGAGAAGTCACTGGTGGGGTTGCTGCGAACCAGGGGGAGCCTCGCGTCGTGTGGTCGCACTCTGGCGTGATGGAAAGTGACAATTCCACGCATAATCCAGTCCGGCCGCGTCATCATCGGGGCTGCGCCGCACTGGAACGGGAGGAATTGGGGCCCTCAGCCCAAGGGGGTTCAGCCGGTAGCGTCTGAGACCTGCAGCGCCATGGCTGGCGACGGACATCCAGTCATAGCTGGCAACGTCGCGCAGCGCATCGCTCGATCCGAGAGCGACTAGGCTCTTCCGCAAAGGTGACCTGGATTACTGGTGCGACACGTTCGCCGCAAGGCGAGCAAAAGAGGTGCTGCTGCGAATAGCAAGTCAGGATTCATGAGCAAGACGAAGGCAGAGCGTAGTGTAGAAAACCAACAAGGTTAGGTAAGGGAGCCAATGTAGTGAATCAGGCCGACGTCGAGCAGAGGGTGAGGCCCTGATGAGCAGCAGCTCGCGGCGGGTTAGAAGAGCGTGAGCAGGGGGTGAGCATCAGGCGAACTCAGGAGGATGCAGGGTAACTAACTCCGACTTGCTTTTGAGAGGCGGGGGCACCGTAGAGTTGGGCGTGAGACCAGATGGGTAAGAAGGGAAAGACTGGAAATGGAGAGAGAGCGATTACAACGTCGAACAGAGGGTGGAAACGGCCGTATTTATAGTGCGCTGAGGCAGCGTTCAAGCCGCGAGGGTTGCGCTAAACCCGATGTGGAACGGCCGACCCCCGGTCGTGAGGGGGCCGTTTCCCGAACGGGAGGCCCCTAACAGGAAGCAGAAAACTTGACCTCGCTAAGTGCGCCACTTGACCTCGTTATGTAAGCTGACCTTGCAAATGTGGCCCGTGCCACTATCTGACCTCGCTCAATACATCTTTTCTTGTAATTTGAAACCACTCAATTATTTATCATTAATTATCAACTGATTTTCAATCAATTATTAATTACTTAAATATACAGATTGAATTTATTTTTATTACTATAATTAATTAACAATTAATTCAGAATTAATTCAAAATCAATTTAAAATCAATTTAAAATTAATTTAATACTGAAATTATTCTTGAATTTAATTATTATTATTATTATTATTCTTCAATTATAGATGTATACAGTCAGAGACTATGACATCTATCTGAGAACTTTTAGTTCTCAGGGTTTTTTCTATATCTGTAAAGTTAACTATTATACATTCATCAATTTCAGATATACAAAATCAGAAAATTCCAGCTCAGAATATAAAAACTGTTTACAAATTACAGTATTTTAACATCTTCTGATACTTTGAAATCATTTAACAATATCATGACAAAGGAAAAGAGAACACAGTCTTAAAGATAGACATATTAAATAGATAGATAGAAAGAAATTAAAAGAAAAAGATAAAGTAAAGAAAGACTGTAATAAAACAAATTATTAAAAGATAGTATATAGCTGTTTTAACAGATTATATCTGATTGATTTTCTTCTCTTCATATTCAGATAATTCTGAATTTAGTCATTTTCTTATAGCTGCTTGAGTTTCTGATAGAAAGTCTATTAAGTATTTAATTCCTGTCTCAGTTGAGAATAAGAATCTTATATTTAATTAATTTAGATTATACTTCTCTTTCAATCTGACTCTAAGACTATTGTATAATGCATAGTGTATTATAATATACTCAGAATTCTTATTTGTATTGCAGAATAAGCATTCTATTGAGTTAAATCTATTATCAAATCTTTGTATATAAGGTTTAAAATAGTCATGTTCTAGTTTCAGCTGTATTATAGATGAGAATATTTTCTTTTTATATTTAATTGAACAAGATTTTCACTTGGGTTTTATTTCAAATCTTGAATAATATATACTCTTCTTTTATTTCTATCAGCTTTCATTTCACTTATCTAAACAAGATTCTTTTATTTTTCTCTTTATAAAAGATCAGAACATAATTTTTTAAATAGATCTGCTTAATTCTGCACTCTTTTTTACAGCTGAATCAGCCAATTCATTATCATGAATATTTATATAAGTAGGAACTCAGTGCAGATGAATTATCAGCTTTGATATTCTTCTCTTTTGAATTTTCAAAACAGAGTTTAAGATCAGTTCAAGATTCATTTGATTATTATAAATCTGACTATTTCTAAGTCTTTTTAAAGCAGCTTGACTATCAGAGAATATTCATATCTCTTTCAAACAATTTCCTCTTTTATAAGATTTTATTTCAATGAGTTTGAAAGCTTTCACTATTATAAATAGTTTAGTATCAAAGACTTCAGATTCACAGTCTAGATTTCAGAAATCTGAGATAAAATTAATATTATCTTCAGTATAAGCAATGTCTGTGTCTAATCTATTCAAATTCTCATTTTTTGAGTCATCTGAATAAATCAGAATAGAGTCTTTTATATTTATTGTAGAGATTCTCTTCAAATACTGTTCATATTCTTTCTCTTTTAATAGTTCACTTATTTGTAAGTTTATAAGAGATTGAAGCTTTTCTCTTCAGAGAGATAACTTCTCATGATCAACTTTTTCAATATTTAAAGAAGAAAATTAATTTTTAATCAGAGAGCATAGTCTGTACAGTTGAGAAGACATTTTCTTTGAAGAATTATTTTCATTTCAATCAAGAAATCTATTTCAATCCAGTTCATTTTCAGAGTTAATTAATGAAAATGAAGAAGAGACTCTTTCTCTGATTATATAATTTAAGCTCATCTTTACAACTCTCAGAGCATAGTTCATACAGGTCTTTTCAAATCTAATAGCAGAAGAAGAAATTGTAGCTTCAATTTTCATTGCTTTAATAGAAGATGATTTGAATGCTTTCAGAATTCTTCTCAAGACTCTGTTTTACAGACTTTGAAAGAGTTCAGTGAAATTCTCTTGATTATTTTATCAAACTTAAACTTCATAATCAGCTACTGATGTAATACAGGCTATATATAACTATCTCATAGCCTGGAAGAATAGACCTCTCTCTATATTTGATAGTCTGATTATGTTGTTCAATAGTCTTTCTACCTTGACAGTTCTTTATTGAATGTGATATTTAAAATTCAACTTGGAGTTTAACCATACTTCTAATCATTTGATATTTACACTGGGTTTAATCTCTCTATTTAAAAGAGTTAGAGATAGTTCTTTCTCATTGAATCTAGAAAAGAAATGAATTAACTCAGTTTTATTTTTATCAAATTGAATTTGATTGATATCTGCTCTAACAAAGATTTTCTTGAATTTAATAATAAAGTAAGTATTTTGTTGATGATTACTACATCTACTCTAGTCACATGCCATATCAATCTATTTATTTAGTGTAACTCGCGTAGTTAGATTATAACACAACAATGTTATTCTTCAAGAGATTATGAAGCTCTTTATAAGCAATAAATAATCATAATAATGTGCTAAATTGACATCTTCACACATCATTACAAGTGTGTCTAGATGATTTATTAATTAATTGAACTTATGATGAACCTGAGATCAGGTGAAAAGCCTGACTTAACAAAGAATTACATGCTAATATATAGAAGAAGAAATTCACAAATATCTGAAGTATAAGAAGAATTGAGTGTAAGCTTATCAACATCTGCAATGAACTGAAAAGTGACTGCTTCAGAGATATTTGAGCTGAATAAAATCATCACAGAAGAACAGTCTGATAAGTTCAATGTATACAAAGACTCAGTTAAAGATATCAGTGAGATGTCAGATAATGCAGAGAGTTCAAGTGACTGAAATGATAATAACTCAGTGAGTGAGAAGACTTATATAAGACTTGAAATTGCAAGACTTCAGCATGAGATTAAGCAGATAAAGATCAGTAGAGATGACTCTGCAGATGATGAGATAAGAGCAGATCTGACACAATATCTTCAATAGAAAGAGAAGATATCTATTATAATAAAAGTTCTTGAAGAATTCAGAAGCTAAGTAAGACTTATCAAAAGATTAATAGTTCTCACTGAATTTATTAACTACTTAATATGAAGAGAGAAAATTCTTTTGACTGTAGAATAGTCTGAAACTGATGATATTCTTAAAGATAATGATCTTGATAAGAATGTCATTATAAACATGCAATATTTCTGAAAAGAACACAATCTTTGATTATATAATTATATGTGATCTGCAATTACTCTGCAGATCAAGACTTATTTTACTATACTTAAGAAGTTCAAATTATTAGCTTATACTCTATGAACTATTATAGAGAATAACTTTTTCAAGAGATCTACTGTATATAGAACTCATTTATTTGAAGAGCTTATTAAAATAATCTTTAAAAGCAAAGAATCTGACAGAGCTTTTATTGAATAATTAATTGTCATCAGAACTGATTATATTTATCTGAAATATAAGATTGAAGATGTCATGTTTTTCAATAGATTACTGATAGAAGTTAATAGAGATTGAGCATTCTTTATAAAGAATAGAATGAACCAGATCAATGACAATAAGAACAATTCAAGATCTTTAGAAGAAGACTTTATAAGATTATACTGTGACATACTTCTACATCTTTCTACTGCGGAAAATAGTAGTACTGAATTCATGAAAAATCCCGCGAATAACACTTAAGACAAGGATAAGAAAGACAAGAACAAAGACAATAATAAGAATAAGAACACTGAATTCAAACCTGAATATAGAGATAATGATGTGAGAATCTGCTATCATTATCAAAAGATTGATCATATTTAGACTGACTGTTGAAAGAAATACTCTGAGAAACATTCTTCAAACTTTAATACAAATAGAAACAAGAATAAAGACAAGAATGCAGAGAATACAGATACTGCTTCTGTTTACAATATTATAAAACAAGTATTTTGCATCAAAGAAAAGGCCTATATAAGTGACTAGACAGGAAAAGATATCTGAATTCTAGACTCTGAATCAGGCGCTCATGTCACACCCCACAGAGATCTTGTCATGACAAAACCTCAGAAGGTGAAAGTGATGTTGAAAATGACAGATGAAACAGTAATCTCTGCTGCAGCTATAGAAGATATAAAGATTTCAGTGAAAGAGATAGATATGCTGTTAAATAATGTCTGCTATGTCTCAAAGTTAGAAGTGAATCTCATGAGTATAAGTAAGCTTGTATGTCAGAGTTATATCTATAAGCAGTTAATATATAAGAATAATCATGCTATGTTGATTATGTCTCCTGATCACATGTTCTCATTTACAGTAAGATTAAATGAGAATGATATCTATGAGATGAAAAGGCTGATTATATACAGAGACTTGATTCAGTTTACTATACTCAATGATGATTTTGAACCTGTGAATATATTACAGATGAAAGATGACACAATATTGACACTATCTGAAAGAAATGATACAAAGATTATAGAACTTACAATAATACAATAGCATTAAAAGCTAGAACATCTGAATCTCACAGATATTATAAAAATGATAGCAGATTCATAACTAGAAATGAGAATAAAGAGTGACAGAGCTTTGTTATTCTACAAGACCTGTGTACAGATAAAAATGACATGTTCAATATTCATATCAATAATAAGAACTATCAAACCTGCAATAAGATTCTTTATACACCTTGCAGATGATGACTGCACACTATATAATGAAGCCAATCTCTCTACTTAAGAAGAAGCTAATTATTGAATGAGTATTACAGATGATGCTACACACTACAGATGAATTATTCTTATAATGTCAAAGAGTGAGGTCACTGCATGTTTGATGATCTTTATTAATGAAATTGAGATTACTACTTAATACTGAATTGGAATTCTACACTGAGATGATGAAGAAGAGTTCAAAAGTCAAGAACTTAAGACCTACTGCCAGAGTAAAGAAATAGTGTATGAAATGACTATATCTGATACATCACAATCAAATTGCTCAGCAGAATATGTGAATTGAATAGTTATAGAGAAGATAAGAAGCTTGCTATTTAATAGTAAGCTAATAAAAGAGCTCTGAGATAAGGTAATGTAAGTCACAGTCATGATGATCAACACATTCTCAACATTAATAAAGATATTTGAATGTAAGAAAGAAACATCACTTACATCTTTTAAAGCTTGAACTGAGATGCAATCTTCTGTTCATTGAATACTGAGATGAGGATGCAAGGTCTACAAGAAGGATTTAAAAGTGTTGAATAAGCTCACAGATAGAACTGACAGTAAGAAATAATAGCTGATTGAATATCAAGAATTACACTAATATTGTGTGTGAGATTCTGTTACACATTATCTTGAGATTGCATGAGATGTCATATTTGATAAAGCTCTTGATATAAGTGCAAATATATCTGTGAATATAGTGAGAGAATTCAATGAATTGTCTAATGAATTGAATATTCTAAATATCAGAGAGAGATGACAGCACTGCTTACTATAACATCTAGTAAAGAAAAAGCCAGATATTTTGAAGATGATTATCAATAGAGACTTAGAGAGTGTAATTGATTTCATCTATCTTCTAGATAATGAGACACAGCTTGTCATGAATGAAGAGTCTGAAGACTCTGTTAATAAGAATGATTCTGTTCTAAGTGTTCTGACAGATTGATTAACTACACTGACAGAAGCTAAAAGAAGCTCAGACTGAGACTATTAACATGAGACAATGAAAAAGAAGATTAAGATATTTGAATAGAAGAAGACATATATTATCATTGAGAAAGCTCTGGAAATGAATATTCTTACAGATAAATGAGTATATGATCAGAAATTCAATAATAAGAGAGAAATTATCTGCTTTAGAGCTCACTGAGTGATTAGAGAGTTCTTACAACAGCAGGATATTCATTATACAAGATTGTATACTGCAGTGATATCAGAGTCTACATTACACAGTCTATTCACTATATCAACTGTCAAAGAATGAAAGGTCAAATCAATTGACTATGTATCCGTGTTTTTGAATGACATACTATTACAGAATAAGATGATCTATATACAACTACTCACAGATGTAAAGCACAGCAGAGGAAACTTGGTGAGACTACTCTGTCAGAGTCTATATGAAATGAAGTAAGCTGTGAGAGTATAATATTTCCTAGTAACAAAACACCTCATCATATTAAGATTCAAGATATTATCTTATGATGATGAATTTCTATATCACTCTGTTTACAAGATCTATCTGATATTGCATGTCAATGATTGTCAGATGACAGAATCTCAAGAACAGCAATTAGACTGAGTATTAAGAGAGATTGCAAAGAGATTTGAGATAAAGAATGTTAAAGAGATCAAGTCATATCTTGAAATGAAGATCAAATACCAGAGAAATAATGATCTAGCAGTTACACAGAGCTGTTATATTGAGAAGATTCTTGAAGATTTTGACATGAATAAGATGAATCCTGCAGAGATCTCAATGATAGCAGGCATATAACTGAAGTTTTCACCTGATGAGAATGATGAATTGAATGATGACTTTACAGCTATAAGATATCATCAAGAATTGAAATCATTACAGTATTTGATCTCAAGCAGCTGATCAGACCTGGCATTCACAGTCAACTATCTCTCATGTTTTAACTCATATTCATACAAAGCATGTTGAGCAGCGTTGAAGCATGTTCTATGTTATGTCAAGAAGACAAAAAACCATGGCATATTATACAGAAAGAAGATCAGTGATATGAGTCTGAGTTCTGTGACATACTATGATTCAGACTGAGCGAGAGTGAATTCTCAATACAAATCAACTACTGACTATGTTATATTGATTAATGAGTCATCAATCTCATAGCAGTTGCAGAGACAGACATTTATTATTAAATCAATCACAGAAGCTGAATATATTGCAGCTAGCAAGACAGCTTATAAGATAATCTGATTGAATGATATATTATATGATACTGAGTTAATGAATAATGAAAAAGCAAAAATATGCTCATATCTATGAGTTAATAATAAGGAAGCAATTGATCTAGCAAAGAGGAAATCTTTAACATAAAGATTATATCACATTGAGATTAGATATTATATTCTTCATAATTTAATTGAAAAAGGGGAAATCATGATGAAACATGTTGATTCTACAGCAAACATAGCTGATAAGCTTATCAAGTCACTGATGAAGCCTGCATTTAAAGATTTTGTTAAAAGAATTGATTTCAAAGAGATTAGAAAGAAATGATTGAATGATAATAATAATACAGTGAATCAGTGAATTTTGCATGTATTTCTTCATTTTTACAGTTATTACTGTACAGATACCTTTTCTAATAAGGAAATCAGAGTCTGATTAATGTAATTAATTATTATTGCATTTTTGAAAGATTTGAGAATGAAGAAGGCTCCGGGTGGCGGCTTATAGATGTCACGCTCCCGGCCGCGCCAAGGCCCTGTTGTGGTTCCACACGGCCCATCGCTTTCATGCGGATGATTTCATTCCATCTGAACCGGTTTCCAACCACTCTATGACATCATTCAGATGTATCATAGAAAGATCTGATTGATAAATATAAGAACCTCACTTTTATATAAGGTCAGCAGATTACTCTTTCTTGATAATAAGACACTGCTGAGGTATCACTTCAGCTATTCTCACTTGTGAAATGAGAGAAGAGTATTCACTCATTATCTATATAGAATAGCTAGATACTGACTTCTTATTAAAGAAATCAGTGATTCATTTTTCTTCTACTGAAATATATATAAGAGTTACTGTATATCTCATACAATCTTCTTAGTATACTAAGTATTATATCTATGATATTCTTATAATAACTCTGTAGTCTATGAGCTTGCTATTTAAGCAAGATAGTTAAGCTTACTCATACAGCTTCTTAAATAACTATTTCTATATAATACTACTGACTAGTCACTGCTTTGATTCTGCTATGTTACAATTTAAATCACTTAATCTGATTATAAGTTTGAATCAGTTAAGCTCTAACAGACTGATATGACCTCATGCAACTATGCTGAGATCAACTCAATCTCATTCTCTGAGAAAAACACTACATCATTTTCTAGAGTATGTACATCTCTACTCTGGCAGAAATCTGAGATTTCTGAACCTGCTGCATATTTTGATATGAGCTCTTCAACTGCTCTGTCACTGCCGCGGCCTCTACACACCTACATCTATTATGAAGATAGAGAGATTAAGATCAGAGATTCTCTGAGATATAAGAGAAACATCTTGTCTGAATTCCACAGCTTTATCTGTATTCTTGAACAGAAATTCTGCCTTAATCTGAGCCAGTATAATATTCATGAGATATGAGTAATATACACTGTCAATCTTCTTGAAGGCATCTCTGCAACTACTTGAGCTATCAAGAAGAGAGAGCTTGAGTGTATTAATACTATCATGACTTAAGAAGAATTCAAGAACTTTCTACTGAATCTGTGGCGGGCTGCGCCCGATCAATCATATAGACTATTCCATTACACTCCATAGATTCTTCCATTCCCGATCGCCGATCCGCGGCCGCTACGAATGCGCGTAGTGTACACTCTGATTCTCGGCCATTTCTGATCGCCGATCCTCGGCCGCTATGAACATGTGTAGCATACACTCTGATTCTTGGCCATTCCTGATCACCGATCCTCAGCTGCTATGAATGCATGTATATTCTTCTGCCCTGAAGCTCCACTGTGTACACCATCACATACATGTATAAATATTCATCTCAATTGCTGATTCTCACACTTTCTCTTTCTTTTCTTCTCTAATGTTTTTATCTTTGTTATATAAGATCTACAATATTATACTGATCTCTTCAGCGCAGGCCTCTTACACTATAAAAATGTTCATTGTCTTCTTATTAGGAAATAATTATTCACACATTGTCTTCTTATCAGGAACAATTATTCATCAAGAGATATCTGAACATGTAATAATGTGTAAGAAGAAAGAGAAACACAGTTAAAGTGAACACTGAGTTCTCAGATAGTTCTCAGATAGAAGCTTGCTCATCAGTTACTCTGACTCTGTAACAAGATCTTACAAAGAGAATAAGATCTTATAAAAGAGAATATCAGCAAAAGACCTGAGAGTTCTGACACTCAGATGTATGAGAATATGATTACACTTCTTCAAATTTCACAGATATCATACATTCAACAATCGATATAATCATGTCTAATGATAATATAGAACTCTTGAACATGAGCATAGACACAGTGTCACAGTGACTCTGAGCAATGTTGAAACTACAATAATAATAAATAGCTGATATGCATACAACTCAACAACATCAATATGAAGAGATTCAATAATTATCATAATAAGAAACTCATACAATCTCAACATCTACAGAATTGAATACAAAAGCACTGAAAGAATACTTAGATACTTTCACATATTTCAATACTTTCAATCTCACTCTCTACTTATCATGAAGAATGGAAATGCTTATAAAACTGAGTGTAGATGAAGATTTCATTGATTCATTAATCAATCAAGATTGATATATCAATGAATGATTGAAGAATCACATGAAACAGAAGTTTCATTCATGAATGAAAGCATACAAATCAGTGTTGTAAACATTTAATAATATTATGAAATATCTTAATATTCTGTTCTGAGACACTGTTATGTAATAGAAAGTATTAGATTGATTACAGAGCATCTGACAGAGAAACACTTCTCTTACAACATTCATTCCTAACTTCAACATCAAGATTCTAGAAGTAGATGATCAGTCTTGAGAGAATCAAATGAAGATTAATATGCTTAAGAAGATATTGACTTTCAAACTCTTACAGACTCTTATAAGTATAGATGAAGACTTAACTTATGAAGACTTCTGCACACAGCTCTGAATAATGAATGATCATCTTATCAAGCTCAAGAATATACAGAACAGTGATAGAAGATGTTACATCTCAGTGACTCATACACTCATGCTGAGAAATAACAATGATGCAGATATTATGAATTGAGTAGACTTGAATATCTATATATAAGTAAGAGTCTCTGTCATTCAAACAGGCTTTTAAGTTTCTGAGATCACTTCTGAAGGAGTTGCTGATCAACATCAACATAGAGTGTGTATCAACTGTAATCAATCAGAACACATTGCTTTCAACTGCTGATCAATCTATGTATCTTCTCATTTGAAGAATGAATCAGCGCCTGTCAACATCAATCATATTATATTAGAGAAAGATTCAGAGAATAACTATGAGAATGTCTCAGTGAAACAGGGAAAAGATTAGCTTCTATTCAAATTTATAAACAGAAGCTTGAAGAGATCAGATAATAGTAATTTAAAGAGAAGATAGTAATGAATGTGATTCTTGTATCTACTTTGATTGATAATATGTATAATATGAAAGTCATGATAGACAGTGGTCTATGTCACTATGCAATGATAAAATCTTCAGTTATAAGACATCATAATCTTCAGTGTATCTCTTTATTAAAACTCTGACTTCTCACAGAATTTGATGATCTGAAAGATGTTTGTATCTGTTATATAATAAAGCTGATCATAGATGTGAGAGGACATTAACATAAGAATGTCTATGCATATGAAGTTGATAATCTTGATTATAATCTTATATTAGAACTTGTCTGACTATCAGAACAAGGCATCTTATTGAATACTTAAAACAGAAGCTTGATATTCTCTAACAATGATAGAGTTCACAAAGATAATATTCATAAAATCATGAATCTAACACAGATCTCTGCCAACACATATAAAATACTCTGAAAAAGAAGTCATTATTAAAATCACTGACAGAGTCACTGATAAGTTTGTCAATAGCAGAATTATATATCAATCTATTCTGTCAGTCTGACTGATATCAAAAAGGTTCTAGAAAAGTTATTCTGTGTTACAATAACAGATTCTTATACAAAACTCTCTCAATAATATTATGAATATCTAGATGTCTTTTAATAAGATAATATTATAAATATACTCTTCTTACAAGGTTCTGAAGTGAATCACAGTATCAAGTTAGAAAAAAAGAATGATAAGAACTCTGAATTATTATAAGACTCTCTTTATAACATGTTCTGAGATGAACTTCTTCTTCTTTGAAAGACACTCAATGATCTGTTGAATAAAGAATTCATACACATTAGCAACTCTTTCATCACAGCCTCTATTCTCTTTGCAAAGAAATCAGATAAAGAACTCTGATTCTGTGTGAACTACTGAGATCTGAACAGACTGACAAAGAAAGATCAATATCTCTTATCTCTCATCAATGAGATTCTAGCACAGATCAGATAAGCTCAATGATTTATAAAACTAGATATTATTATCATGTTTTATAAGATTCATATCACTGAAGAAGATGAATGACTTACAGCATTCTGAACATGTTATGATCTCTTTGAATGAATAGTCACACTCTTTGAACTGACTAATGCTTCTAGTACATTTCAGAAGTATATCAACTGAGCACTCTGAGATTTTCTTAATGAGTTTGTATCTGCTTATCTAGATGACATTCTCATCTTCACTGATGAATTCAGAAAAGAATATCAAGAATATGTACAAAAGATATTACAATGACTACAAGAAGCAGAACTACTAATAGATATTGATAAGTATGATTTTGAAGTCAAGAGTATCAAGTATCTGAGTTTTATTATAGAAGCTGATAAGAGGATTTGAATGAACTCTGAGAAAGTCTCTGCCATTCTTGAATGAGAAGCTTCATGTACTGTGAAAGATGTACAAAGCTTCATCAGATTTACTAACTTCTATCAGTGATTTATATAAAACTTCTCAGATATTATGAGATCACTTACAGATCTCACTAAGAAAGACTCAGTATTTCAATGATCAGCAGATGCCAAAGCTGCATTTATATAGATAAAGAAGATGTTCATTAATGTCTCTCTGCTAATAATATTTGATTCTGATCATGAGACAGTTGTTGAAGCTGACTTCTCTAACTATATAACAGAAGAAGTAATATTGTAATATGATGATAAAGATGTTCTATAATCATATATCTTCATGTCTAAGAAACTGAGTTTCACTGAATGCAATTATGAGATCTATAACAAGGAACTTCTCACAATTGTACACTGTTTAGAAGAATGAGACTCTGAACTTCAAAGTATCTCTGAATTTGAGATAGTTATAGATTATAAGAACTTTAAATACTTCACAACTACTTGTAAACTTATTAAATAACAGATATAATAATCTGAGTTTCTAAGCTGCTTTCATTTTACAATACACTATCATTCTGACAGTCAGAACTTGATAACAGATGCTCTCTTATAATAAGAGCAAGATATATCATCTGATATAACAGATACTCACTGAATGAATCAAGAGCACTGACTCTTGAATCTGAAGATATTAATTAATCAAGATGAAACAGCTCATAGCATCATACATGCTTCTTCAATTAGAACTGATATCAATATCTTCACTTTCTCTACACTGAATGAACTGTGATATACAGCAGCTCAGACTGATAAACTTCTTCAGACTCTCACTGAAGCAGTATATTAAGAAGTACTCTGATTCCTCTCAGAACTATATATAAGAACTGATATCTCAGAATACTCAATCAATGATAATAACATTCTACAATTTCATAAATGACACTGAGTCTCTCACTCTGAATTCTTACACACTCAGATAATGTAAGAGATGCATGATTTGTATATAACTGATTATTCAGACTGTGAATAACTGTATAGAATGATCTTCTGAGAATTCTACTGATCTGAGATATTAAACAGTATCAGATACTTTATCTGAAACTGTAATCACTATTCTTCTATTATCTTATAAAAGAACTGTAGAAAAGATCTACTGAAATCACTCAATATCTCTGATAGAATCTGATAAGATGTAGTAATTGACTTCACTATTAATCTATCTGAGAGTAAAAACTGCAGGAACATTCTGATCATTGTTGACTGACTAAGTAAGAGTGTAATATTAAAATCTTATAATAAGATGAACACTGAACAAGTTACTGAAGCCTTCTTACAGAGTTCATTCTATCAGACATATGAGTTGCTGAGATTAATAGTATCAGATCAGAGTTATCAATTTGTGAGCATTCTCTGAATAAGAATCTGTTAAGTTCTCAAGATTATATACTATCTGTCAACTGTCTATCACTCTGAGACTGATAATACATCAGAATGAATAATTCAGACTGTAAAGAATTATCTTTATAAGTTCTGTAATTACTTATAAGATAATTGACATGATCTTCTTCTACATGCAGAGGTCACTATCAATGATTAAGATGCTGTTTCAACAGAGATAAGTCTGTTCTTTCTTACATATAAGTATCATATGAAAGTGTTGAATCTTCTAGAGATTACACAGTTCACACTGAATCTCTACAGTCTGATTCAGATTGCTGATAATATAATAACAAAGCTCTGAGACATCTGTAACTGAGCAGAGGTCTTCATGATAACTGTGAAATAAGACTAAGAAGATTAAATCAATATCTGATAATATTCTGCAGAGCAGTATAAGATAGAAGATCTTATATAATTGAATCTCAAGAACATACAAACCACATGTTCATCTTGTACACTAGACTACTGCCATGTCAGATATAAAGTGATAGAAGTTCTAGATAGTCACAACTATCATCTTAACACATCATCAGAGATTCATAATGTATTTCACATGAGCTTGCTTCACTGCACTATCACTGATCTGTTCTCTTCTCAGCTGATGTCTGACTGGCAGCCGCCAGGCATCATAGAAGAAGATAATGAGCTTGAGTGAGAGATTGAAGATATTCTTGATGAGAGATCCCATGGCTGTGACTGACAATATCTTGTGAAATGAGTCAGCTACAATCAATCAACCTGAACTCTGAGTTCTGTGTTATCTGAAACAGTGACTCTTGACTAATGAGAACTGCTTCTGAAAAGAGAGGGCTAATGTAGCAAGCTGCGCCTGATCAATCATTTAGACTATTTCATTACACTTCATAGATTCTTTCATTCCCAATCACTGATCCGCGGCTGCTATGAATGTGTGTAGTGTATGCTCTGATTCTCAGCCATTTCTGATCACTGATTCTCAGCTGCTATGAACATGTGTAGCATACACTCTGATTCTCAGTCATTCTCAATCACCAATCCTCAGTCACTACAAACACATGTATATTCTTCCGCCCCGAAGCTCCACCGCGTACACCATCACATATGTGTATAAATATTCATCTCAATTACTGATTCTCACACTTTCTCTTTCTTTCCTTCTCTAACATTTTTATCTTTGTTATATAAGACCTATAATATTATACCGATCTATTCGGCGCAGGCCTCTTACAGAATCAAATCAAAGATCACTATAACTGTGACTTCACAGCAGCACAGCAGTTCAACTTATTACATTAATAAGATAATGAGAATTCTTTCAATTTCAACACAAGATTTAAAGAATATTGAGAGAAATTGACTGATGATTTGAATCAATTAAAAACACAGCTTTATCTCATGAAGCTGACTCACAAGATGTGAATAATAATATCACAATATCAGAGTTTATTAATCAATTGTACTGAGCTTGTCAATCTGACTTTCTGAATCTATTTGAATAATCAATTCTCTGAGAAAAAGATTAATAAGATCTCTTCTAAGTAATTAATGACAGAATCTAAACAGCACTGTGATAGCTTCAGTGTGAAGAAAGTAAAGAAGAATTTCATGTATTATAATTCTTCACTCACTGTGAAGAAATATTAAAAAAGATTTGATAAAGATCTCTATTTCAACTGCAGAGCTGATAATTATTATATCAGTGATTATAAGAAGCTGAAGAAGAAAAGAAACTGAGAAGATATCTTCTCAAAGTTAACTTCTCTTCTGACAAATGTATTCATAGAAGATAAAGAAGAGAAAGAAAAGAATTGACAATTCTCACATCTCTGAGTTTATATTACAATTACAATGTATATTCTGAATGAGAAGATATCAGTGAGATACCTACTCAACTCTGAAGTAGATACTAACTTCATATTCTATTTCTTTTCTTTGATGAAGAGTTGAAAGAAGATAGATCTGTCAGATCATGTGAAATTTACTAATGAAATGAAATGTCACTGTTTTAGCATAATTCAAGTGAAGTGTGTGATTACAGACTCTGAAGAAATCTTTAAGAAGAGCAGTCTGCTTCTTCACACAGTCAACATCATAGATGAGAACATTATTCTAGGTCTTTTATAATTAAGAGAAAACAATTCTCTTATTGACTGAGTCACTCAGATATGATGATACTGTCTCACTGATGAAGAGACAGTAATAGAGAAATCTGAAGAGTTTCATTGAAAGAATCTTGAGAAAAAGATTGAGTCAATATACTGCATAGCAGATGATTGAAACTTGAGAACAGATGAAAAAGTCATCACTCTCACTGCAAGATTAGCAGCAGTATTTGTCATTGAAGACAGATATATACAATGTCTCTTTACAGATTTTAAGAATGTCTTTTCAGAAAGAGAAGCAGCAAAGTTTTCTGACATCAAGATATAATATAAGATTTATCTTGAAAACAGTGTAACAGTGCTGTACAGGTCTCTTTACAACTTGTCTGTAAAGAAATTGAATGTTCTGTGTAAATATCTTAAAGAAGTGCAATCAAAGAACTGAATATATTCATTAAAGAGTTCAACAGAAATATCTATACTCTTTGTACTTAAGAAGAATGATAGATTACATCTATGTGTAGACTACAGAGGTCTCAATAAGATAACAGTTAAGAATTACTATTCATTACTATTGATTGATGAGATAATCAATCAATTATCTGAAGCAAAGATGTTCTCAAAGATTGATATATAAGATGTCTATCATAGAATCAGAGTTAATGAAGACAATATTTGAAAAACAGCTTTTCATACCAAGTACAGCAATTTTGAATATCTTGTTTTATCTTTTAATCTTTGTAATACTTCAGCCATCTTTCAGACCTATATAAATAAGGTGCTGTGAGGCCTTGTTAATATCTTCTGCATAGTATACTTGAATGACATTCTAATCTTCTCAAAAACAGAGGAAGAACACAATATCTATGTTTGAGAAGTGTTGAGTTGCTTGAGACAGTATCAACTCTATATAAACACTGAAAAATGCTCATTCTACATGCAGGAGATTGATTTCTTAGATTATATTATTGAGATGAATGACATTTCAATGAACAGAAGCTGAGTCTCTGTCATTGAGAACTGGCCAGCACCGCGGATGTACCACGAGATGCAGGTGTTTCTAGAATTTGTGAATTTCTACAGATGATTCATCTATGCATATTCACAGATTACTGTCCCTCTTACAGATCTGTTAAAGAGAAGTGTGAAAGACAGGAAAATGAGACTTTTTATTCTCACTCAAGATGTCATGCAGGTGTTTGCAGAATTGAAACAAGCTTTCACAGATATCATAATACTGAATCACTTTAATCTCAACTTACTCAGTCAGTGTGAGACTGACATATCTGAGAATGAGATCTGTGAAATCTTTTCACAGTTGACACTGAAGATCTTTCAATATTGAAAGAATTAGAGAATAATCACTTCTGAGAAAACAGATAATGAATTGTCTGTGAGAGAAGACTTTTTCACAGAGCTTATAAAACACTGTAAATGAAGATCAGTGACCTTCTTCTTCAAGAAGTTATCACTCACACAGAGAAGGTATGATATTCATGATTAGAAGATGTTAGCAATTGTTGAATTCTTTAAGATCTGACAACATTATCTTCAGAGTAGTAAGTACTCAGTGCAAGTTCTTACTGATTATACAAATCTATGTTACTTCTTGATAACAAAGAGCTTGATAGAATGTCAAGTCAGGTGAGTAGAGCTGCTTTCAGAGTATGATTTCTATATCTGATACTATTCAGATCAGCTTAATCTTATCAACACACTGTCTAGACAGCCTGATTATAATATTATTAATACAGAGAAGAATTCTATAAAAGAATCTCTATCATCACTGCAGAAGAAGCTGACTGCAGAGAATTGAGATTCTCTGAAGCTCAGAAACAGCACTGAAGAGGCAGCTGCATAACTCAGTATAGAAAGTGAAAGAAAACCCAGATCTCTGCAGAGAACTGACACTGAAGATTATGAGCTTCTCATATTATATCTTACAATCATTGAATTGATAAAGGATGAAACAGTCTACAACCTTTCAATCTGACTACTTTTGAAATTCATTAATAAGTTACAGAAGAAGAATGCCTCTACTGCAGCTTGAATTCAGAAGTTGAAGAAGAAAGAATTCAGTTTGAACTTGAAAGAGACAGATTCTGAGCAGAGCAATGCTGCTAAGAAATCAAGTCACTGATAACTAGAAGAATGTGAACTTCTACTGCTGAATGATTCAGTCTTCATCTCTCATAGTAGAACAGTGTGTCAGAAGTTATTGAGAATTCATTATAATGATCTTCATACAGGGCACTTCAGGTTAGAGAAGACTGAGAAGCTTCTAAAATGTAAATATACTTAAGAAAAGCTTCAGACAGATGTCAAAGAGTATATTGAGACTTACAATATCTATCAAAGAATAAAGATTCTGTGATATAAGTAATACAGTGAGTTGACATCACTGCCTGTTTTAAAGAGCTTATGACAGAATCTATCAATGAATTTCATAGTTAATCTACTGAAGTTGATAAGAGTTAAAGAATATAACTCAATTTTAGTCATTATTGATCACTTTACAAAGATGACTAGATATATTTCTATTCATAAAAAGATTAAAGCCTCTGAATTGACTGATCTGTTTTTAGATATCATTATTCATAATCACAGTGCTCTGAAATTATTAATAACAGATTGAGAATCTCTCTTTATCAGTAAATACTGATTGGCTTTTTACTATCATCTTATGATAAGATGTCTTCTCAGTACTGTATTTCATTCACAGACTGATGATCAGATTGAACATCAGAATCAGACACTAGAACAGTATTTTCAAGTGTTCTATTTATATTATCAGAATGATTAGCTCAAACATCTTCTGATCACTGAATTTGTATATAACAATGCAAAGAATGCAATCTTAAAGATATCTTCTTTCTATACTTGTTATAAATATAATTCTTCATTACTCAGTGATGTTGTGAATAATATTTCAAAGAAAGAGATAGACAGTCAGAATATCAGACAGATACAGAGAATGAAGTATCTCTCAGTATCAGAAGTAAAAGTGAGATTAGAACTTTTGAATAAAATTCATGAGAAGATGATGAAAAGCATTCACTGCACTCAGAAGCAGTAGATAAAATACTATAATTGAAAACATCTTCTGATGAAGTTCTTGATAGAGAATTAAGTACTACTTTCAGCAAAGAATATCAAGATAATGAGACTGTGTAAGAAGCTCAGTGAGTGATAACTAGAATCTTTTCCAGTAATAAGAGTGATAAATAAGCAGATATATGAGTTGAAATTACTCACAGAATTGAAATCAATTCATTCTGTTTTTTACATTTTCTATTTGAAGCTCTATAAGCAATGTCTCAGAACAGAGCTGTCTTGACTGAATGATATTAAGATTGAGAATAATACTGAATATCTTGTGAAGAAAATATTGAACAAGTGAATACATTATAACAAGCTTCAATATCTTGTTAAATGAAAAGATTATTCATTGTCAGAGAATTCATGAGAATCACTTAAGTATTTGAAAAATGCTGAGAAAGAGATTGTAAGCTATAAGATGACTAGTAGAGATCACTCTGTTACATATCAGAGATGTTGAACAAGAAATATCACTTAAGACTTCTTGTTTTTCTCAAAGGATTTTTTAGAGATAATCTCATAATAATGAGTCAGTGTCTTGTAGACTCTGTAGCACTCTTCTTCTATTTTCTCTCAAAGGGTTTTTTAGAAGTTTAATGAGACTACATAAGTGTAAAATTCCTGAAGTGATTAATAAGAAAAGAAAGAAATATTTGAAATTAATAAAAAGATTAATATTAATCAATCTATGAGCTGCTGCTAATCTAATGAGACTGTAGCCTGCTGAAAAAGTAAAAAGAAGGAATCTCAGAGTCTACTCATCAATAATCACACTCTCATTAAACTCATTCTTCACTGTTAAAGTCTTCAGCATCAGCATCTTTGTTTACTGAGAAGTTAGCACTGCAGTGCTGCAGAGAAGCATGCTATAGAAGAGTATAAGAGATGCTGAAAGTGTCAACTTATTAACTTACAAAACATCTCAGTTATCTGCTTCAACTGAACTGA
Organism: Blastomyces dermatitidis ER-3; assembly: GCF_000003525.1. Lineage (NCBI taxonomy): Eukaryota > Fungi > Ascomycota > Eurotiomycetes > Onygenales > Ajellomycetaceae > Blastomyces > Blastomyces dermatitidis. Next base: position 6,297,685 of record NW_025544775.1, read on the forward strand.
GATTCTCTTCAATCAGTGATTAATCTCTGTGACACTTTCAACAGTGATACTGGCTGACTCCTTCTTAGAGTCAGTCATTCTGAGATGTTTTTTCATCTCAGAGATTCACACTTTTATCTCTTTTTACAGATGAGCAAGAGAGACCTTCTCAGTCTTGATAAAATCTATCAATACTTGAAGCTCTGAGACTCTTACTCTGTACTGCTTGAGCATCTAGACTTCTTATCAGAGCTGACACAATGTCTTTCTGTGAAGTAATACTTACAGAGAGACAGGAGTCATTGTTACAGACATAATAGAAATAATAAGAGTGAGAGAAGAGATAGATACATAAAATCCTCTCTTTCTTCAGCTGCTTAACACAGCACAGACAAGTAGCAGTGTCAGTCAGAGATCATATCAGAGTCTCTCTACAGAGAGAAGACAAAGAAACTGCAGAACTCTGCAGACTCAACTCAACAGCATTCTGAGTAGAGCTCAGACATGTCATGAAAGAGAAACTATGAATTGAGCTTCTCAGAGCTGCTGTTTTCAGAATCAAGCTCTTTTCAGAGTTCTCTCTGAATGATCACACAGAGTCATACATCACTGTGTTGATTGAAGAAGGGAACAGTGTTGCAATGACAGTGAGAGAGGCAGAAAAAGAACTGAATACAGATGAACTGACTGACAGAAGAAATAACATCTCACTGCAAGACACAGTGACTATCATCACAGTCGCAAGAGAAGCAGGAGAAGAAGAAGAAGATATAGAAATAAGAGTGATACTTCTACAGCTCAGTGATACTGCTATCTTCATCTCTAACTGAGCTTTCTTAACAGTTACAGAGACTGCAGCTGCATCATGAAGATGTTTACTCACTAGAAAATGTCAGAATAAGTCCTTGATTATTCTTCAAGAACAATACTCTTATACACTCACTATTACAATTGAGAAGAGAGGAAAGAAAAATGTTTCATGAAGAAAGAGAAATCTTTTTGAAAAATCCTGTCACTACTGTTAGCTTTGTCTCTAAAAACACATCACTTTTGCAGAGAATTTCATATATAGAATGGAATATATTGAGAGATCTGCAAGTCACTTATTAACTATGTTTTTCACATTTCAAATTGATATATAAGGAAGTCACTTATCACATATTTGATTTGAATGAAGATGGGAAAAGAAAGATCTATACAGTCAGCAGAACAACTCATCTATTTCTTTGTACAGCATATGTACTGTTAATTAATTAGCAACTGTTGCTATATAACAAAGATAATTCCTAATTCAGTAATCTTGAGAACATAGAGACTATGCTCTTAAAGAGAAGAGTATTATCACACTTCTAGCTGTGTCAAGACTCTGTTGTGATTTCATATGACTTATTGCTTTCATATGAATGATTTCATCCTGTCTGAACTGGTTTTCAACCACTCTATAACATCATTCAGATGTATTATAGAAAGATTTAATTGATGAATATAAGAACTCTGCTTTTATACAAGATCAGCAGATTACTCTTTCTTGATAATAAGACACTGCTGAGATATCACTCCAGCTATTCTCACTTATGAAATGAGAGAAGAGTATTCACTCATTATCTATATAGAATAGCTAGATGCTGGCTTCTTATTAAAAAAGTCAGTGATTTATTTTTCTTCTATTGAAATATATATGAGAGTTACTGTGTGTCTCATACAATCTTCTTAGTATACTAAGTATCATATCTGTGATATTCTCACAATAACCCTGTAGCCTACGAGCTCACTATTCAAGCAAGATAGTCAAGCTCACTTATATGACTTTTCAAACAACTATCTCTACATGACACCGCCGACTAGTCACCGCTTCGGTTCCGCCACATTACAATAGATCACAGTGTAGCAAGAGAAGGTGTTAATAATTACTACATCTACTCTAGTCACATGCCACTTCAATCTATTCATTTAGTGTAACTCGCGTAGTTAGATTACAACACAATAACATTATTCTTCAAGATATTTATATAATTTACACTGAATTGATTATTAATTGATTTTCAATCAATTATTAATTACTTAAATATATAGATTAAATTTACTTCTCTGATCACTTTTTATCAGCTGATAAAGCAGAGATATCACTGTTTATAATAGTATCTTCATCTCTTTCAGTCTTATTATTATATCTGATCTTCAGATCAGTTATCAATTCTGTATCTTTTTCAGATCAGTCTCTGACTCTAAACAGTGTAGTCTTACTCTTTACTGTAAGTCTCTCTATAAGTAATTTCTTACAGACTCTAGCTAATAGTTTCTGCAAAGCTCTCAGTGCTGTTAGTACTCTCTACAGTCTTACAGACCTACAATTATCTCTTTTCTACTCATACAATCTCTAATCAGATATATGTAAATATGTCTAGATTTTCTATCAATGATTCTCACACTGCAGCACATTTTCACAATTTCATTGTTAATAAGAGATAAGTTCTCAGATATCTGTAAAATTCAGGTAATTAAGATAATATGAATGTTATGAATTTGTGATAAGAGTTGATCTGAATAGATGAGCTTTCTCTTCATATCTTAATTATTTTCAGGCTGAATACTTCAGTATAACTGAGAAAGTGAACACAGCTTTGTAAGAGATATCTGATTACACATATAGATAATCAGCTCTCAAGATTCTGCTATAACTGTATATACTCTGATATCTGACTTCTCTGAAGTCTGTGTATTTCTGACAGTCTTCATATCAAATATAATAATTATCTATACTGCAGATATAATACTCTCTACTTCTTTAAAAAGAGAAATTAATAGTCACAGAGAAATTAAGTATTATAAGTATTAAGAATATAAGTATGAGTTTTCTTTATTTTTTCTTTATTAATCTCTAAATTATGTTCATAGTTCTGTTTTTATTTTCTTTGTTTTTTAACTTTTAATAAGAATATAATTTCTTCTTTTCTTTATATATACTGTGAACTATTCATCTTAGTAGAAACTCATTATTTTATAGACTAGAATTTATAAATAACAGTGTTAATATCTTTATTATAATCTGATTGTTAGTAAAGACTGCATCATTCTGACTTATTAGAATTTACAGTATAAAAGTCATATCTCAGCTTTCACAGATATCTTATCTGCTTAAATAATTCTCAAGTGAACTTATTCATCTTATCAGAATATTCTTATCACTGAATCTTGAATCAGAGCTTATAATCTTGCTTCTCTGAGTTAATAATCTCTTTAATCTGATATTCTCTTTCACTCTCTAGTACTTTAGAAACAGAGTGATAAGTTACAGAGTTCTCTTCTAAGAATTTCTTATATTCACAGAGCAAAGAGATATAAAAAACATTATATATTTGTAACTCAGATAATAGTTTCAATCTATAGAACTATAAGCTAACTTTCTTTACAATCTTATAAGACTCTGTTCATAAGAGATTCAGCTTCTTACTAGATCTCTGTATAATGATGTTTTCTAGACTCAGTTAGACTCTATTATCTTTCTTAAAACTCTTTATAATATGCTTAAAGTCATAGTATCTCTTCTAATACTCTTGAGACTTTTTCAAGAATTCACAGACTTTCTTCTGAATATTCTGAATTCTCTCAGCTTATTCATAGACATTATTACACTCTATAGTGTACTCTCACAGATTTATCAAGATTATCTACAGATAAGTCTCAGTGAGTATTTCAAAGAGAGTTTTATTTATACTAACATATTTTAAATTGTTGTACACAAACTTTATAAGCAATAATCAATGCACTCAGTCATTCTGATTATATTATTATTATTATTATTATTCTTCAATTATAGATGTATGCAGTCAGAGACTATGACATCTACCTGAGAACTTTTAGTTCTCAGGGTTTTTCCTATATCTGTAAAGTTAACTATTATACATTCATCAATTTCAGATATGCAAAATCAGAAAATTTCAGCTCAGAATACAAAAACTGTTTACAAATTACAGTGTTTTAACATCATCTCATACTTTGAAATCATTTAACAATATCATGACAAAGAAAAAGAGAACACAGTCTTAAAGATAGACATATTAAATAGATAGATAGAAAGAAATTGAAAGAAAAAGATAAAATAAAGAAAGACTGTAACAAAACAAATTATTAAAAGATAGTATATAGCTGTTTTAACAGACTATATCTGATTGATTTTCTCCTCTTCATATTCAGATAATTCTGAATTTAGTCATTTTCTTATAGCTGCTTGAGTTTCTGATAGAAAGTCTATTAAGTATTTAATTCCTGTCTCAGTTGAGAATAAGAATCTTATATTTAATTGATTTAGATCATACTTCTCTTTCAATCTGGCTCTGAGACTATTGTATAATGCACAGTGTATTATAATATGCTCAGAATTCTCATTTGTGTTGCAGAATGAGCATTCTATTGAGTCAAATCTATCATCAAATCTTTGTATATAAGATTTGAAATAGCCATGTTCTAGTTTCAGCTGTATTATAGATGAGAATATTTTCTTTTTACATTTAATTGAACAAGATTTTCACTTGAGTTTTATTTCAAATCTTGAATAATGTATACTCTTCTTTTGTTTCTGCCAGCTTTCATTTCACTTGTCTAAACAAGATTCTTTTATTTTTCTCTTTATAAAAGACTAGAACATAATTTTTTGAATAGATCTGCTTAATTCTGCACTCTTTTTTGCAGCTGAATCAGCCAATTCATTATCATGAATATTCATATGAGCAGGAACTCAGTGCAGATGAATTATCAGCTTTGATATTCTTCTCTTTTGAATTTTTAAAACAGAGTTTAAGATCAGTTCAAGATTCATTTGATCATTATGAATCTGACTATTTCTAAGTCTTTTTAAAGCAGCTTAACTATCAGAGAATATTCATATCTCTTTCAAACAATTTTCTCTTTTATAAGATTTTATTTCAATGAGTTTGAAAGCTTTCACTATTACAAATAGTTCAGCATCAAAGACTTCACATTCAGAGCCTAGATTTCAGAAATCTGAGATAAAATTGATATTATCTTCAGTATAAGCAATGCCTGCACCTAATCTATTCAAGTTCTCATTTTTTGAGTCATCTGAATAAATCAGAATAGAGTCTTTTATATTGATTATAGAAATTCTCTTCAAATGCTGTTCATATTCTTTCTCTTTTAATAGTTCACTTATTTATAAGTCTATAAGAGATTCAAGCTTTTCTCTTCAGAGAGATAACTTCTCATGATCAACTTTTTCAATATTTAAAGAAGAAAATTAATTTTTAATCAGAGAGCATAGTCTGTACAGTTGAGAAGGCATTTTCTTTGAAGAATTATTTTCATTTCAATCAAGAAATCTATTTCAATTCAGTTCATTTTCAGAGTTAATTGATGAAAATGAAGAAGAGACTCTTTCTCTGATTATATGATTTGAGCTCATCTTTACAACTCTCAGAGTATAGTTCATACAGGTCTTTTCAAATCTAATAACAGAAGAAGAAATTGAAGCTTCAATTTTCATTACTTTAATAGAAGATGATTTGAATGCTCTCAGAATTCTTCTCAAGGCTCTGTTTTACAGACTTTGAAAGAGTTCAGTGAAATTCCCTTGATTATTTCATTAAACTTGAACTTCATAATCAGCTACTGATGTAATACAGGCTATATATAACTGTCTCATAGCCTGAAAGGATAGACCTCTCTCTGTATTTAATAGTCTGATTATATTATTTAATAGTCTTTCTGCCTTGACAGTTCTTTATTAAATGTGATATTTAAAATTCAACTTGAAGTTTAATCATACTTCTAATCATTTAATATTTACACTGAGTTTAATCTCTCTATTTAAAAGAGTTAGAGATAGTTCTTTCTCATTGAATCTAGAAAAGAAATGAATTAACTCAGTTTTATTCATATTAAATTAAATTTGATTGATATCTACTCTAATAAAGATTTTCTTTGCAGCTTCTTCAATTACTTTCAAATTCTCTTTAATAGTTTTTGAGCTGTAGACTAGATCAATATCATTCATATAACTCAGAGATCACACTATTCTCATATTTCTATTATTAAATAGATATACAGTGTATATTGCAAATAAAATGAGTGAGATTGAAGATCTCTGTGATACTTCTATTTTTATCTCAGTCTTGTCTTATTTCATTTCATCAAAGAAGAGTTGTATACTTCTTTTAGATATAAAACAGTTAACTCATTTTATTAGAGAAAGTAACAGTTTTAATATCTTCAATGTCTGAATTAACTTTGACTTTGAAACATAATCAAATGCTTCTTTTATATCAATAAAAACTGCAGTTAAGACCAGATTCTCATGCTTTGCTATTTGAATATCATGAACAACTGAGAGAACAGTGTCAATTGCAGAACACTGTTTTCTATCTCTCATTTATTCACTGAATAAAAGAGAATCATCTATAGAGCTTATAAAAGATAGTTGAGTAGCTATTATCTTTTCTAAAACCTTTTCTATGTGATTCAAAGGTTGCTTAAGCCAGCGTACGATTACAGGCGTACGCCGGCTTCTTATATTGTAATCTCGTACGCTAAATTAATTAGTGTACACTATGGCCCCTTTACACTCATACGCGTACGCTAGTAGTTCAGAAGCAGCCGCGGTATTATCTGACAGTCATACATTCTTCTGAACCACATCCTCCCTCACCAGATTCAGTCACGCCCACATGACCATGTTGTACGCCCTAGCTTCATGTGAATTAGCTTGTCACTAGTGTTTTGTGATTGTGTGACCTATCCCTGATTCAGCTAGTGTTCTGTGTACACTCTCATAAAGAAACTTCCACTATATTACATCACTCATTCACTAATTTTTCTCATTCTTCAACCATCTTCTTTCTTTCATCATCATTGAATGTCATCATCATTCAAGATTTCTATCCCTTCTTCTGTTCAACTCTTTCTATCTGTTCATCTATCACATTGTACGCGTTCCTGACAATGGCTCCCTGTTCCCACAACAAGCATCATTATAGTGCTCATACTGAGCAGTTTGTTAGCAGTAAGTGTAATGTGTTGTGAAACATGATCAGGACTTGTTTATCTTCTAACAATTGCTAGAATGTACTATTATGAATGGCACACCTTCTTCATCTTCTTATACATCCTCTTCATCTTCTTGTACATCCTTGACTGTTTCTCTCTCAGCAGGTTCCTGATCATGTTTTCTGGCATGATTTGCATGGACACAGATGCTGATATGTTTGTTTTTATTTGTGTAGAATCTTCATGTGTTGACAGATTCATGTCTGCTGATGATAGTGAACTCAATGTTGAATCATTGATTGAGAACTTGGAGAATGTGATAATGAAGGAATTGTCTGTGCCATATGTGGCTGAGTCTTCTGCATCCCTCTCTGCTCTCTCTGTTCCTTTCTTCACTGCTCCCCCCCAATCTCCTACACCTGTCCCTGTGTCTGGTTCTCCCGCTCCCGCTACCCCTGTTCCCATGACCCTCACTTCTGCTACTTCTGGTTTTGCTGTCTCTGCTTTTGTTACCAGCTCTTCTCATTTCAAGGAGATGTTGTGTAGGCTTAATGAACCATATCTCTCAGTGTGTACACTTCTGCTCTTCTTGCTGACTCTCAGAACAATTTATTGTACAAAGACTGTGTATAATATGACTATCTGAAGCTCGGTCGCGGATGCTGATTATTACATTCATTTTAAATATTCATGGTGAGACAATTGTTCATTCATATCAGAGAATCATCTTTCTTCTTAACAGTGTTAAGATTGTAAGTCTTTTTCTTTTCATCTTTTTAATCTGATGCTGATTTTTCTGTTCTTAGAAGAAATCATTATAGGTTTTGCTATGTATAAAGTCATGATGTTCACAGACATCAAGGAACTTTTTATAACTGTAAAGTTCAACATTGTGAGAACATTCACTCTGATGAATTCCTTCAGAATGATAGATCTGTATCAGTCTATTCTCTGATGTCTGTTGTTCAACTTTGTGATGCAGGCAAAAGATATCTGTGTTTTTGAGAACAGAAATGCGGATGTTGTACTCTTTTACACTCACAGGCATGAGGCTTGTACACCTTGTCTGAGGTGTTGTTGTGGGAATGAGCCATTCACATGCTGTGTTCTGCTTTCTGCATTTCTCTGTGTTTCTCTCTCTCTTTCTGAGGAGTCTTGTGTGTGTTGTAATTGTGTGTACAATTCTAAGACCAGTGAGTGTTTGTTTGGTAACTGTTCTCATCTCTGATTTTGTGATTTTTGTATGCTAATAATGATTCTTAGTTGCTCTGATGTCAGAGATCATTCTAATTGAAGATGACAATGCTGCTGAGACTATTCTCTTCTATCTTCAAGCTTCTCTCATCACTTTCTCTCTCTTCTCTGCAGAGAAGGTTGTGCACACACTGAGTCATAAGCATTCAGTCTCAGATAGCTTCTGTTGTTCATCCGGTTCTGTGTCTTCTTCTTCTTCTGTTTCTTTCATCTCTGTTCTTTCTGCTCTGGCTTCTGATTCTGTGAGTTCTGTGCTCTTCTTCAATTTCTCTATGTATACGCGTGCGCATTTCTATATTAGCATTCCAGCCAATCTTGTGATCAATGATATTAATGTTGTATGCAGAGTGGTAGAGGAATCAGAGGCATGCACAGTGTTATTACAAGAGCAGCTTGTAACTCTTGAATTTCTTGCAAATCTCGAGTTTTGAGATTTTCTTTGTTTTTGACGTTTTTCGGGTGGTGTGGTGTTGAAAATAGATTAAATATGTGACATATGAAAATGAATGAGATGTGTATGATAACTTTTGTCTTTTGCAGCTGACTCTTACAGTTGATGACTAATTCATTATCTCTTTTCTTACACTTTTTCTCTATCTGCTAGTCACTACTCTTACACAATCTCTATATGATACAGCATTCAGTGACTAGGTTTGACAGCTTTCAACTTTTTATGATTCTGTCTTGTGCATTATACTGTCTCTCTTCACTCACTCAGATCACTACAGTGAACAGCTCATTAAAACTAACCTTGTCTGATCTCTGAGTGTCTTCAGGAGTTGAGATGGCTTGGTTTCACACATTCATAGATGTTTCAGATAGTTCATTCTCTGTGATCTTCATGATTGAACTGATGTAAACAGTTGAATTTAACTCTGAATTCCTTTTTCTTCTGTAATCTGACTCATGTGCAAGTCTGCTACTTTGAGACTGCTCTTTACCATGTTGTGTCTGCTGTCTGCAGCATGTTATTATATGACTGACTACAGTCTTATCACTTATTGAAGTGTGATATTTGTCTGATTTCTTCATTTCTTCTCATTCTTTTCTTGTAATTGTGAAAAGATTAGAATAAGTGAGATCATCTGGTTTGTAAGTGTCTATGATTTCTCTTACTTTGTGAGACTTTTCAATTGTAAGTCTCTTCTTTTTCAATGCTGATAATAGTGCTGTGAATAATCATAATCTGCTCAGATCTTGTATCTTTGCTTTCACAAGTTATGAATCATTAATTAAGTTGCATAAGACCTGTCTCTCTGATTCTTTCAATGTGTACATTCCCAGAGGATGTGATTTGAGTATTTTATATGGCTCAAACCACCTAGGTTGGAACTTCTCAGGACTCTCATTGTGTATGAGAACTCATGTTCTCATCTTGAGACTCAATTCCTTAACAAGTGAGTCTTGTATTCTTTTCAATTGAATTGCTCAGTTCAGGAGTAACTTGTTAGCTTTTGCGCGTGCATGGCTGATCTCTTTCAATCTTGGTTCTGTGTCCGCGACTGTTATGTCTGTGACTGCTGTGTCTGTAACTGCTGTTTCCTCCCCCACCTTTTCCGAAGCATTCTCCGGGATGCGCGGATGCAATCCATACAACAGGTAGAATGATGAATGCTTGGTGACTGCATGCTGCCGGATTTGTGTGACTAATAGCGCCTGCCTGAGATATTCATTTCATAATCTTGTAGGCTTGCTCACTAGATATTTCATCAGCATGTTGCTCAAGATTCTATTCAAGCATTCCATCTTCCCATTCGTCCGCGGGTGATATGGCATTGTTCTATGATGTCTTGTCTGTAACTGGCTCATGAAATGCCTCACTGCTTCTTCTATGAGGTTCACACTGTTATCAGTTAGAATCTCACGCGGCATTTCATAGTTGACATAGATCTCATCATGTAGGAACTTCACTATCACCTTCTCTGTCACCTCTGGAACTGCTTTTGTGACTGGCCAGTCAGTAGCATAATCAATAGCAGTGATTATTCATCAATTTCCATTTGGTGTTCACAGCAATATGTCTATGAGGTTCACTTCTCATTGTTTGAACAGTTGTATCATACACTTCATCTGATGTTGCACTTCCTTGTGTTCTAATCCTTTCTTAGATTCTTTCGCAACCTGGCAATTCGGGCACTTGTGAGTGTATGCCTGGATGTCCTCAGCCATGCTTGGCCAGTATGCTCTTGATTTGAGTACACTCATGAGTCCAGAGCTTTCTAAGTGACTGAATTCCTTGTGCATGTGAGTCATCAAGTCATGTCTAAATGAAGATTCTAGATAGGGAGCTTCTGCATATTCTAGATTATGGTAAAGCATAATATCATTTTCATTTCTCAATTTTCCCAGCTTGAAGTTTGAAAGCATCTCTTCTACTACTTTCACAAGATGCTTGTCATCTGACATCTTGTCATTCTTCAAGTGAGAGATTATGGTGTTTACTCATTCTGATTCCTTGCATTCTCTCAGTGTGTTTAATGTGAATGTTTCTTGTACCTGGTTCACAGAATCCTCACTCATGAAATCAGGTCTGTGACTGATTGTATTCAGCATCACTGCATCTGATTTCTTTCAGTATTTGATATGAAGATTGTACACTTGAAACTCTGAGATTCAATGTGCTAAATATTTGAAAGATTTTGTCATTGATTGTAGATAGATGAGGCTTTCATGATCTGTGATCACTGTTGTCATATGCCTGTTGTTGATATATCTATCTCACAATGTCAGTGTGTGCTTGATTGCTAGCAATTTCTTTTCATACACTGAGTAATTGAGCTCAGCGCCTGATAGTTTTCTATCATTATATACCACTGAGTGCAGCTTGTCATTCTTGCTCATCTGTAGAAGAATGCCTCTGATAGCTCATTCAGATGCATTCATCTCAATGTAGAAAGGTTTATCATGATCTGATTGAATAAGCACTGAAGATGTTGTTACACATTCTCTCAGTGTGAGAAAAGCCTCTTCACACGCGGCATTTCAGATGATTGAACAAAACTTCTTCTTTCACAGATTTGTATCTGTTTCTCTTAAGAGATCTGAGAGTGATGCAGATATTCATGTGAAATCCTTGATGAACCTGCAGTAGTATGAGGCCAACTCAAGAAACTGTTGTATATGGTGTACATTTCTCAGCTGCAGTCAATTCACTATGACATTCAATTTCTCTGAGATGAGATGTATACAGTCATCACTCACTACATGTCTCACAAACTCCAACTCTTTCATTTCAAACACATACTTAATTGGTTTGATGTAGAGCTTATGCTCTGCCAGAGTTGTAAGTACTTCATCAAGATGCTTCAGATGTTCATTATATGAGTTTGAAAAGACTAGAATATCATTGAGATATACAAGATATGAGGTTTCATTCTGTTTATGAAGGATTGTATTCATCATCATTTGAAAGATGACAGGCACATTTATCAGACTGAATGATATTGCTAGGAATTCAAACTTCTCTCATTGTGTATTAAATATGGTTCATGAGACTGACAGTTTGTCTACACAGATCTGTCAGTATTCTGAGAGAAGATCAATCTTTGATAGATATCAGGTGTTTCTGACCATATTCAACTGTTGTTGAATCTGTGATAGTGAATATTCATTCTTGATCATTAGCTTGTTGAGTGCTTGATAATTGATACACATCTGCTACTCTTCATCTGCCTTTTTCATGAATAGGACTGGAAAGCCTCACACACTTGATGAGAGTTGTATGAGATCATATTCTAGAAGGTCTGTGATCTGACACTTCTGTTCTTTGAGATGTGTTTGTGACAGAGAATACACATTCTGATTGACTGGTTTTATGTCCTCTGTGTCAATCTCATATACAAATCCTTGTTTCAGCAACAATTTCAGTGAAAGATCTGTTCAGAAGATCTTTTCATGCTTCTTCAGAAGCTTCTTTATACACTTATCCTTCTGTATATCTTTTATCTTGATTTTCTCTGCTTCTGAGTCCTGTATGACATACAGGATGCTTTCAGATGAGGTCTTGTGAATTGTTCTCTTTGCTTGTTAGTATGTAAGCAGATTTAATCCTTCTATATCAGGGGCATGGAATGTCCTTCTCATATCAGTTGATAGGATTGTATGAATCATTTTCTTCCTATCAGTCAACTGTATATGGCATGTATGTCATTGAATCTGTGAATTGAACCTTTGAAACCAATTGAGTCTGAGAATAAGGTTGTATTTCACATTCTGCAGCTCTTGTACTCAAATATAGCAAGATCATTCTCTGAAGTGCAAGAGAACTCTTACTTTTACAGGTGATATCAAATATTAGTTATCAGATAATCTTATGTGTCAGAGATTCTTCACTCAGTGAATTTCTTTCAATCTTCAGATTATATGATTATCAATATATTGTATTAAAGCTTCTGTGTCTGCTAACACTTTTGCAGCCATCTCTCAATTCTTACTCAAGTGTCCCTTATACATTAACATTTCAGGCCTCAAGGCATTGAGGTGGGCGTTCACTTCATCCTCGCCCGCACCTCAGTCAGGAGCCTGCTTCTTCTTTGCATTCACAGGATTCAGAGGATCATCTAACACAGGCATCTCTTTCACTTTGAAGACTTTTCATAGAATATCAGTGAGTGCCTTCAAGCTCACTGATCCTGCTAGTTTTTTAACTGTGCACACTGGATGCAATCTTTTGCACCATGATTTTAGTGTCTGCAGTTGAAACAAGCTCGATGCTCGCGACATCAAGGTTTCCACTCAGAGAATCTCTTTTTCAGAGGATTCAGCACTTTAGTGATGGCATTCAGATCTAGATTCATCACATTCAGGTGTGTGACTTGTGTTGTAGAAGTCTGATTATCTGTTCTTCACTGAGACATACTTGATTGCAGTATTTTCTGTCACAATTGACTCACTTGTTTCCATACAATGAGGATATTGTATGCTTTCTTCACTGTGCCTGGCTGTGAGGTTAAGCATTTTCATTTCACTCTCAACTTGAGCATAAGATCATGAATGAAGATCTGTAAACAGAAAGGTGTTGAAAGCTCTTCATTCAATATGAGATAGTGTAAGCTGAAGTGTGTGAAGTATAATATAAGATCACTTACTTGTCTATACTCAGTGAAGCATTCATAACACTTATCTCATGTATTCACTTTCTCAAAGTTGTGCAAGATTCACTTGGAAAACTCATTTCATGTTCATGAGAATGAATATTACTTCAGATCTGTGAGATTCATCTTTTCATCAGTTATTCATAATAACTTCACTTTTCCATGTAGAAATGCAGCAGATCTTAAGACTTGTTGGAATTTCATTGACTGTCTGTCTGTGAGTTCATGTTCAATCTGATAATATGATTGCATCTGACTTAGTCAGCTGATTACAGCATTATTTTTTCAGTTGTCATTGAAGCTTGATGGCTTCAGCAGATCTCTCAGCTTGATATATCTCATACTCAGATTCTCATCCTGTGCAGCAGTCTCTGATGATGTGTACACTTCTGAAGAGGTCATGAATGATCATGGTGAGACCTTCAGGTTCAGCATAGTCACCTGTCTGTGTAAACATTCAATCTCCTGCTGCAGGCCTAAGATCTGGTTTTCTCTATTCTTATTGATGGTGGCAATTGCGTCAGCGAAGCTCTTCATAGTGAATGCTTGATTTGCAGTGAATGTCAATTGTTGTTTGACCTCTGTCTCAGCCTGTCACTGCATACACAAGGCCTCAATCTCATTTAGAATCCTTGTATGTATACAGAGCTTCAATTCCAGTTCAGCAGTCTCAGCTGCTTTTCTTACTGCTTCAAGTAAACCCTCTGAGAGGTTCTGCATACCTTCCAGTTCAGGTAGCAGAGAAGAGTGTTGTTTGTATTGATTAGAGAAGATATTCATTTCAGTGGTTTCTCATTGATTATATGATGTCTATTGTTATTGCTGTATCATTATATCACTATATCACTGTATTATTATATCACTATATTGTTATATCACTATATCACTCTGTTATCATTGTACAACTTCAGTGATGGCCACTCCTCCTTTTATTCTTCTTTTGAGTAGGGAGTGAACTTCTTTGAATCTGGTTCACTGCTCTCATCTCCTTTCTCATATCTCATTCATTCATGTCTCATACATGGCATTCGCCTGGGTGTGGAGTTTTTCCTCAACAAGTAAAGCAGCATCAATCAGATGCTCTTTCACTCACTGCTCTTTATACACTATCTTTTGAGATGTTCTAGAACCACACTGGCATGATAACTATGAATCACTTTGTAGGCAGAATTATCATGCCCTGGAGGAGCCTGCACTTCTCACCAGTTTTTAGACATGCTATCAGATGTGATTCAAAGGTTGCTTAAGCCAGTGTACAATTACAGATGTACGCCGGCTTCTTATATTGTAATCTTGTACACTAAATTAATTAGCGTACGCTATGGCCCCTTTACACTTGTACGCGTACGCTAGTAGTTCGGAAGCGGCCGCGGTATTATCCGACAGTCGTACGTTCTTCCGAACCACATCTAGACAGTTCAATAGAGATATTACTCTATATAACTTAGAAATTGAAGTTTTTCTATTAGGTTTTACAAGAATCACTTCAGTGGCTTCTCTCCAGCATTCAGAATGATATTCATTTTTCAAGAGATTGAAAAAGAGCTTAAAATATTCATTCTTTAAGTAGGAATATATATTTTGAATAATCAAGTGATTAATTGAATCAGGACCTGCAGCAGTCTACGGGCGCTAGCCACCCGCAGGATGCACCTTAAGCTAATTACATTTAACCCCCTATAATTAACTGACCACCGCGTCCGTCCTCTCGGGCCAGCCACTAATTTCCAGGGGTGTTAGTTAGTGGCTGCCACTGCCTACTTGGTGGTGTACACATCAAGCTTCCAGTTGCTGATCTCGGCCCCATTAGATGCTCATAGGCCTATTAATCAGCCATTGTGGCCTCACCCTGTGTTAGGGACTAATCATAGGCTTGATGACTGCAGTCCTCTCTGCCAGTATTAGGGCTTGACAGAGAGCTTGCAGGCTCTAGCCTATCAGGGTGCTCTGCCTAGGGCCTAGATATGTGTCTAGACCTGCTAGTCAGATGATTTTCAAAATCATTTTCTGTATTTGAGAGAAAGCTAGGCTCTGATGACAGCCCTAGTTAGGGACTCACTTAAGTAGTGTATAATCACTACATTAGGCTTGACTCTATATCATTAGAACCTTGACAGGTGCACAGTAGAATAGTGGGACATTGACACTCTATATCAGCTCTGATGAGTGTTTGCAGAATCTTGCTTAACTAGTGACTTGGCTTGCAGTAGAGAGTTCTACCCTGTATCAAGCCTTACTAATTAGGCTCAGCCCCTATTACATGGGGGCTTTCATGGGTAAGAAGTGGCAGGTGCCAGCGGTGGGATTCGAACCCACGCACCCCTAATGTGTGCAGCCTTGGTTACCAGTCTTACTAACTGGGCCACGCTGGCATTCTGATTATAATTAACATAGTATTACAGATACTGTTTTAATATACTTATCAGATATTCTATCTAACTATCTGTCTGTTGATGAAAAGCTGTGCTTAGATCTCATGAGATCTTCAGTATAGTTATCAGATCAGATTAGAACTTCTCTATATAAATTAATTCTCTATCTGAGATAATGTTCACAGATAACTCATACAACTGAATCATATTATAAATAAAGATATGAATTAAATTCTTTGACTTTAAGTTCTTACAGATGAGTATAAAGTGTGTTATCTGAATAAAGTGATATACTATCATCAGTACACTGTTAAAGCAGATATTATATATATTCTTACTTTCAGAGAGACTTATAAGAGTATTCATTTCTAGCTGTTTTCAATATTTCTACAGAATGAGTAGAGAAGTAAGTTCTTTATATAATCTTTATATAATCTGAATCACACTATCTGTGAATTCTGATAAATAGTATAAGAATTCATTATCTTCTTTATAAGTTCTTATATCTTTGATCAGAAGTATTTTCTTATAAGTAACTTATAAGTTCTAGTATCTGTAAAATAATCTATTAGAGAAGAGTTATGATATTCTTTAATAAGTTCTATATATAGAAACTCATTTATAGATATATAAATCTGATTCTCTCTTTATAAGAGATTATTTAAGTCTCTTCAATTCTTTATTTCTGCAGAGTTGATCTCTGCTGTGAGCAGTTTTTGAATATACTGAGTATATTTATTCTTCAGTTACAGTTCAGACAATCTGAATAAAAGATCTTATAAAGACTTATACTCTGTTTCTTCTTACATTAGATCTTCTACAGTACTTCTTAAAGTCTGCAAACTCTTCAGATTATAGATACTCTCTTCAAGAATTCTTATAAAGATTCTCAGAGTGTTAACTCTCAGTATTATAGAGAGTAATTGTACAGACTTCTTCTCTCTCTTCTTCTTCTTCTCTTACAGAGAATTGAGAGACTCTTTAATCAATCTCTTTGTAGCACTCAGTCTGAGTATTCTGTAAAGCTTTTCTATCTTCTCTAGTCTCTCTGTATCTGTTATTCTAGTGTTCTTAATATAGTCAGATCTGTGAGAGAATTCATCTGCTGAGTTCTTAGTTTTCTTGATATACTCTATCTTGAATCAGAATTCACTCAGTCTCTGAGCTCAGTAGATCTGCTACTATGAGAGTTTCTTAATTAAAGTAAACTGTTATAAGCTATCATGATTAGTTCTAACAGTAATCACTGTTACAAGACTCTCAAAGTAGTGATATCAGTGACAGAAGAATTTCACTATTATAAGAAGCTTCTGATTATAAATATTATAGTTAATCTTCACAGATTACATCTTCTACAAGAAAAAGATCACTGTGTGATTCGGAAGAACGTACGACCGTCGGATAATAACGCGGCCACTTCCGAACTTGCTTACGAGAGTAAAGAGGCCATAGTGACCACTAATTAATTTAGTGTATAATATATAAGAAGCCGGTGTATGCCTGTAATTGTACACTGACTCAAGCAATCTTTGAATCACATCTGATAGCATGTCTAAAAACTAGTGAGAAGTGCAGACTTCTTCAGAGCATGATAATTTCATCTATAAAGTGATTTATAGTTATCATATCAGTGTGGTTCTAGAATATCTCAAAAGATAGTGTATGAAGAGCAGTGAGCAGAAGAGTATCTGATTGATACTACTTTACTTATAGAGAGAAAACTTCACATTCAGATGAATATCACATATGATACATAAACAGATAAGATGTAAGAAAGAAAATAAGAGTGATGAATGAGATTCAAAGAAGTTCACTCTCTACTTAAAAGAAGAATAAAAAGAAGAGAGTAATCATCACTGAAGTTATATAATGATAACAGAAATTATATAATAATATAGTAATATAATGATACAGTGATATAATAATAGACATTGTATAATTAATAAGAAATCACTGAAATAAATATCTCTTCTAGTTAATATAAACAATATTCTTCTCTGCTATCTGAACTGAAAGATATGCAGAACCTCTCAGAGAGTTTATTTAAAGTAGTAAGAAAAGTAGCTGAAATCACTGAACTGAAATCAAAGCTTTATATATGTATAAGAATTTTAAATGAGATCAAGGTCTTGTATACACAGTGACAGGCTGAGACAGAAGTCAAATAACAATTGACATTCACTGTGAATTAAGCATTTACTATGAAGAGCTTCACTGATACAATCACTATCATTAATAAGAATAGAGAAAATCAGATCTTAGACCTGCAGTGAGAGATTGAATATTTACACAGATAGATAACTACACTGAATCTGAAGATCTTATCACAATTATTCATGATCTCTTCAGAAGTGTATATATCATTGAAAACTGCTATGTAGAAGAAGAATCTGAGTATGAAATATATCAAGCTGAGAGATCTGCTAAAGTTATCAAGCTTTAATAACAACTGAAAAAATAATGCTGCAATCAGCTGACTAAGTCAGATATAATTATATTATCAGATTGAACATGAACTCACAGATAGACAGTTAACAGAATTTCAACAAGTCTTAAGATCTGTCATATTTCTACATGAAAAAGTGAAGTCATTATAAATAACTGATGAAAAGATAAATCTCACAGACTTGAAGTGATATTCATTCTCATGAACATGAAATGAGTTTTTCAAATGAATCTTGCATAACTTTGAGAAAGTGAATATATGAGATAAGTATTACAAATACTTTACTGAGTGTAGATAAGTGAGTAATCTTATATTATACTTCACACACTTTAGCTTACACTATCTTGTGTTGAATAAAGAGCTTTTAACATCTTTCTGTTTACAGATCTTTATTCATGATCTTACATCTGAGTTAAGAGCAGAATAAAAATACTTAACCTTATAATTAGACACAGTGAAAGAAGTATACAATATTCTCATTATACAGAAATAAGTAAGTTAATTATAACAGAAAATACTGTAATCAAGTATATCTCAGTGAAGAACAGATAATCAGACTTCTATAACACAAGTTATATATCAGAATACAATGAATCTAGATCTGAATATCATTGTTAAAGTACTGAATTCTCTGAAAAAGAAATTCTCTGAGTGAAAATCTTGATATCATGAGTATTGAGCTTGCTTTAACTGTGAACATTAAAATCATGATGTAAAAGATTACACTCAGTATACACAGTTAAGAGAAGTAAGAGAGTTAAAAAACTAGCAGAATCAGTGAGCTTGAAGACACTCACTGATATTCTATGAAAAGTCTTCAAAGTGAAAGAGATATCTGTGTTAGATAACTCTCTGAATTCTATAAATGTCAAGAGAAAGCAGGCTTCTGACTGAGAAGTGAGTGAGAATGAAGTGAATACTCATCTCAATGTCTTGAGATCTGAAATGTTAATGTATAAGAGACACTTGAATAAGAATTGAGAGATAACTGCAAAAGTATTAGTAAATACAGAAGCTTCTATACAATATATTAATGATTATATAATTCAAAGACTGAAAGAAATCTGCTGAGTGAAGAATCTCTGATGTATAAGATTATCTGATAACTGATATTTAATATCATCTGCAAGAGTAAGAGTTCTCTTACACTTTGAAGAATGATCTTGCTATATTTGAGTGTGAGAGCTGCAGAATATGAAATATGACCTTATTCTCAGACTTAATTGATTTCAAAGGTTCAATCTGCAGATTCAATGACATACATGTCATATATAATTAACTGATAGAAAGAAAACAGTTTATACAATTCTATCAACTGATATGAGAAGAAAATTTCACATCTCTGATATAGAAGAATTAAATCTGCTTATATATTAATAAGTAAAAAGAATGATTCACAAGATCTTATCTGAAAGCATTCTGTATGTTATACAGAACCTGAAAGTGAAGAAAACCAAGATAAAGAATATACAGAAGAATAAGTGTATGAAGAAGCTTCTGAAGAAGTATGAAAAGATCTTCTGAACAGATCTTTTACTGAAATTACTGTCAGAACAAGAATTTATACATGAGATTGACATAGAGAATGCAAAATCAGTTAATCAGAATGCATATTCTCTGTCACAAACACATCTTGAAGAATAGAAGTATCAGATCACAGATCTTCTAGAACATGATCTTATACAACTCTTATCAAGTATGTGAGACTTTTCAGTTCTATTTATGAAAAGGATGAATGAGAAGTGATGAATATGTATTAATTATCAAGCACTCAACAAGCTTATAATTAAGAATGAATATTCACTGTCACAGATTCAACAACAGTTGAATACAGTTGAAAACACTTAATATCTATCAAAGATTGATCTTCTCTCAGAATACTGGCAGATCTGTGTAGATAAACTGTCAGTCTTATAAACTATGTTTAATACACAATGAGAAAAGTTCAAATTTCTGATAATATCATTCAGTCTAACAAATGTATCTGTCATCTTTCAAACAATGATGAATATAATTCTTTATAAACAGAATGAAATCTTATGTCTTGTATATTTTAATAATATTCTAGTCTTTTCAAACTTATACAATGAATATCTGAGATATCTTGATGAAGTATTTATAACTCTGACAGAGTATAAGCTCTATATTAAATCAATCAAGTGTGTGTTTGAAATGAAAGAGTTGAAGTTTGTAGAACATGTAGTAAGTGATAACTGTATATATCTCATTCTGAAGAAATTGAATGTTATAGTGAATTAACTGCAGCTGAGAAATATACATTATGTATAACAGTTTCTTAAGTTGATCTTATATTACTGTAGATTCATCAAGAATTTCACATGAATATCTGTATCACTCTTGAATCTCTTAAGAGAAATGAATACAAATCTGTGAAAGAAGAAGTTTCATTCAATCATCTGAAATACTGTGTGTGAAGAGACTTTTCTCACACTGAGAGAAGATATAATAACATTCTCAGTGCTTATTCAATTAAATCATGATAATTCTTTCTACATTGAGATAAATGCATCTGAATGAGCTATCAGAGACACTCTTCTACAGATGAGTAAGAATGACAAGCTGCATCTGATGATATATAATGATAGAAAACTATCAGATACTGAGCTCAATTATTCAGTGTATGAAAAGAAATTACTAGTGATTAAGCATATACTGATGTTATAAGATAGATATATTGACAATGAGTATATAATAATGATAATCACAGATTATGAAAGCCTTGTCTATCTACAATCAATGATAAAATCTTTCAAATGCTTAGTACATTGAATCTTGAAGTTTCAAGTGTACAATCTTCATATTAAATACTGAAAGAGATCAGACACTGTGATATCTGATACAATCAATTACAGACCTGATTTCATGAGTGAGAGTTCTGTGAACTAGATATAAGAAAAGTTTATATTAAACACACTGAGAGAGTGTAAGAAATCAGAATGAGTGAATATCATAATCTATCACTTGAAGAATGATAAGATATTGAATAATAAGTATCTTATAAGAGTAGTAGAAGAGATGCTTCTGAACTTCAAGCTGAAGAAATTGAAAAATGATGTTGTACTTTACTGTGATCTAGAATATGTGAAAGCTCTCTATCTAGAATCTTTATTTAGATGCAACTTAATGACTTACATGCATAAGAAATTCAGTCACTTAGAAAGCTCTGAACTCATAAGCATACTTGAATCAAGAGTATACTGGTCAAGCATGGCTGAGAACATTCAGATGTACACTCATGAGTGTCTGAATTATCAGGTTATAAAAGAATCTAAGAAAGAGTTAGAATGTAAGAAAGTATAATATCAGATGAAGTGTATAATACAATCATTCAAATGATGAAGAGTGAATCTCATAGATATATTACTGTGAATGTCAAATGAAAATCAATGAATAATCACTGTTATTGATTATGCTACTGACTGGCCAGTTGTGAAAGCAGTTTCAGAGATAACAGAGAAGATGATGATGAAGTTTCTATATAATGAAATCTATGTCAACTATGAAATGTTATGCAAGATTCTAACTGATAATGATGTGAACCTTGTAGAAGAAGCAGTGAGGCATTTCATAAGTCAGTTACAGACAAGATATTGTAGAACAATGTTATATCATCTGCAGATGAATGAAAAGATGAAATGCTTAAATGAAATCTTGAACAATATGCTGATAAAATATCTAGTGAGTAAGTCTACAAGACTATGAGATGAATATCTCAGACAGATGCTGTTGAGCACACAGATTCAACAGCATGCAGTCTTTAAGCATTTATCATTCTATCTGTTATATGAATTGCATCCGCACATCTCAGAGAATGATTTGAAAAAGATGAGAGAGAGAACAGTAGTTACAGATGCAGCAGTAGCAGTTATAGACATAACAGTCATGAACACAAAATCAAGATTGAAAGAGATCAGTCATG